>NW_024571944.1:0-465862 GCF_018153835.1 Drosophila eugracilis | reverse complement strand
CAGGAGTCATTATGATTGGTTTAAAAAATTGTAAAAGAGAGTCTACAAAAATTTGACCCTGCGTTACTACCTGTTTTTATTTCAGAATTTATCTAAGCTTAGAACGCTTAATATTATATAATAACAGTCTTATGTCTTAGAGCAGCATCCGCAGATCCAGAGAATTCAGAATATGGCAAAACCATGGTATAATTTACATAGTTTATACTCCAAGGATTTACATTTAGAGATGAGCTGCACCCTAAAAAAAACCTGTTAAATGGCAATGATCCCTAACTACTATTTAGTAATATTTTTTTACAAAATATAACAACAAAAAAAAGATCGTGAAATTCAAACTCGTCTTAAGGAGTCGTATGATTGGTTTAAAATTGTACAATGAGAGGTTTACAAAATTTGACCCTGCGTACACCACCCTGTTTTTGTGACAAATTTATCTAGCTTAAGAATCAAAGGCACACTTAATATTACATATAATAGAATAAGCACTAGGTATATGAGAGTTAAAAAAATGAGATAATTTTGGGCTTACTTCAATATTTCTGGGCTCCAGACACATACAAAGTCGGCGTACACGGCGAACGGAACCTCAGACTGCTTGCGGTATTGGGTAAAGTCAGAGTTCAATGCCATAATTTCGGTAGCTTGGAGACTTTTCCGCTAAGATCCAGAGAATTCGGACAAAATGCTTTCAATTTCTATATTTCGGTATAGGAAAGTATTTTTCAAGCCCCTTTCCAATAGTAGATGCTTTATACGATTGTAAGCCAAAAACTGCAAACTTTTCATTAAAACGCTTAAAAATAAAAATTCCACACCCCCGCGCACAAGCAGATATCCTGCACACACTTGGAGTTGGGGTGAGTTCGCAGCTCTCTCGCACAAGCAGACCCGGAGCGCACACACTTGAGGTAGGGGTGAGTTCCCCAGGTGGACTGCAAGAGAGAGCAAAGGGTCATGTCTTTTCAGAAAACCAATACAGGGAGGATCTTATAGAATATCGGACTCAGGCGCACACATACATACCGAGTATGAGGTGAGCACGGTCACCCAGCAACGGAAAAGTTGCCAGGCGGATCCACCTCAACCGGATGGGGAATACGCAAGGTAAGCGTCAGCCTGCGGATATTGCACAGCGACGGTCGCTATGGTCAGCATATTCAGCGGGCAATGCACTGTGACGAAGCAGCCCTCAATCGACGGGCAATGCACTGCAGCACAAGCAGCGGCAGCTCAACTCCATGCACGAGGCGCCGGGTCAGCAGTTTCCCAGAGCATAGGGCTAGCTTACATTTTAAGAATTTATAACAACCGGAGTTAGTCGAATTTTGGAAATAAATCGTGACGGACATCGCCTCGAAAAACCAAAGTCTATAACTCATTTTAATTGGCACTCAACGCGTTCGTGAGACCCTCGATCCGTCGTTCAATTAAAAGCTTAAAAACGCGTTCGTAAGACCCTCGATACGTTCCGTTTAAAAATTTTTTTTAAAAAAGCGCAATCAGTTTTAAAAAAAAAAATAATAATATATAAAATAAAAAATAAAAAGCAAAACCCCATACCAGGAACACAAGCACCAGCAGCAACACAACGTTTTTAGTTTAAAAAAAATTAAAAATTAAGACCATGTGGAGACGGAGTGTTCAGTGATATTTTCTTGACTATTCTTACTCGAAATATAAAAAAAAAACGTGATCCAGAAACTTACAAAATAAGGAAACAATAATCTATATAACATATTCCAAGAGTCTCGAGACAAAATAAAAAAGGCGCAAGCTCGGACTTAAAAATTTCATAAAGTACTCGAGAAAAAAATTAAATACAAAAAAAAACAAAAATCTTTGCTCTTTTACGCTAAAGAAAACATATGAGTGATAGTGAAATAGAAGACTTGTTAAACAAATTCCGAAAACTGCAGAAGTGCGGAAGATTTGAAGGAAAAATCAAAGCAGATTCCAAATATGGCAATGACCGACGAGCAGTTAAAGCCATTGTAGAAGGCGCAGTTGCAAGCACACGCGCCATACGGGAAAGAAGTTTCGAACAAAAATTACGAGACGTTCAGAAGCGCTTATGGTAAATGTCAGCATACCAGAAGTAGAAACTTATAAAGATGCCGAAATCAGAATAAGTGTTCAGTGACAGTAAGACCATAAGTATTATAAAGTCCCTGCCGGACTTTGAGGGTAAAAATGAGACGTACGTTTCATGGAGAAAAGCAGCAGACACAACGTATAGGAGTCATACGAAAAATACGACGGCAGTTCCAAACACTACCAAGCACTAGGAATACTAAGAGGAAATAAAACAAAAGGTTCAGCCGATATGGTACTGTCGTCGCTTCGAGCACACCTCTGAACTGCAAACCCATAATAAACCGGAGACTTTACGCACGCAGACAAACGACCGGTATACTTAATAGAACGGGAGATGTCCAACGCTTCGCCAGGGAAACATGACTCTCTTGCAATACTATGACGAAGTAGAAAAAGCTGACTCACAACATAAACAAGACAATTATGACCTACGACAATACCGTAGCAGCGACAATGGGCCGAAAAATATAGAGCAGATGCACTTCGCGTATTATTTATTTCGGGAACAAAAAAAATCGCTAAGCGATGTTCTTTTTCGGCTAGACCATCCGATCTTCCTTCCGCTCTAGCCTGTAGTTTCAGAAGAAGTAGAGGCTAATCACGAGCGATATATGTTTCAAAATGGTTTCGCTCGTAGCACGGAAAAATTCCATAGGTCCGAACAGAGACAACAGGACGGAGAAAGAAATACAATAACAGATTCTAGACCTAACCTGGAGGAGTAGAAGCCCCATTTTAATAAAAGACCAGGACAGACACTCAGACAGGATCCAGTCCAGCCAATGGATGTTGATGGTTCATCTCGTTCTAGACAATCAACTCAAAATCAACAGAGAGGTCTGTTTTATAGACAAACCCAAAGCAATCAAGTGGCAGACCAATCAACAAAATGTTCAACCCAACCCTTACAATAACCAAGGACCAGCACATAAAAGACCTAATAATAGAGGAGCGAAAAAAAAAGGACCAAAAAAACAAAAAAAGAACAATCTAGTAAACAACCCCCAAACAAAAATAACAAAAAAGACAAGCGAACACCCACCCTACAACAGCCGGAGGGGGAGGAGAAAAGATGGAGACCGAAATTGGAAAATGAGGAAGGAAAATAAAAGGAATGACACCCCGCCTTGCGACAGTTAGAGGGGGGGTGGTAGGGGGAAAAAAGAGACTTTTAGAGGAGGGGAGCTCCCAAAAATAAAACAAACCTTAGAGTAATAAAAACGATGTTTTTCGCGAAAAGCAGTCTTCCGCCGAAACCCATCCATGGGTACAACACAATAAACAAAAATGCATCTTAAACTATTTAACACAGACTACAACATTTTATTACCAAATTTAACAACGTTGCGAGGAATTGGGAGAAGACTGATTAAAAAAGACCGACGTCTTCCGCCGCCCAAAAATAAAAAAGGTAAAAACTAACAACAATTTGGAAGAAATTAAAATTTTGAAATGTGCAAACGTTAATTTTACAAAAGTTGAGGACGCAAGGTACCCCATAAGAAAAGAAATTAATCAATGTTAAAAAGCCGGGGTATGCAGAGCCGAAGGGGCGCTCCCACACAACCAAATATGATATGGTTCGAACCGGACGGGAACGAAGCCCGGTGTGTATTCGAAGAGTCCGAATGAAGACTCCGCCCACAACACTAATATCATTGGTACTATCCGGACGAAGACAGGAACTAATATATTCAAAATTATGCCATCCCCGATGGGTGTCGACGCACGTAAATACGAAGCACGGGTCATGTTACGAGACGGCATAATCAGGTATCTCACGGTCTCCATATAACAACCGGTTTTGGGTTATATGAACAAGAAAAGGGATGAACATCCCGATGGGTGTGTCCGACTTTTGTAAATACTGAAACACAGGTCATGTTACGGAGACAGCAATCGACCATCTCGGTCTCCATATAACAACCGGTTGGGTTGTAGATAAGAAAGGACTGATGAACACCGAAATACAAAAAAAAACGCCTTGTAATAAGACTTTAGAAAAAAAAAAAAATTTGAACAATTTACACTGACCATCAACCACTTACTTTCAGAACGTTTACTCTGACGCCAAAATTAAGCGGTGGAAAGCTTTTATTGACGAGCACAACGCCCAAATTTTTTAGTACAAAGAAAAAGGGGAAATATGTCGCCGGCGCGCTGTCCCGACAGCACATCCACTCACTGGAAGAGGATGTACAGTCAGATATTGCCACAATACATAGCGAGTTGTCACTTACCTACACTATCGAAAAAACAGACAAGCCGGTCAACTGCTTTCGGAATCAAATAATAATAGAAGAAAGCGGAACTGCCTCAGTTAGAACGGTGATTATGTTCGGTGAAAAGACTCGACATCTCTTGTATTTCTTGGATAGAGAAACACTTATACAAAGAGTATGCGATGTGGTCAAGAAAGACGTAGTCAACGCAATTTTATGCGAACTTCCGGTACTGGCATTTATCCAGCATAAATTGGTAGAAACATTCCCGACAACCACATTCCGTTACACGAACCGCATGGTGATTGACATCTTTGACAAAAACGAACAAAAAGAAATTACGGTGTCAGAACATAATAGGGCTCATAGAGCCGCCCAGGAAAACGTGAAACAGATTATGCAAGACTATTTTTTTCCCAAAATGACTCATATGGCGAATGAGGTCGTCGATAATTGTAAAACCTGTCAGAAGGCAAAATACGACCGACATCCTCAAAAGCAGATTCTCGGAGAGACACCGATTCCCTCATATACAGGAGAATTATTACATATTGACATATTTTCTACAGATAAAAAATACTTTCTTACTTGTGTAGACAAGTTATCAAAATTTTCAATTGTCCAACCAATCGCTTCCAGAACCATTGCAGACGTACAAACCGCGATTTTACAGCTTATTAATTTCTACCGACGAACAAAAACAATATATTGCGACAATGAGCCGTCAATAAAATCCGAAACAATTAAGACCCTTCTAAGTAACCAATTTAACATACAAATCGTTAATGCACCGCCACATCATAGTACGTAGAACGGACAAGTGGAAAGATTCCACAGTACACTGGCAGAAATTGCGCGGTGCTTAAAAATCGAAAGAGGTATTAAAGACACGGTTGAATTAATACTTCTCGCGACTATAGAGTACAACAAAAGCATTCATTCAGTAACGAATAAGAGACCCATCGACGTAATACACTCGTCAACCATAGAGCTTAACACAGAAATTAGGGATAAAGTTTTAAATGCACAAAATAGTCAACTAGAAAGATTAAATAAAACAAGACAGGATAGAAACTTTCAGGTAGGAGACAGAGTCCTTGTAAAGTCTAATAAGCGATTGGGGAATAAACTTTCAGATTTGTATTCCGAAGAAATTGTAGAAACAGACTTGGGGACCACAGTCTTAATAAAAGGGAGGGTGGTCCATAAGGATAATTTGAGGTAAACTAAATAAATCTTATTTTTCTTTTTTCTCCAACACACTAGGTTTTGGACAATATTACTTCTCGCCGTATCCATAACAGCAAAAATTACCGACTACACGACGTCAAGTTACATACCGATTATAGACGGGGATGTAACTATTTGGAAAGAATTCCAGTATCTTAAGCACTCAAGTAACTTAACCCTATTTTCAGAAATAGTAACGGAAACAGAGGAAATGAGAATTCATTTTCCCCAGTCTCATATGAGACAAATATTAGATTCAGACTTAAGACACATTAGGACTCTTATAGGTACAGTAAACATTCACCATAGACATGCAAGAAGTATCAATATATTAGGTACCGCTTTAAAAATTGTAGCCGGTACTCCGGATTTTGATGACTTCGAGAACGTAAAATTTACACAGAATGAGCTTATTGAATCAGAAAACAGACAAATAAATATAAACACAAAGACCCAAGAGCAAATTAATAGCCTAACAAACGCAGTAAACATTTTGGTAAAAAACGCAAAAACAAAACAAATAAATACAGAAAATTTATATGAAAATTTACTATCAAGAAATAGAATAATTATTTCTGAGCTCGAAGCTTTGATGCTGTCAGTTACACTTGCGAAAATTGGAATAATAAACCCAGCGATTTTAGACTCAAACGATTTACAAAACTTAGTCAATGAACATTCCACAAATATTACTGTTACTGACCTAATGGAAGTCGCTCAAATTAAGGTTTTGTTAGATAATAACTTTTTACACTTTATATTAAAATATCCTAAGCCATACATAGCATGTAAAAAAATTATCTTGCACCCTGTTGAACACAACGGCACTATTCTTAATTTTGCCGATGGCGATATTATAGCTGACTGCGGTAACAAAGTGATGCCGATTGGAAACTGCACCTCTGCCCTTACAACAACATTCTGCAGAGAATTGCCCTACACAACGTGCGCACAACAACTGCACTCAGGGGGCAACGCACACTGTTCGACTCGCACGAGCCACCTCGAGCCGCTAACAATCATCGATGACGGCGTTATTATTCTCAACGACGGAACAGCTACGATCAACGGACAACTTGTAACCGGAACATTTCTCGTTACATTCGACGAAGAAGCTAAAGTAAACAACACCATATATCGCAACCTAAAGAGCTACGTAAAGAAATACCCAGCGCCAGCTGCATCAACGCTCATTAACATTACGGGTCATCAAGAATTATTGAGCCTACCATACCTGCAAAAATTAAATATGGAAAACTTGCGATACATTGGTGAAATGGAAAAGGGACTGGTAAAACGGCCTATAGTATCTGGACTGGCCGCGATCGCTTTTTTGGCCATCTGCTTTTTAATCTCCAAGCTCTATCAGAGACGCCAGCGGGTCCGTCGCCAGCATGATCTTCAAGTTATTATCGACGGTTTCAAAAAGTCCGAGGACGTCCTTCATCTAAGCAAGGGAGGAGTTAACACGGTCACCCAGCAACGGAAAAGTTGCCAGGCTGATCCCGCATAACCGGATGGGAATATGCAAGGCCAGCGTCACCTGCGGATATTGCACAGCGACGGTGCTATGGTCAGCATATTCAGCGGGCAATGCACTGTGACGGAAGCAGCCCACAATCGACGGGCAATGCACTGCAACGCAAGCAGCGGCTGCCCAACTCCATGCACGAGGCGCCGGGTCAGCAGTTTCAGAGCATAGGGCTAGCTTACATTTTAAGAATTTATGTACTTAGCAGTTAGTCGAATTTTGGAAATAAATCGTGACGGACATCGCCTCGCGAAACCAAAGTCTTCTCATTTTAATTTATACGTGCATATAAGTATTTAAAATTTTAAAATCAATTCAGCTAAACATAAAACTGATGTTTTATAATCAGCCTATGTCCTATGATCTAGCTACTAAAAATATCTTAGAAACATGTTCTCAGAAAACAATTACTGCAACGTTACTTGTATCCCTTTTCTTTTTACTTACTGAAATCTAAAAAATCTGAAATTTGAATAAACAACTTGAAACATTGACTTATACTTGACTATGCACTTTGCAATTTTATTACGGTGCGTCCATGAACGTATATCGGTTCTCCATATCGTTACATTTTGTTACTTCTTTTAACACGTGCACTGATTTTAAAAACCTATAATTTATGGGTTTATGATTTCTGTGCCAGAATCCATATTGACTAAAAGGGCCTGCGGGGTGGTGAAGGGGAATCCTAATCACAGGAGACGACTGATATAGTTCTTCAACTGAGCTGCCAATCTCTTCTTTTTAGTACATGTTTGGGAAGCCATCAATATGGGTACTTACATACTTTCTGTATTTAAGCTAATCTTTTTTCCGTGAGGTTATAGCATGTATGCGTTCTGACGGCTGTGGATGGTCGTAGAGATGATGTGAAATTGGCGAGTGATCCGATAACAGATCTGTTAAGTGTACCACGTGGACATAGTCTCTAGCCACTCTCCTTGTCACGGAAAAATCGATCAGCTTCTTATTAGGATCTGTTGGCCAATATGTTAGCTTGCTGGGAGAGATAAGACCAAGCTTATTGTTGATGTAGCTTGTATACAAGCTGTTGCAAATTATGGGAACTCATAGTGCCTGATGCGTCTCTTGATCAGTATGCCAGTACCGCCATGAGCCTTGCCATCAGGATAGTTTGTTTTATAAAATGTATATCCATTAAGTTGAAAATAGTTTTTGTCTGTTAGGTGAGTCTCTGATATAAGCATGGCGTCAATGTCATACTGATCTAGGAACTGCGAAAGCTCGTATTTGTGTTGTGAGTTCCATTCGGATTCCAGAAATATATTATATTTTTAAGGAAACCATCTAAGCAGATTTTTGTTTGATCAATAGCTCCAAAAGGAGATTATGGGAGCGCGTAAGTTCCTGCAGCGTTTGCTATATTGCTACCTTTGTGTTGGTTATAGTTCCCAGTATTGCTTCTAGGCCGTATGGCAATTGTGTGTTTGCAGTTATATGTTGGGCAGTAGTTTTTGGACTCTGGTTCAGCTAAGATGCTGAGGCGTAGGTCCCGTTGTTATATCTCAACCCCTATGCAAAAGAAACTCCCGGGGTCTTGGTCGACGGTATATATGTATATATATGTATATGTATGTATGTATGTAAGGATATGCAGTTATATGTTGGCCTAGTCCACTTTTCAGGCTTAATAGATAGGACAACCTTTGTAATTTGCAGTGTGGTTTCTAACACAATTACTAAATTTTTTGGCAGAGTTATTCTCCTTGTTTATACGGCAGACATCAGTTGAATGTGCGTCCCCGCAGGCAACGCAGTTCATTATTCCGTTGTCGTGGTGTTTGGCCACTGATCGTTAATCTTGCTCGTCGTTTAGTTGTTTTTGAAGAATGGATCGGTCATTTATAATTATTATAGTATTGTCAAATCGCACTTAGTTGAATCATTGTATTGTTGTTCTAATCGCAGCTAGTTAAATGCACATCATTGTTTTGTTTTTCGACTCAAAGCCTCAAGCTCACACGCATAGACGAAATTACAGTAGAATTGTATTAGTATTGCAGTATCACGCGTTTTTCTGCATTATCTTTTCTGCACGTTTTTTCGGCAATTATTTATAGTTTTATACTCGCTCGCAACCGCTCGCAACCTGCCCCGCTTAACATATTGTAAACCCGCTTATAATTAAGAAAAAACTAGAATCCTAGAAAAAAGAAATACAATCCACTTAATTCGCAAACATAACAAATTTATGGTTCTTCGAGCCGGATCTTCTGGGTTTGAATTCGAGTTAATTTGTGAATAATACAAGAAAAACTAGCCGCTGTTTTTCGTCATGAACTCTGTAATGCATCGGGCAATTCAACAACGTCGTGCCTGCAAGGGGCAAATAACTCGTACCCTTAACAGTGCTTTGGAGTTTTCGCAGAGATGTGATAATGTGGAAACATTGCAACTGAAGCCGGATCGTCTTGTAGGCACCTTCAACCACTCCGATGATTTAGTGGTATATAACCAGGAGGAGGGATATGAAGACCCTGGATTACCTGAGTACGAGGACAAGTTTTACAGAGCGCATGCCATCTTTATTAAAGCCATAAACGAGATAGGTGGTCAAGATCATGGACAAGACCAGTCGAACATTTTGCTATCAAGTACAGTGGAACGTCTATTTGAGGGATAAAACCAACTTCTGGAACGAATGAATACCTCATCGGGAGCAGCTGATTTAAGGTTTGAGAAAATTCGAATTCCCACCTTTGCTGGCATATACGAGGATTGGAGCCAATTTAGTGATTTGTTCTTAAGCTCAGTGAATAATAACGAAAAGCTTTCCAAGTGCCAAAAGTTTCATTATCTGAAATCTTATCTAGATGGGAAAGCACTTTCCTTAATTAAACATATTTCCGTTACTAATGATAACTACCAAGATGCGTGGGAAGAATTGGAAAATCGTTATAACAAGAAAACGCTAATCGCTCAAACATTTGTTCAGAATTTTCTATCGTTGCCAACCGTTAACAATTTGAATATATCAGAGTTACGTGGGGTAATTGATTCTGCCAACGAATGTATTCGAGGCCTACACGCGCTGAACTGTGACAGCCGCGATGTGTGGCTAATTTATATTTTGCTATCCAAACTAGGACCCGAAGTCAAACAAGTTTGGGCAAACTGCAGTGTGTCGTCCAAGGAAGACGTCACCATACATGATATATTCGTTTTTCTTTTTGCGCATTGTGATACTTTGGAGTCTTGTCAAAATATACACGTAATGCAACCCCCAAGACCAGCCCTGAGTAGAAGCCATCAAGCCGCTTATCATGCAAGTGGATCAAATAAGTCTTCTCGCGACTGTATATATTGTCAAGGACAGCACAATATATACGCATGTACTGCATTCAAAGCCCTCGATGTCGTAAGTCGCCGTACCTTTGCCAGGGATACTAAGCTTTGTTTTAATTGCCTAAGTCGATCTCATAAAGTCAAGAATTGTAATTCTTCGAACACTTGCCGTCAGTGCAACGCTAAGCATCACACGCTAGTCTACCCGGAAGAGTCTAGATCGATTCACTTGGCCTCGGCCCATATGTCTTCGGCTGAGGTTAATATATTTCCTTCGATTGATCCTGATGCTGGTATGAATACTGCTGCTGTCAGCCATCATACTGTGGAGAGGGCCAACAATCAAGCCCTACTGCCAACTATTTTAGCTAATGTAATGGACACATGTGGCAACAAGACCTCATGTAGGATATTGCTCGATACTGGATCAACAATAACCATGGTAGCTGAGTCTTTTATGCAACGGATTGGAATTCCACGCACGCATGCTCGAATCTCAGTTGTTGGATTAGGTGCTAGCCCGGCTGGAGTTCGCCTCATTGGAGGTCTCTGGCCTAATTATGAGTTCTCTGACTTCTTTGATTCCCGCTCAGCAGGTCAAATCCACTGCTTTTGTCTGGACCAAAATTCGCAACTTACCGTTAGCTGACCCGAAGTTTGGATCACCGGGAAAAACGACGTTATTTAAGGCGCTGATCAACTGTGAAACATCTATACTGGACATCGCCGAGAGTTTGGTATTGAATACCCCATAGCACTACATACTAATTTTGGTTGGGTCATTACAGGCAGCTATAATGATTGTGGCGAACCATTTACGAAAGCACAAGTTCACCACGCTTACAAAGATTTGGATTCCCTAGTTCGCTCTTTCAGGACATGGAACAGGTGCATCCCGAGCCGAACCGCAAGGGGATTCGGCCTTGGCGAGTGCTCTGCATGCCACTGCCAGATTGGCGGCCAGTGTGGATGCCTATACGGCGGCGGCTACAGCCACAGCGGGAACCGGCGACTACAACGATCATATGAGCCAAAATCCGATCCTCAGTCAAATCCACCAACAGCCCCACCAGTCCCACCAAACCACCCAGCTGCCCGCTCACCAACTGGGCAATCTCAGAGCGAGCAATTTTCTTGGGTCGTCGCGGTATCTCTATCACAGCCAGTTCAATTCGAATTCGCCGCAAACGAGACGCTTCACTGCGCAGCGAGACGGCTCGCCAGCATTCGCGGCTTCAGCGATAGTAGCTTCAGCGGCGGCAGCTTCAGCAGTATGAATCTCCGCACGAGCGTATATTGAAACAGCGTGGGCCTTCTCCATGCTACTGGGACTTATACTCTTCCTGCTAGAGGTAGCCATCTTGTGTTGGGACGAGTCGTACAACTTTATCCTGGGCAGGATCAGAGGGTCCGAGTGGTCACCGTTAAAACTGCCAGAGGTATCTACAAGCGCCCCAATACGAAAATTGCTGTGCTTCCTTTGAACTGAACCGTCGTTCAGGGGGCCGGTATGTTGAAGAATAGATCGGTCATTTATTATTATTATATTATTGTCAAATCGCACTTAGTTAAATGCTCATCATTGTATTGTTGTTCTAATCGCAGCTAGTTAAATGTACATCATTGTTTTGTTTTTCGTCTCAAAGCTTCAAGCTCACACGCATAGACGAAATTGCAGTAGATTTGTATTAGTATTGCAGTATCACGCGTTTTTCTGCATTATCTTTTCTATACGTTTTTTCGGCAATTATTTATAGTTTTGTACTCGCTCGCAACCGCTCGCAACCTGCCCCGCTTAACATATTGTAAGCCCACTTATAATTAAGAAATAAACTCGAATCCTAGAAAAAAGAAATACAGTCTACTTAATTCGCAAACAGTTGTGTTTTTGTTTCATTAATATTACCCATTTTTATAAAATTTTCATAGAATTTGTTTGCTCCAATTTTATCAGTTATTTTTTAACTAATTCCTTACAGTTTGCGTGACGTAAAAAAATTGGTGGTGGCTTTACTTTCTTGGCCTTTGTCAGTGAGAGCTGACGAAACAGAAACTGCAGTTGATGTGGTTGTTGTGGTGGTTGTTGTCGTCGTTAGTGTCGAAGTCACTGTTTTAAACGAGGGCATTTTGCTGGTCTTTGTTGTAATGAGCAGGTCATTGGTTATGTTGTAGGGTTCGGGGGATGGGCATTGGGCACTCCACGGCTGTTTTTGTGATGTGCCGCTTGCACATATAAGCCGGGAGAGAGCGAGCGTGCTCTCGCCGTATTCGCTTGCAGTGTTCCAATTGTTGTTGGTTCATTTAATTCGTCCGCTGTTATGGAGAAGTAAGCGTTATTTCTGATTGTTGAGAGCCGACGTTCGTCTTGTTGTTGCTGCCGAGACTTGCTTATTATGGTTTTTAGAGAGATATTTGAAAGAAATTTTATTATCGCTAATAGTAGTTATATTGGACATTTCCAATGCACATGAGCACAAGTTCCCATGCGTACACTCTTCTTCTTGCGAAATAGAATTCGGCTTTTGTGGTGTCTTAATTATGCGGCGAAGCGCGATATACGTAAGTGAATTCTTTTCAGAGGTCATACGTTAGAAGAGAATATAGATAAACGGTCCCAGGTTTCGGGGGTAATAAAATACGCATTTATGGAGTTGCGAAAACGGTCTGGCTACGAGTCAAGTATTATTCTTGATTACTGTAGAGCATTAGTGCTGTCGGATTCTTTTAAATTGGATTGCTTCAAGTTTCAGGTCACTTTTGAGATTCCAGCTAGATTCACCATTTTAATGTGTGTTTGAGGAGGGCATTCATTTAAGCCACCTATTTAGAAATAATTTGAAGTTTATAACTATACAAATAATGTGGTGCCGTAAACAGCGCAAAAGAAAAGGCCGAGAGATTTTTTCTACGATTTATTAAGCCAGCGCTGCGACTACATTTCGATAGAGAACGAGCGATCGGCGACTCTCGAGCGCTTATCTCGGCTTGTCTTATAGGGGTTAAAAATGATAATTCAACACCCAGTGATGCTGAAAAAATTTTAACCCATATTTTGGTATTAGCTAAATGTCTGCTCCCGACAGAATGATAAATCGAATTTGGTTCTCATCGCACCTTAACCATCTCAGGAAAGCTAATATTGAAGGTAGTCACTATAGCCAAGAAGATACATGCTGACGGCACTCAAACGGCGCTGGATTGGGACGAAGACGTTCACGCCCTTATAGAAGGGTGGCGAGCGTTCCGGGACGGCTTTTGAGGGTTGACGATATAAGCATAGAGCGGTGGATTCATCAATCTCCTTGATCCATAGTACCAGCTCAGCTTGACGCGTTTTGTGACGTTTCATCCACATCCTATGCAGCTACAGCTTATCAAAGGGTCGAGCAGAAGGAACGTGTCAAGGATATCAAAAGTTACTCCTACGAAACCCTTAACTATACCTAGATCAGAGCTGAGAGGCCGTCAAGTTGGTGAAACTATGGCTAATATACCTAATAACTAAATTCCCATCCAGATTTTCTATTAGACAGATGCCAAAATTCTCGAAAATAGAGGGATGCACTACCGTTTTTGATATCATGTGCAACATGTGCCATCTCTTTTTTTTAATAAAGTAAGTGATCAAATTTCGATCTTTTCAACCAACCCACTTTGCAAAAATGTTACCGTAAGTGATGGATATTAACAAAGATAATACAAATGTTTGCTCTATGCTCTCGGATTTTTGCACCTCATCGTCTCGGGTCGATTCAGTGTAATTCGAACAGATTTTGATCGTTTTCATTTTGAGTACGATGCGAAGCATTTGACTGTGACTGAACCCAATATACTCAAGTGACTTACAAATAAAATTAAACAGAAAAATTTTCTGAGAATGACCATTTTTTTAACCGTGGAAGAATAGCTGCTGCATACTGCTGGCATTAAATGTATTTGAATTTTCTTACTCTCTCACCTTTTCATTAAACTGAAACTTTAATCACTTAAAGGTCGCAGTGAAAAATACCGCTTTCCATGCCATCCACTCCGCCGCTTTCCGCTCTTAGCACTTCAGATATCCTACTCCCCGCTTACCGGCCATCATGTCACCCAACTTTCACTCTCCCGTGATCCTCTCCGTCTATACACAGGAGTACTTTTCAGCTGCCCGATCTAGGATAGTCTTTGACTAACACATCTATGACGTCCCCGAGAAGAAGAAGCTACCAAGGGGCCATTAACAATCACACTTCCCCGCCACTTCACCACCCAACACATGGCAGCAGAAACCAAACTTGGAAACCATTAAGGATATAAGATTCGGCATTTGTATTTTAGAGGTGTTTTCTTCCTCCCATGCCCACTGTTATGCCCACAAAGCGCGTCATGTGGCGTCCATATAATAAAATTTAGGAAATCGATATACAAAATTTTTTTCTAATTAGAACATTATTTCGCGATCTATTAGGAATAATATGTCTTAATCCTCTTATGAGCAGTCCCTCAACCTTGTTAGACCTCTCGCCAGGTGGTTAGGGTGCAACGATATCTTCTTAAAGTACTTTTCCATCTGTTCTGCGATCACTTCTTTCACAAGCAGAAAGTTTAAGTCGCGTTGTATGTTTTCATTGCGACATACCACGGTGCCCCGGTGATTGCTCTCAAGATCTTCGAATGAACTCGTTGGACAATGTCAATATTGTTATTTCTGGCGTTCCCCCATAACTGGGAGCCGAACATCTATATAGGTTTTAGTACCGAGTTGTACAGCACGATTTTATATTCAAGGATAAGAGGTGACCGGGCGTTGATAAGCCAATGAAGGCTGCTGGCTTTTAGCTTTAGGTGTGTTCTTTTGGCTTCAATGTGCCGGCGCCATGTGAGTCTTCTGTCGAGATGTACTCCTAGGTATGTTACTTCGTTTGCTTGTGGGAGTAGAGTGTTGTTTAACGTAATCGGCAGGCAGTTTTGCCTGTTCAGAGTGAACGTAACGTGTTTGCATTTTAGTTCGTTCACTTTAATTCGCCAATCTGATAGCCATTATTCAAGATCGACCATATGACGAGCTAGCTGCGCAGTTGCTTGAATCGGGGATTTAGAGCGGCTAGGAATAGCTGTGTCATCGGCAAACGTAGATGTTGTTAGTCGTGTGCTTGTCGGGATGTCTGCTGTGTAGAGGACATATAGTGTTGGCCCTAGCACGCTACCTTGAGGAACTCCAGCTCCAACAGTGTAATCATCAGATAAAGCAGAGTTGCACCTCACAACAAATTTTCTGTAGTGAAGGTAAGACTCTTAAATCTTGTGGATGCCAGACTCTATCAAATGCTTGAGAGACATCAAAAAATATGGCAGTACGGTACTCTCGTTTTTCGAAAGCGTTTCGAATTTCTAATGTTATCCGATTGACCTGCTCAATTGTTCCATGCTTTTCACGAAACCCAAATTGGTGTGACGGGATTCCTTACTAGATTCTCAGGTATCATTAGGAGTCATTAGGCATTTTTCAAAGAGTTTAGATAGGCAAGAGAGTAGGCTTATAGGTCTGTATGACGTGGGGATAGTGTGGTCTTTTCCCGGCTTTGCTATCATTATTATAATTGACTTTTTCCATCTCACTGGAGAGTGGCAAAGTTTTGCGATGGCATTAAAGATCTGTGTGAGAGTCCAAATGGCGCAGCATTGGAGCTCAATGATCATTTTGGGAGTTATGAGGTTGAAGCCCGGGGTTTTTTCGGATTCAGTTGTCTTTTGATGATGTTTACGATTTCGTTTGGGCGAAACTCAATTGGCTCATGTTGAGGCTGGGGCTCATATGATAGAGTCGGCAAAGTAAACGCATTAGTGACATTATTTTTATTTTTAAGGTGGTTGGCAACCGTGCTGGCTCTGTCTGCGTCACTGCGCGCTCAGCCGCCCGTGGAATTGCTAATAGTCATCACGGTTTCTTTCGGTGAGTGCAGAGTTGGCTGAGCTCTCCATAGTGAGTGTTTTGTACTATTAGTTGACAATTGCTCAATGTAGCGGCGGTGGACATATGTTTCTTCTCGCTGTAGAGCTTGAGCAAGTTGACGTGAGGCATGTTTTAAGCTTTGCTTAGCAGATGGCGATCTGTGAAATTGTCATTCTCGACGTAAACGTAGCTTTTCGAGGACGAGCTATTCGATTTGTAGATTTGTCTTCTTTTGATTGCATTGTGAGTTTATAGTATGAGGTGTTGAAACTCGAGCTGCAGAGACGAGTACAAAATCCAGTGAATTAACAAAACTGTCTACGTTGGCTTCATCGTTGAGATGAGGACTTAGCTCAATGTGTGAGCTAATATATTTTCTGTTCCTAACCCAACTGGTTTTCTGTGAGGTCGATTTTAATGATTGATCTAATGTTCCTAGATATCGAAGAAGAATGAACAGGAAAGGCGAGTGATCAGATGAAAGATCCAAAAGGCATTCGGCGCCTTTCAGATTTTTAGCAATGTTTTTGGTGATCTTAAATCAGGTAGTTTATATTTATAGAAGTAAGTGGTTTAGAAAATTGTTTATGATAGTGGTGCTTAATACGGGCTGATCACTATTCTAGTCCTACCATGTGCTTTACCATCTGGATGGTTTGTTCGGTAGAATGAATATCCTCGTAGTTGAATATTGTATCTGTTTGTATGGTGTGTTCCTGAAAGCTGCATTACGCCGATTTGATTGTCAAGAAGGAATTGAGCTAACTCGAGCTTATGCTGCCAAACGCCGTTAGCGTTCCACGTAGATATCCGTAGGGAAGTCAAAATTTGGATTGTTGTCAAACAAGCATTTAAATTAATAGATTATGGTTTCGCATCAGATCTATCATAATTGAGCGCATAAACGTCATTAATTCCGTAAGGCTTTGTAGTAGGCTACATATCATAGCTTCAGAGCTGCTTTTTGGCTGCGCCGGCGATTGATGCTGCTGAGCCGTACTTTTTCGACTTGTAGCCATCTGAGTCTTGAAGGTCTCCACAAACTTCACACACCAGCCGCAGCTTACAATATCACCTTGTATGACCACGTTCTTGGAAGTTCGCAGAATGCACCGTGCGGAAGCGCAACTGAAGATTATATATATCGTATTTCTTTAGGGGTTTATTTTCTGGTTCGAGCTCAACCTTAAATAGTAGCTGTGGCTTTCTATCCCTGCTAAGGATATTAAAGACTGTCTTAGCGCTAAATCCCTTCTCTTGTAAAGCCTTTGTTATCTCTGCAGCCGTTGTTTCGGACTTTAGACCCTTAAGTGCGACTTGCAGGCCCTTGCTGCTTTTTAGCTGATTCTTATAAAAGTTATTTTTATTCTCGGAAAAATATTTCGATAATACTATGTAACTATCTCCATTTAAACTGTTGTTTCCTGGATGAGTACCCCTAACAAGTGGTATTATGTGGAAGTTATCCTTGCCAATAAGCCAAATAATTTTGTTGATAATGTTGCTCGAACTTTTCCTCGTATATAAATAGGCAGGGGCTTATGCTTTTTTTCTCGACTTCAGTAGATTCGGCCGCCTCAACCTGATAGTCTGCCAAGATTTTAAATCGGTTTGAGTTTATAGGCGTTTCTTTTGCAACTATGCTAGCATTATTTTGCGTTGGCAAATTAGGGGCTCAGCTTCCTTTTGATTTGGATCTAGCGATTTATACCAGTTTTCACAGCCGGATTAATATTTTCATTGTTTTTGTTCTGTTTTTCGGGCAGCGCAGCGGCAGTCGTATTAGTGTTTGCGCTGCTAACTGATGATGTCGTTAAGCGCGCTGTCGATACAGTTCCGGTTGTTGTTGGTGTTACGGTTGGCGTTGTCAAAGAAATTGCGGTGCTAGTTACTGAGCTCTTTGGCTGCAGAGACTTCGATTATAGCGACGAGGGGCAAGAACGCGTTCTCTCGCTCTCTTCGTTTAAAAATTCGGTCAAGTTGAGCGTGCTTGGAAAGAGCTTGCATTACTTTCGGTTGCTTTAAAAGAGAAGTACGCGTTGTTTCTTTGTACTGATTGTCGTCTCTCGTCTTGCTCACTTTGATGGTGTGTGCGAACGTCGTTCAGACTCGTTGCAATCGAGGTTGAGTTTCTTGTAGTCTGCATAGGATATCTGATAGGATTCCCTTCTCAGGTCAGCCCATGTTCGGTTTACAATTTATGACCTCATTGTCAAATATATATTACACATATACATCTATAAAAACGTGTCTTTTATATATTGTAATCCGGGAAAAAGTATCCAATAAAATCATAAAAAGACGACGATGAAATCGGTAATGTTTATATGGATTAATTAATTAATTAATATAAAACATAACACTTAAAATATAACAAACTCAACCTCGTTTGCAGTGAGTTTAAACGACGTTCACACACAACGTCAACGTGAGCAAGATGAGAGACGGCTTTCAGTACAAAGAAACAACGCTGCACAAAAAAAGAACAAAAACAAAGAAAATAGTAAGCCGGCTGTGCAGACGGGTATAGATCGCTACATATAAATCAAAAGGAAGCTAAGCCCCCTAAACTCGCAACGCAAAATAACCCGTGGCAATGCTAACATAGCTGCAATAGAAACACCCACGAACTCAAGCCGTTTTAAAATCTTGGCAGACTATGAGGGTGATGCCAAATCTACTGAAGTCGAAAAAAGGAAGACTAAGCCCCCGCCCATTTACATACGAGAAAAAAGTTCCAACGTTCCCTTCAACAAAATTATAGAGCTTATTGGCAAGGACAACTTCCATGTAATACCACTCGTAAAGGGCAATATCCAGGAAACAAAAGTTCAAACGAAGTCTGAAGATAATTACAGAGTATTATCGAAATATCTCACCGACAAAAAAAAGAACTTTTATACGTTTCAGCTAAAAAGCAGCAAGGGCCTGCAAGTCGTACTTAAGGGCATAGAGTCCGAAGTATCGCCTGCAGAGATAACAAAGGCGCTACAAAAGAAGGGATTTAGCGCTAAGACAGTCTTTAATATCCTTAACAGGGATAGAAAGCCGCAGCCAATCTTTAAGGTTAAGCTCGAACCAGAAATTAAGCCCCTAAAGAATACGAAGTGCAGAATTACGGTTGAGGAGCCGCACAAACGCAATGGCCCGGTACAATGTGCCAACTGCCAAGAATTTGGCCATACAAGGCCTTACTGTAAACTGCGCCCGGTGTGTGTAGTTTGTGGTGAGCTTCATGACCCCGCACACAGCCCAGCGAGCAAAGATGACCACAACTCAAAAAAGTGCGGCAACTGCGGTGGATATCACACTGCTAACTACAGAGGTTGCCCAGTTTATAAGAAGCTGAAAAGTCGAATCCACCAGAGGGGAATTACTGCCCGCACCCAAAATAATCAGTTGATAGCCTCCAGGTCAAACCCTGAAGTCTTCTTCTCGACTGCAGCCAGATCCTCACTAGGACCCATAAACTCTGCCAAAAATGTTACACACGCAAATGCTTTAAAATCAATCAATTCGACGTAATGCTGCTTTCAGAAACACATCTTACAAACAGATACAATTTCCAACCACGAGGATATTCATTCTATGGAACAAACCATCCGGATGGTAAAGCACACGGCGGGACTGGAATTTTAATCCGAAGCCGTATTTAGCACCATTATCATACGAAATTTGCTAAAAACTACCTATAGCCCACATCCATAAATATACACCTAAATACTGTCAAGCAAGTAACGCTAGCTGCCGTATACTGCCCCCACGCTTTACCATAGCCGAAGATGAGTTTATGCAATTTTTCAACTCACTCGGAGACCACTTCATAGCAGCAGGAGACTAAATGCCACGCACAAACACACTGGGGATCTCGTCTTGTGACTCCAAAAGGAAAGCAGCTCTATAATGCAATTATCAAAGCCAAGAACAAGCTCGACTATGTTTTTATCTGGCTCACCAACATACTGGCCGGCAGACCCAAAGAAACTTCCTGATTTAATAGACTTTGCGATTACCTAAGACATTCCTAAAAATATGATAAGCGCCGAATGCCTTTCGGATCTTTCATCTGATCACTCGCCTGTCTTTTTATTCTACTCCGACATCCAGGAACATGGGATCAACCATTAAAACTGACCTCAAATAAAACCAATTGGGTTAAGTACAGGGAGTATATTAGCTCACACATTGAGCTAAGTCCTCACCTCAGCGATGAAGCCAACGTAGACAGTTTTGTTAATTCTCTAGAATCTGTAGTCGTCTCTGCAGCTCGAGTTTCAACACCTCATACTATAAACACACAATGCAATCAAAAGAAGACAAATCTACAAATCGAATAGCTCGTCCTCGAAAAGCTACGTTTACGTCGAGAATGACAATTTCACAGATCGCCATCTGCTAAGAAAAGCTTAAAACATGCCTCACGTCAACTTGCTCAAGCTCTACAGCGAGAAGAAACATATGTCCACCGCCGCTACATTGAGCAATTGTCAACTAATAGTAAAAAACACTCACTATGGAGAGCTCAGCCAACTCTGCACTCACCGAAAGAAACCGTGATGACTATTAGCAATTCCACGGGCGGCTGAGCGCGCAGTGACGCAGACAGAGCCAGCACGGTTGCCAACCACCTTAAAAATAAAAATAATGTCACTAATGCGTTTACTTTGCCGACTCTATCATATGAGCCCCAGCCTCAACATGAGCCAATTGAGTTTCGCCCAAACGAAATCGTAAACATCATCAAAAGACAACTGAATCCGAAAAAACCCCGGGCTTCAACCTCATAACTCCCAAAATGATCATTGAGCTCCAATGCTGCGCCATTTGGACTCTCACACAGATCTTTAATGCCATCGCAAAACTTTGCCACTTTCCAGTGAGATGGAAAAAGTCAATTATAATAATGATAGCAAAGCCGGAAAAAGACCACACTATCCCCACGTCATACAGACCTATAAGCCTTCTCTCTTGCCTATCTAAACTCTTTGAAAAATGCCTTATGACTCCTAATGATACCTGAGAATCCAGGAAGGAATCTCGTCACACCAATTTGGGTTTCGTGAAAAGCATGGAACAATTGAGCAGGTCAATCGGATAACATCAGAAATTCGAAACGCTTTCGAAAAACGAGAGTAATGTACTGCCATATTTTTTGATGTCTCTCAAGCATTTGATAGAGTCTGGCTAGAAGGTCTAATGTACAAAATCAAGACAATGCTCCCTACAGCATCCACAAGATTTCAAAGTCTTACCTTCACTACAGAAAATTTGTTGTGAGGTGCAACACTGCTATATCTGATGATTACACTGTTGGAGCTGGAGTTCCTCAAGGTAGCGTGCTAGGGCCAACACTATATGTCCTCTACACAGCAGACATCCCGACAAGCACACGACTAACAACATCTACGTTTGCCGATGACACAGCTATTCCTAGCCGCTCTAAATCCCCGATTCAAGCAACTGCGCAGCTAGCTCGTCATATGGTCGATCTTGAATAATGGCTATCAGATTGGCGAATTAAAGTGAACGAACTAAAATGCAAACACGTTACGTTCACTCTGAACAGGCAAAACTGCCTGCCGATTACGTTAAACAACACTCTACTCCCACAAGCAAACGAAGTAACATACCTAGGAGTACATCTCGACAGAAGACTCACATGGCGCCGGCACATTGAAGCCAAAAGAACACACCTTAAGCTAAAAGCCAGCAGCTTTCATTGGCTTATCAACGCCCGGTCACCTCTTAGCTTTGAATATAAAATCGTGCTGTACAACTCGGTACTAAAACCTATATGGATGTACGGCTCCCAGTTAAGGGGAAACGTCAGCAATAGCAAAATTGACATTGTTCAGAGAGTTCAGTCGAAGACCCTGAGAACAATCACCGGGGCACCGTGGTACGTTCGCAACGAAAACATACACCGCGACTTTAACATTCTACCAGTCAAAGAAGTGATCGAAGAACTAAAGGTAAAGTACTTCACCAAGCTATCGGTGCACCCTAACCACCTGGCGAGAGGTCTAACAAGTTCTAACAACCAATCACGCCTTCGTCGCA
Source organism: Drosophila eugracilis (assembly GCF_018153835.1). Lineage (NCBI taxonomy): Eukaryota > Metazoa > Arthropoda > Insecta > Diptera > Drosophilidae > Drosophila > Drosophila eugracilis. Next base: position 443,481 of record NW_024571944.1, on the reverse strand, counting down.
ATGACCTACCTACCCAGCGACCGATCTGAGGGACGCGCAACCAGAATGCAGTCTTAGTATACTGTCACAGAAAATTGTAATCGAGACTATCCTCCAAAGTGGCCAATGAGTCATCACTTTACATGAAGCGGTCCCTAGGGCGCATCAACCTCCAGAAAGCACCCATCCAAATCGCGTATTCTGCACAAGAGGCAGATTTATATAGATTTGCTTAACTCAGAGCAGATGAATAAAAGGGCTGGTTCCAATTAAGAAATCCACATGAAGTGCTCTGCGGAAGTTCGGATCTGCAGAACCACATTTGCAGGAACCTTCCAGATGGAGACATCTATGTTCAGACCAGGTTGACGCTCTGCGATGTGAGACGCTACAATTGCCTCAAGGTATACCAAATACGTGGACAAGCGAGACTTCAGGTAAACATTAACCGATGCTCCATCCGTAGTGTCTCCAGTGTCTTCAAGGCCAGTCACCGCTACAGAACATTCGGACCGATGAAGCTGAAGTTGGCCGGACAGACGTGATATGATGAGATTAACTTGTGTGGCGGAATTGACTTGGAAGGAAGGCTCCTGATCGGCCACGAACGAGAATGGCAAGAACACCAGTTCAAAGTGGCGGTGCTGGGTCACAAACGCATAGGCTGGCGGAGCTTGAGAGGTCGCAATCCCAGCCTCATTGGCAGAATCCAAGACGGAAGCGGGAACGGATTAAGTGCTGGGAAATTTCTCGCAAGAATGCAAGAGGGCATAATGTCGGGAAAGCGCGACGAGCAGCATCCGCGGGCTAAGTGCCTTGAGGGCAAGACGCCGGTCTTCATCGTATTAGTCTCAACCGGCAAAACAAATAACCTTGGGCAAGAAGGCACAGCATTAAGGAGCATGCACGAACGATTTTTAAATTCCCTAAGTCTGCTCACTTCATCCGCTGGCAGCTGCGGCCATAGATCCCCAATTTGGCAGGCTGTCAGGACTGCTTCCTGCGAGCGAATCTTCCCACTTCGCCTTTGTGGCAGGGTCCAGCTTTTGAAAGATGATCTGGATGCGGAGGCATCATTGAATTTCGTCCGTCGTCCCGGACCTCATGAGGGCCCGCATATGACCATTGTATCGGTCGAATAAGTCCCAAAGAGATGCAACGGATCCCGGCAGGACTACCCTTAGCTGCAGGATTTTGTTAATGAGCCTGGAATATTAACCGTCGATTACAAAACGGTTGCGCAAAAGAAATAGGGTAACATCGTAGTTACAGAAATCTCTAGCGCTCTCACAGACACCAAGGCTGACTCCCGAAGACATGAAATGCCACCTGAGCTTCTCCGTCTTGGTCAAGTGAGGATGGCTGTCAATCGTCGTCTTGAACAGGGAGCAGAAATCCGTCCACTCGGCATAGTCTCCGCTGAATTTTGGTATCGGCAACGGGGGCAATAAGAGAGCAGGCGTGTATGGAGTGGGTGAAATATCAGCACCACCACCAACATCCAATAGCTTATAGTGGGCAGCAACTCTACTGGAGCGCTTGTCAACTTCCACATGGATGTCAACGTTCATGTCCATGGCTAGTTGAGAGAATTTCCAATTTAAATAACTTCCGATTTCGCGAAAAAAAATACACGTTTGCATGCGACGACGGTTAAATAGGATGGAGAAATACAACGCAAAACAAATCAATGACTTAGTCTCACCTAGGTCCTGGAGCTCCAACGACGAAAGCGGTTCCATATAGTGTCCGCGTCTGTTCAAATGGATTATCAAAAATATTTTGCTCGCTCGACGGGCACGTCTCGAACCGCACAAGAAAAAACTTTTTCCGAACTTTTTTACTCTCGTCTTCTCACGCGATTCTTACATCGGTATCGCTCCACTTTTTCCCTGCTTAATTTTAGACACTAAACAAAATTAAATGACTTCATTTCTAAGGGTCTTCAGCCGCTCCGGAAATAAAGCCCTTAACTAGCGCGAGAATTTCGGGAACCGTTCACTACCATCGCTCTTTATATATTGATAATTGGTTTTTAGAATGCTGCTATATACAGGCGAGGAATGATTGCCTGGCTTTCTTTTCGGCTTCTCTCCTCCTGGCTAGAATTCGACCGTAACTGAAATAGCACCCGTTCAACGAATAAAAATACCGTCACCGTACACACTCGGAATTAAGCGTGGAATTAAGCCTGGGATTGAGCCATGAATTTCGCTTGGGCTTAACCCACAAATTTAGCTTGGGCTTAAGCCCCAAATTTAATGGGTCTCAGCCCAGAATTTATCTTGGGTTTAAACGCCAAGACTATTCAGAAAAAGACAAAAACAAGAAAATGACAAAAACACTACTCATGTCTGCCAAAATTCTTTGTACTTGCGGCTTACCCTGGCGGATCTATCGCTTTTTTCAATTTTCCTTCTCGAATTGGTCTTGAGACCACCTGTCGCAAGTTTCAGCAACCGAACGATCTGAGCACGATGACACCCAGAAAGCAAGAGAAAAGCCGATCCATAGGGACCCAACCGAGAAGGTTTCTCCGCTCTCCTTACCAAAACCGACTTTCATCTCCGCCGACTCCTCTCTCGACTACCAGGTGGCACTGCCAACCAAATAACTGCCACAAGCGCTACAAGGCTGAAAAAAGAGTTTGTAAAGGAAATTGGCCGCGGAGTAATGCCAAAGATTTGGCATGCGAGTTAAGACCACTCAAGCCAGGTAGATCAGCTAATTGCGTATATAAGCGAATGTTAGATTCTAACTCGTGTAAGGTTGAATTGGAAGTAAATAGCACTTGGCTCTTTAAGGTTCATATAACTACAAAAATAAGAATTCAATACCAAAATTCAAAATTGGAATTAGTCAACGGACGACGATTAGGCGGACGGACGGACAGACGGACATGGCTCAATCGACTTCGCTTGACCCTGATCAAGTACATATACTTTAAAGGGTCGGAAACGCTTCCTACTACCTGTTACATACTTTTCAACGAATTTTATATACCACTTAACTCTACGAGTAACGGTTATAATACGTGTAGGTCTAAAAGGAATATTAAAATTTGAAAGGATTAGTAAATTAACAGAGTAGTACCTCACCCCGAAATCCTAAACTGAGTAGAAACGGGAAAGCGTGTTATTATATAGAGTTTAAGTTTAAGTTTTAGAGGACACCCCCTCTCCACCACAAATTCACGATTTCAAATTTTCAATGGGCTGGTATATTAAAGTATATTATTTTTTAGGGTTGTACCTTTGGTATGAGCTAGGATTATTCATTTTGCACAAAAAATTAACAAAAAAGCAGACCTTTGGATTTTTTTTTAAATCGCCTTTTCTTAGTTGCAATTCAAGTTGAGAAGTACAAAAGACCTACACCGGTCAGTTATAATCAGTTATATCTTCAAAAGTTTTTGAAATTTTCACTTGAAATTGGAAAAGATAGAATAGTTATGGGTTCAAATTAAATAAAAATAAATAGATTTTCGAAAACCGAGAATGCTCCCGCTCAAGAAGTTAAAGTTACACCCTCTCTGTAAGCCTGATCTCTATCGAAGAATATTATAGGATAAACATAGCTTAACATCGTCCCCTTACATACCTGGGATTGTGATATAAGAGATGGAAGATCAAATATAAATAAAGTAAAAGCAAAATGCCCAAATGGCTACACAGGTGCTACTTTAATGGTGTTGGAAGTTCTTCCACCTATATAACTTGAAATGCAAGATAGTAAGCCATTGGGCAAGCTAACCTGATCTAACTCAAAAAGATGAAAGCAGTGATTGACGGAAAATCAGCATAACCAGTATAAATTGCATCGGTCTGCATTTTATTGTTAAATAAAATTGTCAAATTAAAGTAAATTTGTGGTGGTCTCTCATATTTTAACAAAACCATGATGTGAGCGATTAACGCGTATTTTGCAAATAAAATACGTTGAAATACTTTGTGGATTGCACACAGCTTTAAAATGACTCTGTCTCTGTATGCCTACTTCCCTTTTAAAAGAATCCTTTCAAACACTTAAAAAAACTGATGTTGAAATCAACAATTAAAAGAATTTATTTAATGGTTACAAATATACAAAAAAATTTTGTTGTGCAACGGCTATTTTGTCTATCCCAATTCACCCAAATTCGATCGAACGAACAAAGGACTAGCAAAGGACTTCGTCTGCCGAATCGCGTTACCACTCATATGAGTTGGAAACGCTTGGAGTATACATTTCTACATTTTGAAGTACTTCGGCCATTATCTGCATGGTCGTCACTTTACAGATGATACGTATTGTATCTCGCTCGAGGCTTCTAAAACTAAAGCTGAAGTAACTCCAAGAGTTCAAAGGTGGTGGTCGTATATGCAGGTTTTTAAATTCGATATTGAGTACAGACCAGGTGAAAGAATGGCTTATGTAGACTTTCTCTCTCAAAACCCAGTGTAAGAAGATCCTAAGAATCCGACGGGAATTACCGACGCATAAACTTGTCAGAGATTTCCGACAACTGGTTGCTGGCAGAGCAGCAAAGAGATGAGGAAACATCATCTATCGCTCAGCGGGAAAAATGATCAGAAGGGATGTGTAATCGTTAAAATTGATGCATTTTCGTCTATTTGTTTCATACCACTAGACTAGACTGTGGAAGCTATATCAAGCCAGTGAGGTCTTTCATATCCGTTTTTGGTGTTCCTTCCCGATTGATCGGTGATCAAGGTTGTAGCTTTGCCAGTACTGTGTTTCGTGACTTTTGCTCAGCACGGAAGATAGGTTTGCATTAAATCGCAACAGGTGCTAGTCGGGCCAATGGCCAGGTCGAGCGGGTAATGAGTACTCTAAAATCCATGCTGACTTCTGTTGAAACAGGAAAGGGATCCTGGCAGGACGCTTTGTATGAAATCCAACTGGCTCTTAATTGCACGCCCAACAGAGTAACAAAGGATAATCCGTTAGAGTTGCTTATTGGAATAGAAGCTAGACCATTTGGTCTTGTACCTGTTGCTGGAAACGATAAAGTTGTTGATGTAGATCTTATTAGAAATATAGCTAAGCATAATATGGAAACAAATGCCAAATATGATAAATTAAGATTTGATAAAAATAAATGATGAATGATGATGATAAAAATGAGGAGCCACATTAGACAAAGTTAGACCCCAAATTATATGGCCCATTCTTAGTTACTGAGATATTACCAGGAGATCGATATAAACTAAAATCGTTAAAAGGCAACCGAATTTTTAAATATTCTCACGAGTTTTTAAGAAGTATGCCTGAGAAGGGGATTACCACAGAATATGACGATGAAGTTATGGAAAATGATGCTGATGATCGCGCCGGTGAGGGTTGCGATGTTTCTATGGAATGAGAAAATGTAAATGATGACGAAATCTCCGAATCACTCTTAGATTAACGTTCTTTTCTATACAGGTGGGTGCCCGAGTTATGTGGTTCGCCATTTCCTATGGTCTTGACGTGGTCTTCGGGAGGATCGGTGATCTGATTCTGATTGATCGTTATAGGCTTTGGACAACTGTGTGCTGTGTTTTGGCCGGTTGATCGACTCTAGAAAGCAAGGAACTGGTATGTTTAATCAGCTGAAATTAAGAAAACTGTGTGCTACGAATTGGCCGTTTTGAACGGCCGGTTGGACGAGGCAAGACTATAAGAGAACGTTGAGTTTCATAAGCTGGAAATGAAAATTGTTTGCGAAAAACAAAGATAGTTGATGTAGTGAAAATTAAGATGATATTGTCTGAACTGATGGTTATACGGATCTCATGGCTTTATATTATAAAATATTGTATTCTGATTAAGGATGGTAAAGTTTAGGTTCGAGTTGCTATTCAAGTATTCAGAATTATGAATGATTTTTGAGTTTATGTGAATAGATTTTAGTTTCTAGTTGTTTTTTATATATTAATTACTTGTTAAGCTTTTTATTTATGTGAATATAATACATTCTCATTTAACCGTAATACGAGGTGTGTTCAAAAAGTAAGGTGACTTTTCAAATTTCGCGGGCAACATATTTTCGATTATCGTTTTTTTTGTTTTGTTATATTGGTACACTCTTCCCTAACATCTGTACCAAGTTTCAATGGAACATCCTCTTTTGTTTGGTTGTGAGAGGCGTAAAGTTACAAGTTGTTTTGCGAGCTCGGCGATTTTTTGCTTTTTTCGGTCTTGGCTCGTCTGGGCTCTTCCATTGGGACGATTGGGCTTTGGTTTCGATATCATAACCATATACCCATGATTCGTCACCAGTTATGACCCTTTTGAGTAAATCTGGGTCGTCGTTGACGTCATTCAACAGCTCTTGAGCGATGCTCATGCGACGGTTCTTTTGCTCAAAATTCAGCAATTTCGGAACAAACTTCGCTGACACACGACTCCATACCCAAAACGTTTGAAAAATTTCATGGCACGAGCCAAGCGATATACCGACATCTTCAGCAACTTCTCTGATAGTGATTCGACGATTTTCCAAAACAATTTTCGTCACTGCTTGAACGTTTTCATCAGTTGTTGACGTGCTTGGGCGTCCAGAGCGAGGCTGGTCATTGGCATCTTCCCGGCCATCTTGGAAGAGTTTGTACCACTTGTACACATTTTTTTTACTCAGAACAGTTTCACCGTATGCCACTGTCAACATTTCAAGTGTTTCAGAGCACTTAATTTTATTTTTTACACAAAATTTGATGCAAATCCTTTGATCCATATTTTTCGATAGCAAAAAATCGCCGAGCTCGCAAAACAACTTGTAACTTTACGCCTCTCACAACCAAACAAAAGAGGATGTTCCATTGAAACTTGGTACAGATGTTAGGGATGAGTGTACCAATATAACAAAACAAAAAAAACGATAATCGAAAATATGTTGCCCGCGAAATTTGAAAAGTCACCTTACTTTTTGAACACACCTCGTATATCGAGTTCTATTTATTACTGGGAGATGATATTTGGCGGAATTTTCTAGTTGTAAACACACGAAGACGTGTGAATGTCAGGATGGATGTGTCGTGGATTACTTAGAAAATTCCAATTATAACAAAGTTTAGCTTCGACTTGCCCCGCTTCCCATTTATTTTCGTGTGCTTCTGTGCTGTTTCTTCACTCTCGAAATCGAGGCGACGGTTTCTGTCATCAACGTTAGTCTGTGCGCTGGTGTGAGTGAGATAGAAGGATGCAGGTGGCCGCCTTAAAAGGGAATAGCGGAAAGTTTTTAGAACTTTATGTGGCAGAGTGAAGGAGAGTAAGAGATACACAAGAAAAGGGAAGCCAGCATAGGTTGACAGCATTCGTCTTTGAGAAGTGAAACGGAACAGATCATGCCAGGCGCCAGAAAACGTTTCTGTTTGAAACAGCTTCAAGAGCAGCCAGAAAAAGAGGATGATTCAAGTGATTACGCGACATACTCGATTGAACATTTTTTTTTAACATTTTAACATTATTGAATTTTCGTCAAGAGGAAAACCTCTGCATAGGTAAGGTTAAATTAATTTGAAGCACCTTCTGATTCGGATGTTGGTAATTTATTTAAACCAACAAAACCAAATCTACGGTAAACTCTAATTATCCTTACCATTTAAATAGCTTAAATTACATTGCATCCCCGTAATTACAGAAAGTTTTAGCTGATTTTAAGGATTTTAAGTTGTAATTCGTTATTTGGGAATATTGAAATGTATTCCTGACCGTAATTAGGAGGATTGGGAACGTCTTAAGGGGTTGAATTTTCACAAAACACACTGTTAAAATCTATATATGTAAGCCTCTGTCTACGTGTGTGCGTGTGTATGGTTGAGTGGGAACCCCAGATGTGTGTGGAAACATGACATGTGGTACCGATGAGGAAGATCCATTCCAACACATAGATAAAAAGGACACACATTACTGATTAAATTATGGTTTCCCCACCCCGAAACCCATTATCAGTCGTCTCCAGTGATTAGGATTCCCCTTCACCACAGGCCCGCAGGCCCTTTTAGTCAGTATGGTTTCTGGCACAGAAATCATAAACCCATAAATTATAGTTTTTTAAATCAGTGCACGTGTTCAAAGAAGTAATAAAATGTAACGATATGGAGAACCGATATACGTTCATGGACGCACCATAATAAAATTGCAAAATGCATAGTCAATTATAAGTCAATGTTTTAAGTTGTTTATTCAAATTTCAGATTTTTTTGATTTCAGTAAATAGGGAGAAAAGGGATACAAGTAACGTTGCACTAATTGTTTTGTGAGAACATGTTTCTAAGATATTTTTAGTAGCTAGATCATAGGACATAGGCTGATTATAATACATCAGTTTTATGTTTAGCTGAATTGATTTTAAAATTTTAAATACTTATATGCACGTATACACGGTATGTATGTGTGCGCCTGAGTCAGGTATTCTATAAGATCCTCCCTCCATTGGGTTTCTGAAAGACATGACCCTTTGGCATCTCTTGGGTGAGTCCACTTGGGAACTCACCCCTACCCTCAAGTGTGCGCTCGGGTCTGCTTGTGCGCGGAGCTGCGAACTCACCCCAACCCTCAAGTGTGTGCTGATATCTGCTTGTGCGCGGAGGTGTGGAAATTTATTTTTAGGCGTTTTAATGAAAAGTTGCAGTTTTTAACTTACAATCGTATAAAGCATAGTATTGGAAAGGGCTTGAAAAATACTTTCCTATACCCGAAATATAGAAATTGGAAAGCATTTTGTCTGAATTCTCTGGATCTGAGCGGAAAAGTCTCCAAGCTACCGGAATTACACAAGCGAACTCTGGACTTTACCCAATACCGCAAGCAGCTTGAGGTTCCGTTCGTCGTGTACGCCGACTTTGCATGTGTACTGGAGCCCAGAAATATTGAAGTAAGCCCAAAATTATTCAAATTAAACTCTCATATACCTAAAGCTTTTTCTTATTATATAATATTAAGTGTACCTTTGATTCTAAGCTAGATAAATTTGTAATAAAAACAGGGTCAAATTTTGTTGACTCTCTTGTACAATTTTAAACCAATCATAATGACTCCTTAAGACGAGTTTGAATTTCACGATTCATTAAGTTGTTATATTTGTAAAAAAATATTATTAAATGATAGAGTTAGGGATCATTGCCATCTAACAGGTTTATTTAGGGGTGCAGCTCATTCTAAATGTAACTTGGAGTATAGACTATATACATTTATTACAGGGTTATGATGGTCATTTTTTTATTGAAGACTTGGCTAAAATTCCTAGTAGTATTAATGCAATCCCAGTAAATAAAGAACAATGTATTTTGGTGTCCAAAACAATAAAAACTTCAAATGGAAACAATTTCGAAATTCGATTTCTTCACACATTCAGATTTATGCCATCATGTTCAGATAGCCTTGCTTCTAATATAATTGATGATCAGTTAAATACAGTAAAAACATTTTTTTAAAATGAAAAAGAATTCAGGCTTATGTGTAAAAAGATATCTTTCTTTATGAATGTTTAGATTCAGCTAGTCGACTTGAGGAAACTTCCCTACCATCAAGAGCAGCATTCTATAGTAACTTGACAGAAAAGGAATGCTCTCAAGTTGATTATGAACACGCATATAATGTCTGGTCACAATTTTCTTGTTCAATTCTAAAGGATTATCTAGAGTTGTATTTAAAAACTGATTACAAATTTATTCATTACACCCTCAGTTGCTCAGTTTTTACTACACCAGGTCTATCTTGGGCAGCCATGTTAAAGACCACAAACATTCAACTAGAGTTATTAGTAGATAATAGCATTTGAGGGGCTTAGTACAATGTTGTCATAGATATACAAAGGCAAATAACAAATACTTAACAGATTTTGATCCAACAAAGGAATCAAAGGAATCTAAAGAGGATAAAGTTCAAAAATTAAAAGCTGACCTCGGGAACAAAAAAATTATGTAATCCATTATAGAAATTTGTAGCAATGCATACAAAATGGTTTAATATTAAAAAAAATTCATAGAGGGGTTCGCTTTTTACAAAAAAAGTTGTTCATCTCGGTCTATGGGAAAACTATGGAAAATCCTGAAAAACGTGTAGAGGTTAAATTGGTATTCATAAAAAAAAAAATTAAAATTAAAATTAAATTCATAAACTCGGTCGAAAAAAACATTGTGCTAAAAATTTAATTTCAAAATTCAATTTTCATAGTGCAACTAAATTAAATGACGAGTTTTATACCATCTAAATGAAAAAAACTTTCTGTGGTATATGATAAGCCACTGTATTTGGGTTTTGCTGTATTGGACTTATCAAAATGGAAAATGTATGATTTTCATTACCAATACATGAAATTTCAAGAAAATTTAGTTTAAAATTACATGGACAGACTCATTTATCTATACCATAAAAACTAATGATTTTTATAAGTATATTCGTGGTGATATTGAATCAAAATTTGAAACATCCGATTATTCAGATAGAAGAAGCGATTTATATAATTTTAAAAAAGTTAATAAAAAGAGGTTAGGATATTTTAAATATGAGTTGAATGGAAAACCAATGAGTGAATTTATAGGTCTATGCTCCAAAGTTTATAGTTATAAAATAGATGAAGTTGAAACCCCTTATAATAAAGCAAAAGGTGTGAGTTCCAGAAATTTAGCTATAGATCATTATAAAAATGTATTACTCACTGGAACTCCACTATATGGTAGTAGGACAATGTTTAGATCAAGGGCACACAAAATATCAACAAATAGGGTATATATGAATGTGCTTTGTGCTAATGATAGTAAAAGAAAACATAAACATAATGAAACAGAGTTTGCAATGTTAAATCACAATGATCATGGTACTCTATCAATAAAACATAAAAGGTTAATGGAAAAAGACATTGTGGATAGTATCAATTTCTTAGAACATGAAAATATATTTATATATTTCATATATTTTATTTATTTCTAAGTCAATTGAATTGAAAATGTTTTATTTTGATCGAGATTGTGGTAAATATAATTAAAACAAAAATAAATTGTAAAAAAGGTATAATATTTTATTAAAATTGTTAGTATACACATTATAAACTTGTACATTTATATGTATGTAAATATATTTATTAAATTTAATTATATGTTATAAGATATGTAGGGTAGTACAAATTGATAATGTTTATTTCGGATATGTATATAAAAGTAAATTAAAGAAACAAAGGTTTTGGTATAAAACTTCACGACTTCCGCACTCTGTGTATGACACTTGCCCTCTTTGATATTCGCAGTCGACTGACTTCAACTTAAATAAGTAGGGCGCAATTTCTATTAGGAAGAGGGTGATGGGTATAGACATTCCTTGGTGAAAAGAGACAGTTCTATATGGCGTTTTGGCTGATGGAAAAAAGCTACGAGGTTGTGGAATTCCGAACAGTGTGTCCCCATATGAAATTAAATAGGCTGCTTAATACGTTAATATACCCATATCCCACAATCGGCAATCCTGAATCTTCATTCGCCCCTGAATGAACCCCATTTTTCATGTGACGGCTGCTGTCGTAGTAATGTTTGGTCCCTCCTGATTACCTTCTTTCTTTACTTCATAACGCCCGTGATTAAGTTTTTTAGTTACTTTGTAAGGGCCGAAAAATTTTGGATGAAGTTTCATTCCAGTTCCATACTGTGTTCATTTTATAGCAACTAATTCTCCTATGGCATATTCAGTTTCTAACTTCCTTTTTATAAACGGATTGCCCCGATTTTCATGTGACGGACGCTTATTGAAAGGTTTGTGGCCAAATGTGTTCTTCTGAAACTTTCCGGGGGCGTGGCTTTTTGCAATGCGTCTTTTCATTTATCTGTGCTTCAGCAGAGAGTTGGGCTCGATAAAAATAGGTACGCGGTTGACGATAGTTTCGTTGGCCAAGAATGATTTACAGAAGCCTTCATCGGTTGTGAACTTTATTACGGCCTTAGTGCTCAACATCTGGATGCTCTCGATTTCGCCACTCTTGGTAAACAATTGCCTAAGGTCAGCTTCAGTAGTATCTTACGTCAAGTTTGTCACTAGAATAGCCCTTCCCGAACTACTGACATGATAGGGCTTCAGCTTTAGCTCCACATTGTTAACAGTCTTTCCTTGGAGTTGTGCAATAGCCTTTGTAGCTCCTTCAGGTTGCTTGAATGTGTCGAAAGCTAAAACTGTATTTCTGCACACAACATAGTCCAATTCGCCACATTTTTTGAATATCTTCTCCAAGGCATCGCAGCTGTAAGACTCGTGCTTGCCTACATTTTCGACGACCAGGGTAAGTTCATTGGACTTTGACAACGCCTTGAACGAAACAGGTCGCACCGTATTAAAGCGAGAAAAGAGCTCGGTGCTGTGCAGTTTTAGGACTTTGGGAATATCATCTACTGATTCCAAACGTACAAATGATCTGGTGATAAGGCGGTTAGCAGTTAAAGTTACATCTTCCTCGGGAGCTTCTTTCGCGATAAAGCTCTTGATATCCTCTTCGGTGACATTTGGTCCAATCAGGGCAACCACAACTGTGCGATCATTTAAAGCTTTCTTGTCCTTCGCCTGAGATACGGTCAAAACATATTCTCCAAGAGTCAGCGCCTTATACTTGGCTTGCAAAGCGGCTTCGGCTCCAGCCGGCGTATCAAAGTCCGAACTTGGCGAATAAGGTGACCACATCCTTGTGTTTGTATTCATTTGGTAAATTCGCGGCATAGACGATCTGATTTTTTGGCGTTCCTATGGGAATCCTACCAATGGACACTTTAGGAATTCCGCTCTTTTCTTTTAATCCTTCAGAGTTGGATTCCTCGGGCTTCTTACTTTCCTTGCCGTTCCTGGAAACAGGCTCCTCTACAGGGGTTTCATCATCTTCGTCGGAGTCTTCATCCTTCCTCGCGTCTGAGGTCCTTGAAACCTCTTCTAGCTCCACCTTCTCGTCATCATCTTCCTCTTCGTCACTATTCTCATCTTCATCTTCCTCAGCCTCATCATCAATTAAATCAGCCGCGTCTTCTGCCTCGGAGTCTCTATCGTCCTCAACCTGATCGTCGATCTGCTCCTCAGCGTCGGACTCTTCCTCTCTCGACGCTGGAACTTCCTTCACTGGTTGCTTCCAGGACTTTTTGGAGTAACTACGATCTGTTTCTCCTCTTCCTGTACCTTAAGTTTTTGATTGTCGGCCAGGTGAGATAAATTAATTTTATCTATGACGGAACTTTTCTCGACTATCTCCGTGACACACATTCCATTAAATGTCCATGCAAAGTCTCTCTCTTTTGCCCTGAACTCGACGCCGTTGGAACTGAACATTACGTCGACTGACTGTAGCACATCGTTTCCCACAACCGCAGAGTACTCGAATTCGTTATGTTTGGCGACATGGAAAGTTACCGAGAAGCGTACACCATCAGCTTCAAGATCGACGTCGAAACATCCTTGCCAATAACTCTCAGGTGCTTAACTACTGGCTTTAGCTTCAAGCCGTCAAAACTTCTGAAAATGTCCTCTCTCATCAAACACAAGTCACATCCCGAATCAATCATGGCTATGAATGTCACTCCTTCAGCCTTCATCTTTTTGTAAATGAGTCCCTTCGCAGCTTTTACTTCCAGTATGTTTGCAAACTCTTTCTTAACGGAAATAGTTTCTTTATTCTCATCGCAATTTTTAGAGATATGTCCTTTCTTGTTGCACTTGTAACATATTACTTCGCCTTTGCAATCCTTAGCAATATGGCCTTCGCTGTTACACTTGAAGCATTTCCTTTGAAAATTGCTCTTTGTCGGTTTACCTGTCGATTCCCTGTTCAAATTGTCTTTTGTATTTCCCTTACCCTTCATCTTTTCGTAAATGCTTAATTCGGCTTTAAGTTCCCTAATGGAATTCGCTCGATACAACCCTACCTTGTTGACCTGGCTATCTGGCATGCCATCTATGAAGTAAGATACTAGACTTTCCTCATTTCTTTTGTCTCTTTTGGTTTTTTTTTGCCTTTTGCGCAAAATCTTGTGTATCTCTGCCGAACATAACCCTAACTCCCCTTGTACATTTAATGAAGAGCTTGGCTGCTCCAATCAGAACTTGCTTAGCATAAATAAATTTCTGCAAGTTATCCCAACCCACGGTAACTGCAACGTCATCGAATTCAGACAGCCAGTGATTGACGTTTTCCTGTTCGGAGCCTGAAAATGATGAAACACTGTCCTGAATATTGCGTAGTCTAAATCTCGAGCTACTAGGTTGAACAGCCTCTTGGCAATTGGAAGCACTACTAATACTCGCAACTTCCCCATCAGCCTCGCCGTCCTCATCATCAACCTCATCTAATGCATAATGATCGAACAACCGATCCTGCAAAGCTCCTTTTCTGCCAGTTGTATCCAAACCTAGTTCGGATATCTTCGCCCTTAGTAGAGGCACACGAGGCAGAGAACGAGGATCGTTCTAGCATCCATAGTAATGCGTTTAAGCCGTTTACAAACAGTGGTACAATTCAATATTTAAATGTTTTGATACAACAAAGTAAGAATTTAATTCAAATCAGATTAAATATATAAAAACGCCTCAGTCGCTCACCACACCCAATTGGATTTTGCTGTCTTCTACTTCTGCTTGAATTTTGCCAATCCAGTCCACTCTGCTACTCCAGCTCGTACTCTTCTACGATGTCGTCACGCTGCACTGCTTGCTCGTCTCGTTGCCACTTCTTGCTCGTCTCTCGCAATTTTTTGGCGGATTGCGTCGTTTGCATATCTTGCAGCTCCTCTTTTCGCCACAGGGAATTTTTTGTTGTCGCAAAAATAGCAAGTGGCCAGTCCGCTGCTGTATGTCGTCGTTCTCTTTTCTCTACTGCGCAGATTTTGCGTTGCAAGTTTTTTTCGAGTTTCGAGTTTTTTCAACATTTTTGGCACTTTTGTAGTCTGTGTACACCAATTCACTGCTTCAACGTTAGTCAATCTTTTTAACTTTTTAGATTTTCCTCGTCTTTATCTGTTATTGTTTAACAATTACATCCAACGCTTTTCTGTTTTTACTTCTTTTTTTTCTCAGTCTACACTTCATTCTTCGTCGCGACAGTTTTCGATGTGTTAACGCACAGAGTTCTCTTTGTTCTTTTTTCCTTTTATATTCCCGGACGAGCCCCCAATAATTTGTAGGGTAGTACATATTGATAATGTTTATTTCGGATATGTATATAAAAGTAAAATAAAGAAACAAAGGTTTTGGTATTAAACTTCACGACTTCCGCACTCTATGGATGACACTTGCTCTCTTTGATATTCGCAATCGACTGACTTTGATGAAAAGAGACATTTCTCTATGGCGTTTTGGCTGATGAAAAAAAGCTACGAGGTTGTGGAATTCCGAACAGTGTGTCCCCATATGAAATTAAATAGGTTGCTTAATACCTTAATATACCCATATCCCACACATATATATATATATATATATATTTGTACTATAAAATTTCATCTTAATTTATTCAGCTGGCTTCGTCCATTGGAAAGCCAAGCCATTTTACCAAAACTTTATCACCTCTTCGCTTTAAATTTTTCTCAACTAGAAATGTGTTCGGGAATTCAGTTTTTTTGAGTTCTTTATTATAAAACCCACCCTGAATCGGATTACCTTTATAATCTTCAAGTAAGTATGTTTTGGGGAATGTATTGCTGACTTTTCTAGTTTTAAAGATTTCTGTTGTATAATTCGGTGTATACCCTTTTTTCAAACACATGTTTATATTTGCTGAAACGAACGAACTCTCAACATACATCTTTATGTGATTATATGAGTCTAGTAATATTTGTTATTTATTAGTTGTGTTGACATTGATTGGGCTCATATTTATGGTTCTATGTACCCTATTATTGTAATCAAATATCAAATATATTTTCCATTAAAACTAAACTCACATCACATTAACTGTTTGAGTGTTCTATTAAAACGCTCGACAATTGATGCCTTAAGAGTGCTGAACGTCGAGTCATGATTCATATCATAACGTTTCATTAATTGTTTAAATTTTGTATTAAAAACTCTTTTCCATCATCTGTTTGTAAATTTTTTGGTGTTCCATGACCTGATTTTAAGATTTTCTCCCTTGCTTGGGAAACATTATTGGCATTTTTTGATTGTAGTTCTTCACCCCAAACACAGATGGTTTATTCCCTTCGTAATGACTCGTCTTCGTTGAAAATGTTTACGAGACGGTCCGTGCAACTCATTTACAATTGCTCGTTTAATCATATTCTTCGAATTGGTTTATAGGCTACACCTTCTATTTCAATTGTTGTCTTTTTTGGTATCGCTGTCGGTTTTGTTACATACTTAAAAATATAGTCCTCAATAACTTTTATCTTTTCAAGAACTTTCTCAAATATTTGATCAGTACTATCTGCTCTCTTTTTATAGACCTCTATTTTATTTTCAAGATTTGAAATTTTTGTAAGTCGACGATTAATACTTTGACTTACAAGTTTTCTTAGGCCAACTTTCTGACACACTCATCTATATTGTTTTGTGGTCAAGTCATTATCATCTAAGGGCTTAAAAGCGGTTTTAACTCTTTTATTTTGAGCGCTTAGATTACCATCAGTATCAATTAAAAAAGTTTCATTTAATTTAACACCTCTTTTTAAATTATCTGATCACTTCCTATCATTAAAAAAATGTCCAAACTTGTCAACAGACATGATGATTATAAAAAAAACTCTTTTTTGTTTTATATATATACATTAATTAAACAATAATTCCCTCCTCTCGCAGTTCCTCTACTATTGAGAAAATCTCATTATTGTGATTGTTGTTACCCGCTGTTTTTAACGCAACTAAAATTTGTAACCGTTCGACTAGTTCATTCACATCATTCCAATATATATAATTTGGTTTCGATTCCTCCAGAGACATATAACCGAAACCAGTTTTCGTACGAAGTGGAGTGGATGTTGTAGGATTTTCGTTATTTTTAATAATTTTAGTATATTATATTTAAATGCTCGTGAACTTTTAATTCGATTATTTACGTTATAACCTAATCTGTGAACATTTGTTTCTAAAATAACATTTGTATATGCTTTCAAATCATGATCATTAGATTTTTGGGGGTGTTTATGAAATATAAGAGAGTACAGACCAGGAGTTAGCTCGCAACTCATTCCACTAGACAAATGAATCTTATAATCATAATTTTTAGTTCACTATTCCCTAATGTTAATACATTATCTAAACTCTTTTAGGTCCGTAAGCCTTGTCCAATATATTTTCCAGACTCAAATGACTGATATTAAAATAATAATCATAATCATCATAATCTCGAATTCTATATTTATATTTTCCCTCATTTCATTTTCTTTTGTAGGGATTGATTAGCTTCCGGCTCACTCCCTTTGTCCACATCATCATTATATAGTTCGCATTTCTTTCCTTTTTCAAAAACATTTGTTTGTGAAAAGAAATCATTATACGAATCACTATCATTCATAGATCGGTATTGAGATAAGTTTCGTTTTGTCTGATGTTGTATCCCATTGGTTGTATAGTACAGATCATCGTCATCTGTCATATCATTCTCATACTTTTCATTTTCGTATAATTCACGTTTAGCCTTGGCTCCTACATTTGTTTTTAAAAATGTCTACTTTTTATTTTCGTTAACAAGTTCATGTAAAGGTTCTGTAATAGGTTTAAATGTTTCCTCCAACTCTATAACACTTTGATTCTTTACATGTTTTAGGTCATCAAACTTTCTCTTCAAGGCAGATCTCGCTTTTGTTAGCTGAGCTAACACATTCATTAGTGAAACCTGCATAAATTTAGATAAAGTGAATATTAAAAATTTATATAATCTTTATGTAATCACTCTTCAGTTACTAAATCCATACAGTTTACTGGAAACTATAACTTCTAATATTTATATCCACCCATCCATCCCATGAAATTAAAAATGTATTGTTTATATATATTTTAAAATTGTATTTATTCGACGTAATATAAAAAATTGGTTTTTTATTATTTATTTATTTTTTTTATATTTTATTTACTTATTTCTAAATATTAATTATCTTTCTTTTTATGAATATTAAATTTTCCATCAACCATTTCCTCAATAAATTCCTCCCGAAGATGTGTATACCTTTCCGGGGTGTATAGAAAGTAATCTTCCAACTCCAGAACAAGGGATTTTCCATTTTTCGTCCTTTTACACTCCACCTTGAAGATGGGGAACTTTACATTTTCAGGCATCCTTGCCTTTGACAAAATAAATGTCTTATTACATCTATTGAATTCTTGAGTTACCGTCTCAAGCTTTATTAGTTTTGCATTATTTTCAACATCAATTGGTATGAACGCTGTTTCTGCGCTATCATCTTTTTCATCGTTCTGTTCGTTGAAATAACAAACCAAACTTGGCGGATTAACAAGTGTCTTCCTATTATCCTCGTCAGTAGGATCGAATACGTCTTCTGTAGTCTCCTTGTTGTTATAGTTGTTTTTCTCCATGTTAATTTTATTATATATATTGCTTTTTGTTGTTTAGAAGTTGGTTTTGTTGTTTAGCAGTTGTTTTTTGTTGTTTAGCAGTTGTTTTTTGTTGTTAAGCAGTTGTTTTTTGTTGTTTAGTAGTTGTTTGGCAGTTGTTTTTTGTTATTTAGCAAATGGTTTTTGTTGTTTAGCAGTTGTTTTTTGTTGCTTAGCAGTTGTTTTTTTGTTGTTAAGCAGTTGTTTTTGTCGTTAGGCAGTTGTTTTTTGTTGTTTAGCAGTTGTTTTTTGCTGTCAAGCAGTATTTTTTTGTTGTTTAGCAGTTGTTTTTTGTTGTTTAGCACTTGTTTTTTGTTGTCTAGCAGTTTTTATTATTGTTTAGCAGTTGTTTTTGTTATTTAGCAGTTGTTTTTTGTTGTTTAGCAGTTGTTTAGCAATTGTTTTTTGTTCCCTAGTACAACGTCTGTTGAATGTAAATTTGAAACTTGGACTGTGATTTTAAAGTAGGCTGGTGGTTGTGTGGTTGTAGATTTCCGAAACTATCAAAATAATGTATATCATTTTTATTTTTGTTATATGCAACCCAATGTGTACCACTTGATTGTGATTCATCTACTATACCACATTCTCAAATTCTTGGAGAGCGAGGAAGTAAATCTCTCATAATTACTCCTCGAAAATTTGGTATATATTTTTGAGCAAAAGGTGTAATGTAATGTAATGTTGTTTATTGTTTTTGCAATGACTACACTTCCACTAGCTAAACTACCGAGGGCACTTAGGGCAGTCAAAAGTGATACCATTGGTAAAAACATTAATTATTCTTGGTTTTTTCACGTTTTTCTTTGAACCCATTGTCGATTAAACTGATTTTCGTTGCATAGAACACTCAATGAGTCAATGTGGCGTGAGTTTAGTTTCAATGGGAAATATAAGAGGATAGCTATTTACAAAACTTTGTTATTTGATTACAATAATAGGGTACATAGAACCATAAAAATGAGCCCAACCACAACTAATGAAAAACAAATATTACAAGACTCATATAATCACATAAAGATATATGTTAAGAGTAAACTACGATATGGCGTTCACGTTCGTATAAGCAAGTATAAATATGTGTGTGAAAAAGGGTATACACCGAATTATACAACAGGAATCTTTAAAATTAGAAAAGTCAACAATACATTCCCCAAAACATACTTACTTGAAGATTAGAAAGGTAATCCGATTCAGGGTGGGTTTTATAAAGAAGAACTCAAAAAGACTGAATTCCCGAAAACATTTCTAGTTGAGAAAATTTTAAAGCGAAGAGGTGTATACTAACAATTTTAATAAAATATATGTTTTTTACAATTTATTTTTGTTTTACTTATATTTACCAAAATCTCGATCAAAATAAAACTTTTCCAATTCAATTGACTTATAAATAAATAAAATATATAAAATATATAAAAAAAAATATATAAATTCTTTTACAATCATTTGCACAAAGCACATTCTTATATACCCTATTTGTTGATATTTTGTGTGCCCTTGATCTAAACATTGTCCTACTACCATATAGTGGCGTTCCAGTGAGTAATACATTTTTATAATGATCTATAGTTAAATTTCTGGAACTCACACCTTTTGCTTTATTTTAAGGGTGTTCAACTTCATCTATTTATACCCGTTACTCGTACAGTAAAAGGGTATTCTAGATTCGTTGAAAAGTATGTAACAGATAGAAGGAAGCGTTTACGACCCTATAAAGTATATATGTTCTTGATCAGGATCAATAGCGAAGTCGATTGAGCCATGTCCGTCTCTCCGTCCGTCCGCCCGTCCGTCCGTCCGAACGCTGATATTTCAGGAACTATAAGAGATACAAAGTTAAGATTAATCTTGAAGATTCTTGAGATCCCGGGACATCAGAGCTAGAAAGTTAAAATTAAGAACGAATTGTTTTCTTTCCATTTAGCCACGCCCACCCTAACGCCGACAAAACCCGAAAAACCAAAAATGCAAAAATCTCGGGACCTAAAAGAGCTAAAAAGTTAAGCTTAATGATATGTATTTTAGGGATGCCACTGCAACTTTCCAACAACTTTTCTTTATCCGGCAATGCCCACTCTAACGCCCACAAACCGCGGAACTCTGTGGCGTCTATAATAATATTATGAATGCCTTCGTTTGACGTTGTAAAACTCATTTCTGTTAATATCTATCGATTTACAAAAATTTTTCAAATCGGAACATTATTTCACTACTTATGAAGAAGTTGAGGTTATAAGGCCTCACATGGGCAGTGACGTCACTATCAGTTACTCGACATGCTTTCTCCGAAAATAGGGGGCGCTTGGGTATTTTCCACAAGCAAAATGAATATTTTAAACTTGTGTAAAACAGTAACAGGTATCTTATAGTCGCGGCACTCGACTATAGCGTTCCCTCTTGTTTATAACTATAAACTTTGGAGCATAGACCTATAAATTCACTTATTGGTTTTCCATTCAACTCATATTTAAAATATCCTAACCTCTTTTTATTAACTTTTTTAAAATTATATAAATCGCTTCTTCTATCTGAATAATCGGATGTATCAAATTTTGATTTTGGAGCAGTAGATTAAGTTTTATTGTTAGTTTTAAGGAAAGATGAAAAGAAATAATTATTTGAATACGCAGCCAAAATGTAAACAAATCACCTTAAAACCAATGTACAAAAGCTTATCAATTTCACTCAATCTTGAGCATAGCCGAGTTGTTGTGATCTAACTGATAAGCTTTTTAGTTCGTGGCTATACGAAATGTTATGCTGCTCTCGAGAGAACATTAACCGATCGAACCTCGAAGCAGCTGGCAGCAATAAACTTTGGAACCAACTTCGTTTCGTTTGTCTCGCTTTTTTTGGAAATTCCCCAGCCGCTAGTCGCAAGTCTTTTTTTGTTTAAATTTTTTAAAGTAATTTTTCCGGGAAAACTCTCCCGGATTTTCATGGCGCCCGAACAGGGACTACGGCTAGTTTTGTTATTAATTTTTGCGTCGGAAAAACAATCAAAAAACAGTGCACCTCTCGTCGTCTCGGCATCTGTTTAGTTTTTTTAAATTTGTTGGCGAAAATTCTAGCTGGTGGAATTCGGCGAAGCAGTTAAGTGTTGGCGAAAGCAGTTGGATACGAAAGGAAAGTGCTTGGAAAATTATGCCTAACAACAACCAGGTATTCAGTGCCAAAAATTAAAATTTGTGAGCACTCCACTTTATGTGTGTATGCGTGCATTTTACATGGTATTAATTCTTGGCACCTTTATATTAGAAATATTATTACACCCCAAATATACCCTAACTTCCGAATAATAAAATAAAAAAAGTGAACTGCCTTTGACAAAACTTACGGTGTTTTTAAATTTTGCGAGAATTTGAAAGTTTTATGTGCGTTATATACATACGCTGCAACTGCAAAAGTACAGCTATATCTACATATATATGTACAAACATACCAGCGTTTCGCCGCCAATTTCGATTCCCTTTTGTGCATTTGCAGAGCAGTTATTTGTCTGCTATACATAAGTGTCAGTGGCTTCTATGCTGTACATATGTATGTTCATATGTAAAACAATACATCGGTTAATTTTTAGCGCCAATTGCAGCGGCAGTGGTTTTCAAACTGTATATAGCCAACAGTTCCTACAAAACTCAGCAGTGAATTTAAGCCCTGCTCACAGTTTTATGTTTATATGTACATATTTGCCTGCATATTAATTCGGTAAATATGCAAAGATTCGGCCTGGAGAAAAAGTTTAATACATTTGTTGGTTTTTTTTTGTCGGTGTTTGTGGGCATCTTTAACCCGTATTGGATCCACTTAAATAGTTTGGACAATTTATTTGTCAAATGAAATTCAACATTTGTGCATTTTTCGGCTTTGGTTAAACGGCAAATACACATACAAACGTATTTTGTGCATTTTGGTGGTGCTTCTGCGCACATTTAACCCCTTATCCAACCCAATAAATTTTTTTTGGAGAAATTAAATTTGTTTAATTTTTAAAATTTAAAATTTAGATATTGTTGGAAATTTATTAAGGCAGCATTTTGAGCATTTTGGAAATAAATTTATTCAACCCTTGTGTCCGACTGGTTTTTACTTGGAGTATTTTATTTTTTTTATATTAACCTAAAATGTCTGAGAAAGAAAAGGAATCATCGTCAAAGCCTAGTGCTAAACTAATAGTGGCTATGCAAAAACACGGCAGGGTAATGAGTGACATTCAACGTATGAGAACGTCATTCGAGGAAAAAACCATTTCATTCGATAGGTTTCAAATGGAATACCGAATGCAACTTCTCGAATCATATTGCGAGAAATTGATGGATATTCAAGGAGATATCGATGTGCTAAGTCCTGTGAATGATTTAAGAGCGTCTGTTGAGGAGATGTGCATAATTACAAAAGCGTTATATCGGTCCGCAATGAGAGAATGCGAGCCTCAGAGACTTAGTCAAAGTGATATAGGTGGTTATCGTCATTCGTCTCAGTTGGCAAAAATGAATCTACCGAAATTTAGTGGAAAACATTCCGACTATAAAAATTTTATAAGTCTTTTTGAGAGTTTAGTTCATAACGACCCATCTCTAACAAACATAGAGAAATTTAACCATTTGCTAACATGTCTAACAGATGATGCATTAGGTACTGTGAAAGCTTTTCAAATTTCGGATTTAAATTATGAGAAGGCATTGGCTAGTCTAAAAAACGTGTACGATAATAAATGTTTGATCTTTTTTGACACGATTTCTCAGCTGTTTGACCTCCCGCAAGTATCAAAGCCCTCTGCATCAGGCTTGAGGTCTCTTATAGATGAAATATCGGCCCTCTACGCATCGTTACAGTCCTTGGGTAGTGAAAAGGAAATAAACAACGCAATTTTTATTCACATAGCAATGTCCAAAGTAGATCACACAACAAAATCCAAATTTGAGGAACAGCTAGATTATAATACGCTGCCTACATGGTCTGATTGTGCGACTCTGTTGAATCGGCGATATCAACATTTAGCTGCTGAAGAGTCAACCAAGAGTAAAGGGAAGCCTTACCAAGGTTCCAATAGAGGATATTCCAAATCTTCCTTCTCATGCACACAAACAGATCGCAGACCTGAATCAAAATGTCGATATTGCTCAGCGACAAACCATAGTTTAGGCAGTTGTCAATCTTTCATGACTTTATCAGTGATCCAACGGTTCGATTTTACGAAACACAATAGGTTGTGTATTAATTGTCTGAATCCAGGTCATCCAGTCAAGAAGTGCAAAGCAGTAAAGTGTCGCGTTTGCTCCAAACCTCATAACACACTTCTTCACAGATACGGGGTAGAGCAGAAACCAACTTCTTTGGGATCACTTCCTCAAGCGCAAGCCCCAGCACCTTCAGTAGCATTTGATCATCCCAATCAAGCCCATTCTTGTCATGTTGCAACTAGTGACCAAGTTATTCTTGCTACGGCTGTTGTTAAGGTACGGGATAGATTTGGACAGTTTCAATTATCACGAGCTCTTTTAGACTCAGGGTCTCAAATAAACTTTATGACCGAGGACTTAGCACAGCGTTTGCGGTTACGCAGGAAAGAATCCTATTTGAATATCACTACTGTAGGGAAGAACGACTCGGTAGTACGGCACAAAGTCCACGCGTCGATTCATTCTCGCGTCAATGCTCATAGTTTCGCTACTGATTTTTGGGTATTAAGCTCCATTTCATCATATCAACCAGATAACGAAGTCAATTGTGCACAGTGGAAAATTCCACCAAATATTGAATTAGCAGACCCTCGTTTTCACAAGCCTGCAAAAGTAGACTTACTAATTGGGGCAGAATCCTTTTTCGAACTTCTCAGCGTAGGTCAAATAAAATTGGGTTCAGAACATCCTTCAATTCAGAAAACTTTATTAGGATGGATTGTTTAGGGAAAGTACACTCAACGCGTATCGAATAATGCTCAAGTATGCAGCGTCACTGGTAGTGAAAATATAAGTTCTCTCGACTCTCTTGTAGAACGTTTTTGGGAATTGGAACACGTCCCGGAGAGATCGAAGGTTGTGTATACAGCTGAACAAGTTGCTTGCGAGCAGCACTTTGAGAAAACAGTACACAGGCTTTCGTCAGGTCGTTTTGAGGTTAAGTTGCCATTTAAGACAAATCCAAGTGTTTTAGGCTTATCCTTCGAAACGGCAAGGCGCAGATTTCTTGCGTTGGAGCGCAAGCTTGCAAATAATCGCGAGTTACATGACATGTATCAAGAGTTTATGAAAGAGTATCTTAACCTTGGGCATATGTCGCTGCTTCCAACACCTCCTCCAGGACAAAAATATTACATTCCACATCAATGTGTCCTGAGACCTGATAGTAGCACCACAAAGTTGCGAGTTGTTTTTGACGCTTCAAGTAAAACGTCAACCTCCATCTCATTAAATGAGATTCTAATGGTGGGTGCAACGATTCAGAGGGAGCTTTACGCTATTTTGGCAAGATTTCGATTACACAAATATGCCTTGACTGCTGATATCTCGAAGATGTATAGGCAAGTTAACATTGCCAATGAAGACAGAAATTTCCAACTTATCGTGTGGAGGGAAAAGTCGACGCAAGCTCTCCAAACCTATCGCCTCAACACTGTCACTTATGGAACAGCCTCTGCTCCATTTTTGGCCATTCGTTGCCTCTTTGAACTGGCAAATATTTACTCTGAGTCACATCCTGTCGCATCAGAGGTAATTTCAAGTGACTTCTATGTAGACGATATGCTCACAGGAGCAAACAGTTTAGAAGAGTTGGAAGTCATTCGCAAAGAAGTGACCAAGGTGTTAGAGTTCGGGGGAAGGTTGTTAAATGCACAAATTCCGTATGATGGCAAATTTCCAATATTACTGTCCTCAAAATCAAAATCGCTATTTCTTCGAGACCTGCATCGTACTCATTACCATGCTGGCTTCAAGGTGATGGTATCACTTTCGAGACAGCAGATAAATTACAGACCAATAAAACATAACTTAATTGTGCATTTTGTATTTAATTGTGCTAAAGCTAAGACAATCGAGAAATACTGACAGTTAGTCACAGTCGATAATAATTGCTACAGTTTTTTTCTATACGATTTGTTTATTTTTCGGCGGTTTAAAATCATATCATATAAAGCGTCCAAACCTTCCTGGAGGCCTTCGCCAGTTATAGCACAGGTTGGTTGTATATACCACCCACTGAATTGCATGCCGTTGGAAGAAACCCTGCTATGTTTAATACTATGAAAGCAAGTTTTAACGTCTCTCTGATTTTATTGAACCGCGTCAGAATTATTGCACGAATGGGGATATATGAATGTTGGGAATGCTCCTCCGCCAATCGAGGATTTGTCATCCTTACCTTCAAGAGCGGGGTTTATGTGGATCATTGACGAATGCAAGTGACGCGTTTTGTGTTCTTTCAACGATGTTTCTGTAATACTTTGGTTTAAGATGCTAGAGCCGATTCAATTAATTTTGGAGGAAGATTCGGAATTAGGTAGTGTTGATACATTCGGCATAGGGTTATAAAGTTCATTCATTCATTTAAAAGTTTTTCCAGCTCCTTTGCACCACACGCGTTAGGAAGATCTTGCTTATTTGCCAATATCAGCACCGGAACACCCTGGTTATCAGGGCATTTTGCAGTGCGCAATAGTTCCAGTTTTGCTTCTTCCATTCGTTCTCTGTCTACAGAATCAAGAACAAACAATATGCCATCTGTGCAGCGTGTATAGCTTCGCCAAAGTGGTCTCAGTTTTTCTTGTCCACCCACATCCCAAACTAGGAAATTAACTCCTTTTGCCTTGCCAATAGTACCTTGTACCTTTTCGCAATTAAAGCCAATAGTAGGGACAGTATTTAAATATTGATCAAACTTCAGTCTATATAATGCCGTTGTTTTACATAACTACATGTAGGGTTGCCTGTGAGGGCAACGCATCCAATAAATTCCCATTCTTAACCAAAGGCTTTACCATTGTGGCACCCATTATCTTAGTAAATATCCGCTTTTAAATTACTATGCTCAAAAGTACTTTCATGTGACTCGATGATATGGGTAATCAATGCGCGAGAAGCGTGCACGAAAGTTGTCCGTAGCTGTGTCCAAATACAAACCAGTGCTAATGGGTCAGATAATGGGCAATTTGCCGATAGGGTCAAGTTAGCACGCCCCTTTTTGGTTTGAGGGGTAGATTTCTGCGGACCATTTTATGTGTCACTAAAGATCCGCGGTAAACCTCCTATCAAGACTTATGTTGCCGTTTTCGTGTGTTTTTCGTCAAAGGCTGTTCACCTTGAGCTCGTTGTAGATTTATCCACTGACAGCTTCTTATCTGTTTTTAAAAGGTTCGTCGGGAGGAGAGGGCTGCCGCAGAAGATGTACAGCGACAACGCCACGAACTTCGTGAGAGCGAGCAACGTGCTCAAGGATCTGAGCGCAGCGTTTCCCCGCAGTCAGGAACAGTTGAGAGGATACGCGGCTCAGAGAGGCGTCGAGTGGTATTTCATACCGCCGAGGTCACCACACTTCGGAGGACTGTCGGAGGCAGCAGTCAAGGCCGCCAAACACCGGCTGCTGCGAGGAGTCGGCAACGCCAAGCTGACAGCGGACGAGCTCAGCACCCACCTGGTCGAGGTAGAAGCGCTGCTCAATTCTCGACCAATCGCGTCGCCAGGCAACGATCCCAACGATGGAGAGGCCCTGACTCCAGGACTTCTGCTTATCGGACAGCCTCTAATCACGCTGCCGCAAGAGTCCGGCACAGGCGGAATCTCCAGCAAGGCCAGTTGCGGATATTTGAGGCGGTGGCGAATGCTGTCCGATCTCAAGCAGCAGTTTTGGGCCAGCTGGTCCAAGGACTACATCGCCAGCCTGCAGCATCGCAACAAGTGGTGCGTCGAGGGCCGCGATCTGGAGGTCGGGTGCCTGGTGCTCGTGCACGAGGACAACATGCCCCCGCAAAGGTGGCTTACAGGCCGCGTGATGGCAACAACGGTCGGTGAAGACGGAAGAGTGCGTGTGGCGGAGGTACGGACGTCAGGAGGCGTCATCAAGCGCGCCATCCACAAGCTGGCATTGCTGCCAGTAAGCAACGCTCCTAACGAGGGAGTAAAAGCGCCGGAGGCCTTCAACGGGGCCGGAATGTTGGAGCAGTAGATTAAGTTTTATTGTTAGTTTTAAGGAAAGATGAAAAGAAATAATTATTTGAATACGCAGCCAAAATGTAAACAAATCACCTTAAAAACCAATGTACAAAATCTTATCAATTTCACTCAATCTTGAGCATAGCCGAGTTGTTGTGATCTAACTGATAAGCTTTTTAGTTCGTGGCTATGCGAAATGTTATGCTGCTCTCGGGAGAACATTAACCGATCGAACCTCGAAGCAGCTGGCAGAAATAAACTTTGGAACCAACTTCGTTTCGTTTGTTTCGCTTTTTTTGGAAATTCCCCAGCCGCTAGTCGCAAGTCTTTTTTTTGTTTAAATTTTTTAAAGTAATTTTTCCGGGAAAACTCTCCCTGATTTTCAAATATCCTTATAAAAATAATCAGTTTTTATAGTATAGATAAATGAGTCTGTATCCATGTAATTTAAAACAAAATTTTCTTGAAATTTGGGTTTCATGTATTGGCAATGAAAATCAAACATTTTCCATTTTTATAAGTCCAATACAGCAAAACCCAAATACATTGGCTTATCAAATACCACAGAAAGTTTTTTTCATTTAGATGGTATAAAATTCGTCATTTAATTTAGTTGCACTATGAAAATTGAATTTTGAAATTAAATTTTTAGCACAATGTTTTTTTCGACCGAGTTTATGAACATCTGAAGACTCCCATGTAGTTACCAACTTAACCTCTACACGTTTTTCAGGATTTTCCATAGTTTTCCCATAGACCGAGATGAATGGATTACATAATTTTTTTGTTCCCGAGGTCAGCTTTTAATTTTTGAACTTTATCCTCTTTAGATTCCTTTGATTCCTTTGTTGGATCAAAATCTGTTAAGTATTTGTTATTTGCCTTTGTATATCTATGACAACATTGTACTAAGCCCCTCAAATGCTATTATCTACTAATAACTCTAGTTGAATGTTTGTGGTCTTTAACATGGCTGCCCAAGATAGACCTGGTGTAGTAAAAACTGAGCAACTGAGGGTGTAATGAATAAATTTGTAATCAGTTTTTAAATACAACTCTAGATAATCCTTTAGAATTGAACAAGAAAATTGTGACCAGACATTATGTGCGTGTTCATAATCAACTTGAGAGCATTCCTTTTCTGTCAAGTTACTATAGAATGCTGCTCTTGATGGTAGGGAAGTTTCCTCAAGTCGACTAGCTGAATCTAAACATTCATAAAGAAAGATATCTTTTTACACTTAAGCCTGAATTCTTTTTCATTTAAAAAAAATGTGTTTACTGTATTTAACTGATCATCAGTTATATTAGAAGCAAGGCTATCTGAACTTGATGGCATAAATCTGAATGTGTGAAGAAATCGAATTTCGAAATTGTTTCCATTTGAAGTTTTTATTGTTTTGGACACCAAAATACATTGTTCTTTATTTACTGGGATTGCATTAATACTACCAGGAGTTTTAGCCAAGTCTTCAATAAATAAATGACCATCATATCTACAAAAAGTTATGAAAAAACACTGTAATAAATGTATATAGTCTATACTCCAAGTTACATTTAGAATGAGCTGCACCCCTAAATAAACCTGTTAAATGGCAATGATCCCTAACTTTATCATTTAATAATTTTTTTTTCAAATATGACAATTTAATGAATCCTAAAATTCAAACTCGTCTTTAGGCGTCATTATGATTGGTTTAAAATTTTACAAGACAGTCTACAAAATTTGATCATGCGTTACTACCTGTTTTTATTACAAATTTATCTAGCTTTAAATCAAAGGCACACTTAATATTATATAATAACAGTATTAGAGAATTCAGACAAAATGCTTTCCGATTCCTATATTTCGGGTATAGGTGATAGGAGTCGTAGTTCATTCCGTTTTCCCCAAGTGCTCACTATTACCCTAAAAAGGCAAAAAATTCGGTAATTGGGGTCTCAATATAGACCCTCCCTAAATATTGAGAAAAATTATGGAAAAACACTGGTATAATTTACATAGTCTATACTCCAAGTTACATTTAGAATGAGCTGCACCCCTAAATAAACCTGTTAAATGGCAATGATCCCTAACTCTATCATTTAATAATATTTTTTACAAATATGACAACTTAATGAATCGTGAAATTCAAACTCGTCTTCAGGAGTCATTATAATTGGTTTAAAATTGTACAAGAGAGTCTACAAAACTTGATCCTGCGTTACCACCTGTTTTTATTACAAATTTATCTAGCTTAGAATCAAAGGCACACTTAATATTATATAATAAGAATAAGCTTTAGGTATATGAGAGTTTAAATTGAATAATTTTGGGCTTACTTCAATATTTCTGGGCTCCAGTGCACATGCAAAGTCGGCGTACACGACGAATGGAACCTCAACCTGCTTGAGGTATTGGGTAAACTCCAGAGTTCCCTTGTGTAATTCCGGTAGCTTGGAGACTTTTCCACTCAGATCCGGAGAATTCAGACAAAATGCTTTCCAATTTCTATATTTCGGGTATAGGAAAGTATTTTTCAAGCCCTTTCCAATAGTGTCCTTTATACGATTGTAAGTTAAAAACTGCAACTTTTCATTAAAACGCTTAAAAATAAATTTCCACCCCTCCGCGCACAAGCAGATATCAGCACACACTTGAGGGTTGGGGTGAGTTCGCAGCTCCGCGCACAAGCAGACCCGAGCGCACACTTGAGGGTACGGGTGAGTTCCCAGGTGGACTCACCCAAGGATAGCAAAGGGTCATGTCTTTCAGAAAACCAATGGAGGGAGGATCTTATAGAATACCTGACTCAGGCGCACACATACATACCGAGTATACGTGCATCTTTTAAAAACTATAACTTATGGGTTTATGATTTCTTTGCCAGAAACCATACTGACTAAAAGGGCCTGCGGGCCTGTGGTGAAGGGGAATCCTAATGACTGGAGACGACTAATAATGGGTTTCGGGGTGGGGAAACCATGATTTAATCAGTAATGTGTGTCCTTTTTATCTATGTGTTGGAATGGATCTTCCTCATCGGTACCACATGTCATGTTTCCACACACATCTGGGGTTCCCACTCAACCATACACACGCACACACGTAGACAGAGGCTTACATATATAGAAATTAACAGTGTGTTTTGAGAAAATTCAACCCCTTAAGACGTTCCCAATCCTCCTAATTACGGTCAGGAATACATTTCAATATTCCCAAATAACGGATAGGGGCGTCGGAAAACTAATCATGACACAATCGTCACATTTTATTACTTCTTTGAACACGTGCACTGATTTTAAAAACTGTAATTTATGGGTTTATGATTTCTGTGCCAGAATCCATACTGACTAAAAGGGTGAGGGCGAATCCTTATCACAGGAGACGACGGATAATGAGTTTCGGGGTGAGGGAAACCATGTTTTTATCACTATTGTGACAGCTTAATAGCCCATAATTTTGTGCCAGAACAAGCTTTATTAACCTACTCTCACCTCAGCGATGAAGCCAACGTAGACAGTTTTGTTAATTCACTGGATTTTGTACTCGTCTCTGCAGATCGAGTTTCAACACCTCATACTATAAACTCACAATGCAATCAAAAGAAGTCAAATCTACAAATCGAACAGCTCGTCCTCGAAAAGCGATGCTTACGTCGAGCATGGCAATTTCACAGATCGCAATCTGCTAAGTGAAGCTTAAAACATGCCTCACGTCAACTTGCTAAAGCTCTACAGCAAGAAGAAACATATGTCCACAGCCGCTACATTGAGCAATTGTCAACTAATAGTACAAAACATTCACTATGGAGAGCTCAGCCACCTCTGAACTCACCGAAAGAAACCGTGATGCCTATTAGCAATTCCACGGGCGGCTGGGCGCTCAGTGACGCAGACAGAGCCAGCACGTTTGCCAACCACCGTAAAAATAAAAAAAATGTCACTAATGCGTTTACTTTGCCGACTCTATCATATGAGCCCCAGCCTCAACATTAGCCAATTGAGTTTCGCCCAAACAAAATCGTAAACATCATCAAAAGACAACTGAATCCGAAAAATCCCCGGGCTGCGACCTCATAACTCCCAAAATGATCATTGAGCTCCAATACTGCGCCATTTGCACTCTCACACAGATCTTTGATGCCATCGCAAAACTTTGCCACTTTCCAGTGAGATGGAAAAAGTCAATTATAATAATGATAGCAAAGCCGGGAAAAGACCACACTATCCCCACGTCATACAGACCTATAAGCCTACCCTCTTGCCTATCTAAACTCTTTGAAAAATGCCTAATGACTCCTAATGATACCTGAGAATCCAGGAAGGAATCCCGTCACACCAATTTGGGTTTCGTGAAAAGCATGGAACAATTGAGCAGGTCAACCGGATAACATCAGAAATTCGAAACGCTTTCGAAAAACGAGAGTACTGTACTGTCATATTTTTAGATGTCTCTCAAGCATTTGATAGAGTCTGGCTAGAAGGTCTAATGTACAAGATCAAGACAATGCTCCCTACAGCATCCACAAGATTTTAGAGTCTTACCTTCACTACAGAAAATTTGTTGTGAGGTGCAACACTGCTATATCTGATGATTACACTTTTGGAGCTGGAGTTCCTCAAGGTAGTGTGCTAGGGCCAACACTATATGTCCTCTACACAGCAGACAAGCGACAAGCACACGACTAACAACATCTACGTTTGCCGATGACACAGCTATTCCTAGCCGCTCTAAATTCCCGATTCAAGCAACTGCGCAGCTAGCTCGTCATATGGTCGATGTTGAAAAGTGGCTATCAGATTGTCGAAGTAAAGTGAACGAACTAAAATGCAAACACGTTACGTTCACTCTGAACAGGCAAAACTGCCCTCCGATTATGTTAAACAACACTTTACTCCCACAAGCAAACGAAGTAACATACCTAGGACTACATCTCGACAGAAGACTCACATGGCGCCGGCACATTGAAGCCAAAAGAACACACCTAAAGCTAAAAGCCAGCAGCCTTCATTGGCTTATCAACGCCCGGTCACCTCTTAGCCTTGAATATAAAATCCTGCTGTACAACTCGGTACTAAAACCTATATGGATGTTCGGTTCCCAGTTATGGGGGAACTCCAGCAATAGCAACATTGACATTGTTCAACCGTGGTACGTTCGCAACGAAAACATACACCGCGACTTAAACATTCTCCCAGTCGCAATGACCTACCCACCCAGCGACCGACCTGAGGGACGTCTAACCAGAATTCAGTCTTAGTATACTGTTAGTTAAATTTAAATGTTAAGATTCGTCAACTTATTGTTAGTCTCAAAATTAAGAGTAGATTCAATAAATAAAGGCAAAGCTATATAAAAAAAAAAAAAACTTAATCGGATACTTATCGGAAACAGTGTCCGCATTTATTTCCCTATAGTCTACACAAAGACAGTCAGTTCAATTTTTCTTCCTAACAAGTAGCATCGGACTAGCGAAGGGAGAGGAACTAGGTCCGAATCCAACAGCTGTTTAATGGGACATTGTAACTTGTTCTTTTCCCTCTACGCTTGATCTGTGGGGCGTCTCTTAACAGTATCGTTTTGGTCAATTAATCGAATCTGTAATTGCCCTATAGTCATTCGTCTTTGTGGTATGCCGTTTATAAAGGAATCAGAATAGATTTGTACCAATAATATTAACATATCTTTATCTGAGCCACACAGATCGGTATCAACATTGGCCAAGTCGTGAATACAATCAATAAACATTGAAAATGAATTAGATGTAAGTGTGACACTGATACCCTTACTCAAAATTTCTCGCCCAATCAAAGCATCGTATTTGATGTAACTATCCTCAACTACATGGAAAAGAATTTCAAGGGATTGCTCACAAACATCCAAACATCCAAACACATAAAATAATTACGTTATTTATTCTGAATCCAGACAGCTTCAGCGACGCGGCTTCCTTGATGAGCGAGCACTCAGCTCCAGAGTCAAAACAAAATTGGAACGACTCACCGAATTGTTGAATAGTTCCAAGGGGTTCCAGTACTGTGCACAGATTGACGTCTTTAACATAATCCCTCTTGACCGGCATTGGGCGCTCCTGACGATCTGGACACACGGTAGCAACGTGTCTTTCCTTTCCACACTTAAAGCAGATAAGAGTGGAGCGATCTCCTCCTCCAGTTTTTCCAGAGCGCTGGTTACTTGGTTGATTATGTCGCGTGAACACACCAGACGAGGGACATTCCGAGTTCTTGTGACCCTCTTTGCCGCATTTGTTACATCGAATTTTAAAGAATTTTGTTTTACTATTAGCAGGGGCTTGCAAGCTGTCGCCAAAACCGCTGCTCGAACCAGCATCAAAAGAAACAGCTTTTAATTCCTGTTGCAGCTCGTTCCGAGAATTAACTTCTGTAGTAAAACCAAACGTCGCAATCGCTTGTCTATTCCAGCCACATGTGCCAAAGCAACTGAAACGGCAATTTGCTTTACCGTTAGGGACTTCCATCTGGCCATCAGGGATGTAACTATTCTGCTTCCATACAGTGACAATGATTCTCCCTCAGTTGGGCGACCATCAAGCAAATTCATCACAGTTGCAGCCAAGGTCTTTGTTCCGGCGAAATACTGCAAGAATAGTCCACTAAACAGCGTCCATGTGATCCCAGGGTAGCATGTTTGAGCAAGCCAATGTGATGCGTTTCCTTCCAATGAGCGGCTGAGAGCCATCACGAGAGCACTGCCTTCCTGGCTGTTTTCAGAGAGAATGTAATCCACCTTTGCACTCCATGACACTGCGACGGAAGCTCGGCAATACAACGGTTACTGCGTCATTCGGTGCTCGCTGCACTTTTATGAGTTCCGAGAAAGTAGGATTTTGTGATTCACTTCTCAAAGACGAATGCTGTCAATCAATGCTGGCTTCCCTTTTCTTGTGTGTCTCTTACTCTCCTTCACACTGCCACATAAAGTTCTAAGAACTTTACGCTATTCCTTTTAAAAGCGGCCACCTGCATCATGAAAACACTCTATCTCACTCACACCAGCGCACAGACTAACATTGACGACAGAAACTATCGCCTCGATTTGGAGAGCGAAGAAACAGCACAGAAGCACACGAAAATAAATGGGAAGCGGGGACAAGTCGAATTGAATGAATTACTTGAATTTTCTAAGTAATCCACGACAAGTATATATTTATGCAGCGAAAACAAACTTTAAATTTGTATAAGTCAAAAGAGGGGGAAGGGGGCGTATTAATAGCGACTTGTCTGCAAAAACGTTCCGCAACCGGAAGTGTTTGAACCGGTGATCTGAATTGCAAAAACCAAACACTTTCTTAATTTATATCGTATAATCATTAACTGAACTACGGTCATAATTAAATCAACACTACAAATTTTACGATTTTCGAAAATGTATTCACTATTTTTTTATAATTAACCATTTTTAATATTTTTGGAAGAACGTAGAACATTTATTAGAATAATCCTTAAGGCACGTTAAAAAAAATTGGAGAAAATTGGTTTAATATAGCGTCTCCAATCACTTTCGCTGGTGCTCGACAGTTTTATATCTATTTGGATTATTTGGATTATTTGGATCTGAAATCTTTTGAGAACACGAATTTTCTATCTAGACGTAAGGCAAAAAATCGATTTTTTCCACAAAGTGAAAACGTCTCTTAAGATCGCTAAACTCCAAGCGATCAAATTATTTAATTGACAACCAAATGCCGGGAATTCTTTAATTAGCATCTAGCTAAGTTTCTAGGAGAGAAATCGCCGTTTGTTGGGTATACATTTGAAAAGACAAAATTCCCGATCTCTAAGCAAATGAGGATTTTCTGTAGCAAATCTTAAAATAAACGTGTTCTTTGAAAATTAAGAGAAAAAAACGTATCCGATCCTATAAAATATATTTTTTTTTTAACCATTTCTGAATGATTAATATGATTTTATATTAACCAATAAGAAAACCCATGAAAGGTTGGGTTTTAATTTACGTTATTTCGGAATTAGCAAATTTATTATTCAAATGCAATTATCTTATTCATATTTTCGCCTGAGCGAAAAGCTTTATTAGCTTCCGCTCCCCTCTTTACACTAATACAAAGTCATCTCTGAACGAACACCGACCCCTCTGAGAGGACGACGTCCCTCAGAACAGCACAGGAGCGCCAATCTATGTATCTTCACGTCCGCAAAGCGTTCCGATGGGCCCCGAGTTTAGCACCGCTTCTACGCTGGCGATGAGAGTTCCGAGCACAGAAACAGGTTATTTGCAGAATTGACACCTGCTTCTCATAGACTGCCTATAAACGGCCATACTGCTCCGCCATACGGGTACGGTGGTACAAAAATCAACTCCAAAGATATTAAAAGGGCGGAGAGCTCAAAGTCTGTCTGATGAAAAGTTCCCCATTATTTGCGTCAAGAGTTGCGGCTTGCCTCGAACTGTTAATCGGAACACAAGTCGAGCGCAACACTTTGATGGACTTGTGCGTAGAGTTGGATGTGCGTGCAGCGGATTCTTGCAGACGACGGACTTTATCCTCGTATAGCGACTCGATAATTCACATCTGCTCCTCATACTGGGAGCACAGCTCCTGTAACGAGTGTTTCAACTTGGAATCGTACTCGTAGCTGAGATGTCGCTGTACTCTGTGTGTATGGATGTGGCGCGACTCCTTGCTCTCCTGTGGGTGGAGGTGATCCTTGTATGTCACCTCCTCACGCAGGCTCTGAATGGTATTTTCAAAGTCGAAGCACGTCAGTGTCTCCTGCTCCAGAGCCTTGCTCATATCCTCGAACTCCGCAGACGATCCAACTCCTTGGTCATATCGATCAGTTCATCAGTAATCTTCTTCCGATCGGCATTGATCAGGTTGAATTTGCTCAGCTCATTGAAACGCGCCTCGTACATCCGGGCATTTCCCTCAGCAGCCCTGCACTCCTTGGTTTTCTTGTCCAGACGGTTCTTTAGGTCCTCGTTCTCATCCAACAGACGCTTGCTATCGATCTCGCCACCGACACGATCCCTGGCCGTATCACCCAGAAGACGAAGCCTCTGTCTGATGCGGGAATTCTCTGTCTCCAACTTACACAAACGGTCAATATAGGTGACCAGACGATCGTTTAGGTTCTGCAACTCAACCTCCTCCGTCATGCGAGAGTTGCAAGTGAAGCTCAGGGGGCTGAAGACCGCAATCCAGCACAAAATCAAGCAGCGCTCGGCAGGGAAGGAAGTCTCCTGATCGGCCAAGGACGAGAATGTTGGTAGTTGGCAAGAACACTGCTTCAGCTTGGCGATCCTGGGTCACAAACGTGTTAGCTGGCGGAGCTTGAGAGTTCGAAACGCCTCATTGGCAGGATCCACGCAAGGATGTAACGGGGCATGATGCCGGCGATTACACGTTGGGCAGCGGGAGGATGAGCATCCGCTTTCGAAGTCTCCAGACTTGAGGGAAGCAGAGGGCAAGAAGCCGGACAGGATTCCGCATAGGGCACATTCCACCTGTATGTAGACGTGCAAGTTATGTGACACATTACTTGGGGGCCCTTCCCCAATTTATAAACAACTTAGAGCCAAGAGCTCTTTCCAATTAACTCTGACTGAATCCAAAATTAACCCGTGGTCAGCTATTCTGAAAACAAAGCTTCCAATCGATTCCCACCCAGGTCAGCTTCGAGCGATCCGCATCAAACGGATTCTGTAAACATCCAAGCCGATATTGTAAACATCAGAGCCCCAAAAAGGGAGCCCCAAGTCTGCTAACGTAAACATTACTTTCCGGTAGAACTTCAGTTCAGCCAAATTTAAATTTCAAATTTACTTGACAAATTTCATCATCTTTTTCCCACTCTCTTGGATGACTCTCTTAATCAGATTTTTGTGATAAATCTCTTAAGCCGAGGTTTGATTATTGATCATTGTTCCAAAGCAGGTCAGTCCGATTTTGCAACCGAGTAAGACAGAACAAAAGATAAAGTTGTGAGCAGTGAAAAATAAGTTACGAAAAAAAAAATTTTGTAATATTGAATAAGTGAATATAAAAACAAATAAAATAATTTTTTTTTTATTAAATTCGCGAGTGAGAAATTTAATTTGCACGTCCATGGCTAGCTGAGAGAATTTCCAATACAAATTACTTCCAATTTCGCTATAATTTAGCTCCTCCAATTCCTCCTGAAGCGTGGCAAATCAATTATGCAGACGCTTCTCCATTGGCTCCAGGGTCATAATGCTTGAGTCTTCGGTGTGCAGCCTTGACTTTCTGGTGCAGGACCTCCATTTCTTGACAGGCCACCTCTACTCGTCTGCGCAGCATCCTTCAGCCCAGCTTCAGCTCCAGACGCTATTATGTAATTTATGTCAGTGCATTTATTATAACAAAAACAACAAGTTTCCGTGACACTTTTAAACAGACCACAATATTCAAAACGCTCTGTGATCATGTCGGGGTCACAAAAATGTTGATCAACTAAGAGTTTTTAATTGGTTTAGAACAAATAAACCGGAGCAGCTCAATTTCCTAATTTCTATTACGAGTTCAAATCAAAACCAAATTAACTCAGCAACAAAACCATACCGAATGCAAGAAGTACCGCTTCACAATAAAAGCTTCGAGCTACAGCAGTTCTACAAAATCTCCCAAAGGCGCATGCGCTACAAAGTATCAGTAAAACGGACACGCTGCGGGGGTTGGCTGGAGATAACGGGCCTGTCAGCACTCATCCAAAAATGGTTTCCTGACCGAGAAGCGACCCGCAGATGTTAGCCCTGGTATTACCGAGGAGAATGGAAGGAAGAATGTCAGCTCCTATTAACACATCGACTTGGGAGCTTTCAAAGAAGTTGGGGTCCGCCAGGGGAATGTCGGGCAGCCCCTTGAGACGATCCCGCGAAATCGGATATGATGGCAGATTTCCTGCCAACTGCGGAAGAACGTAAGCCGCAGTCTCTAATTGTGGCCCGGGTCTAGACGGCGACCGAATGGAGAAATGGCACAATTTAGTAGACTGCGCGGAAATGGTCTGATTAAGACCGGACAATTGGGCTTGAATCGTCTTGAAGGGAAGCTTGACAAGGTTGAACAGTCGTTCAGTTATGAAAGTCGCTTCGGACCCTGAGTCTATCAGTGCTCGTGCCTGGAAACTGCACCCCATATGGCACACGTTGATAAGGGCCGTGCCCAGTAGGACGGCTCCTGACCCGGAAGCGAAGCACACCTGCACATCCGACTGATTCTCTGAGCCGTTTGTGCTTATGGCAGTTTGTGCGGGTCGAGCCCTTGCTGGAGTAGGTGCACTTGGAGCGGTAGCGAACGGATTGCCGCGGTGCAGGGGGGTGTAGTGTCGGCTGTGGCATGTGAAGCAGGTATGGGCGCTCGTGCAGTCTCGCTGCTGGTGCCCTCGGGCAAAACAGTCCAAGCATAACTGCTTCCTCTTAATGTAGTCGGAGCGCCCGTCCACGTTCATTTCTAGGAAACGCGGACATAAGCGGATAGGGTGGTTCTCCCTCAAACAGAGATCGCATCCCTTTTGGCCTGGAACCACTCGAGTCTCGTACGAATTGAGCCTCCGTGCAGGGGCAGTAGGAAGTCCCGACCTTGGCGGAGATTGCCCGGAGTCACTAGGCCTGACGTCGTCGATGGCCTCCAGAGTGCGATGGCGCTCTGTCAGGAAGTTATCTAACTCCTTCCATGTTGGAATTTCGGCCTTATTATGTACGGATTGCTCCCACATAGAAAGTGTGACCTTGGGGAGCTTCGAGGAAATCATAAAGACCAGGAGACAATCCCACGCCTCAACATTGATGGCGGACATTTCTAGGGCTGTCAGACAACTCTGAATGGTGGCTTGCAGTTCCCTCAGCGCGACCCCGGACTCTTGAGAAATAGCCTGGAGGTTGAAAAGGATCTTCAACTGGCTATTGACTAACAGCCGCCGATTCTCAAAACGGTCTGTGAGGCTTTGCCACGCTGCGACAAACCCCTCATGGGTAAGCGGAGCCTTAGCAACAATGGCGTGAGCCTTAGCAACAATGGCGTGAGGGTCACCACTTGTTTTGGACAGCAAGTGAAACAACTTCTCTACCGGGGTGAGCCGCGAGTTTTGGATATAAATGGCCGCAAACAAGTCTCTAAAGGTGGGCCACCGAAGGTAATCACCCGCAAAGACCTCGGTATCCACTGGAGGTAACCGACAGCCTGTAGACGCGGGCGTGTGGACATTGACGGAAGCCTGCGTGGATTGGGAGGCAATTTTCTCCCGAATCTGGGCAATACACCTCGAATATACGGAGTAACAGTAGCTGTACTTCGATTCCAGCACTGCTGAGGTGGCCGAATTGTCGTCGGACAGGGCTAGCAAATCGGAGCAGCTCTCATAGTACTCCCAGAGTGCCCGAATGTGGTCTCGATGGACTACGCACATGTATTGGGAGCCTAGTTCCGTTTCTGGGGCGTCCGGGGTATTTATGTTACCCTCAAATTGGATAATTCGATCTGTTGTAGCGATGAACTTTTTCAGCGCCACTTCGACCGCACTTTGAGCCATTTTTACAACGGAGCGATTCTGCCTCTGTGAAGGATCGGGGATTGAATTGACGGATTCGTCACTCTTTGCCCTTGGAATGACCCTGGTCGCCTTAGGCTTCAAAAGAGGCGTCCGCGGAGATACGGATTGAGATCTGTCCAAACTGAAGGCTGGGATCGGAAGAGGATTTTTGCGGTCTCCCGTGGGCATTTTCCAAAATCAATTCGCTGGTCAGCGCTTGTCGACTGACTTGCGCAATAGATGTCTCGATCGAAGCGGTGGCCGGTCACCCTAAAGTGACGAGAACGGTGAGATCGCGGATGGATTGCGATCACAAGGAACTAGTCGGCACTAGCGGCGCCGATGTCGAAAGGAAGGTCGTGTGCGGCACAAATCGAATGTGAAAAAACTTCAGGAACCAAAAACAACCCAGAAGTAGACGAGGTTTGTTGAGATTGTAGGCGGATGTTGCCTGATGCAGAGTATATGCTGCGCTAGAGGCACGGAAAATGGACAAGTACCGGAAAAAACGTGTTTGTTCGGAAAAGAATTGATGACGATCTATATGTGTATATTTGTATAAATGTGGCTCGTACGTAAATATTGAATTCCTAACTATTTAATTTAGTGTTACGCAGCCGGGTATGCCGTCGGCACCCTGTACGTAGTTCACCCCAAAGGAAAAAATCAGCACCAAAAAAAAAAACAACAAGGCTACTGAGGCGGCGAGGTTCAGAATTTAGGCTACACAATCACGGATTTGTAGTGAAATGGCGTTTTTTTTAACAGATTTTATATCAATTTAATTTTATCATGTATTTCCTGAAATTGGAGGCAGAAAATATATGCAATGCATGCAAGTATGTATATATGTAAGGGAACGTGAGGCCTAGGTTGGCACAGTGGAGCGTTGATAAGTGGACTGTATAATTGGAGGAACAGAAAGCTGTGTGGTATAAAAAAAAAACACTGATTGGGAAAAAAATATAACGCCAGCGGAGGACTGTTCGGTGAATTTAGGAATTTTTGGGACTAGTTCACACCGGCTGGCCAATATTAATTATGCCTTATTTTTGTCACCACACAATTTCACTGTTCACTTGGTCAATTTTTCGCGGATTAATTGCACTAAAAAAAATGTATGTTTGTATGTGTGTATATTATATGTATGCACATATGCCTCGACCGTTGACAAGCGAATTGCGGAATAGCAAATAACGGAGAGGCCGAAAACGGCGAGGAATATGGCGACACACAAATCGGAGTCGGATGGAAAAATTTGCAGACTTTGAAGACGAAGAAGAGTAGAAAATCTCACACTGCTGTTGTGTTGGAAAACTCGGACTTGAATTGACACGGAAGGAAAAAATCTTGCAGCAGTGTGAACGAAATTTAATGTTCGGACCACTGCTGAAGACCGGCAGAGGGACGGAAAAATGTAGTACTTATCTTTTGGCGGAACACTGCCGGGAACTGCTGGTAGAAAAAATATCCAGAATATCCAAAATATCCAGAATATCCAGAAAATCCGGCTCGAAGGACCAAAATGTTGTAGTGGGGCTGTGTTGCCAT
Organism: Drosophila eugracilis; assembly: GCF_018153835.1. Lineage (NCBI taxonomy): Eukaryota > Metazoa > Arthropoda > Insecta > Diptera > Drosophilidae > Drosophila > Drosophila eugracilis. Next base: position 401,782 of record NW_024571944.1, on the reverse strand, counting down.
AAAAAGATACCTCTTGGTTGCAGAGAAGATGAAGTCGGGAGTGAGCCGTCAGCTTTATTCACTTCATACAGTAAAACTGACTAAACTTATCTTAGCATAAGAAAAACGATCGCCGACGGCCGACCGCTGCATTTGGACCCGAGAGAGAGAGAGTGCAAGATTGCGCTCTTCAGCGCGCATGCGCTCTTAAGCTCAGATGAGCGGCGGATCAATGGCCCCTCACCTAAACAATATGCGTTAGAAACTTCTGAAAGCAGATTTGAAAGATGCCAGTGCACATTTATTACTGCCCCAACCGGAGAATACAATTTAATAATAATATTAGTTTTAAACTTTTCTTTTGAAATTTATTTTATAATTTGATTTGATTTTATAATTACTTATCATTCTACCAAAAACAATAAAATCAGACCTTGATGTTATTTATATTACATCTTACATAGTAGTGGACCTCCCCTTAGATCTATGTGCAAATATTAAAATTTTATATTAATTTGTTAAATGAGAAACATCAAAATTGGACGACTTCGACAAAAGTTATAGTAAATTAATGTTAGAGCTTAACAAAGGTTACTTGATTTAAAGTAGTAGTGTATAGTAATACGAGTAGCATATTTATTTTATAACTCGTAAACAAAAAGGTCAGATATAACATTTTTCTTTATTCACTTTTGTATTTGTTACAAGTTAAAAAATAACTACTAGAGTGAACCAAAGAAATCTTCGGAAATAAACTTATACCGAATTTAAGAAAATTGTAATTACATATTTCTACATTAGAAAAAGTTATTTGATTGATCATAATAAAGCGTATACCAAAGAATTTTGTTCGATTACCTTGCATTCCAGTGATGATATCCAAGCATGCTTGATGATTTGTTGTTTTTTATACAACTGCCTTTCAGGAGGTTTTCATTATGAATAGCATTAAAGTGTGCAATATCAGCACCGTTTTCCGGTATTTCTTGAATGTGACAATTTATGTAAAATTCATTATGTCCTTGGTAAGTAAATCTTTCATTAATCTCTTCCATAGACACCGGGAGCTCCCAAGGAAGTTCTGTCGGTTCAGCGTTATACCAAATAAATATAAATCCGTTAATTTCCTGCGAAGTCCACTTTTTAACTCTTGATCCTTTGGGAACTAAAAGAAATATGATAATGCTTAGAGCAAGCAAGTTATTTTTCTTCGAAACCCGAAGTGTAAGGCAAACAACAATATTAGCCCAGAAACAAGAGGAAAATATATATTTGAGTGCCGCGACTTTAATATACCCGTTAAACTGACGCTGCGTAGGCACCTCAATAATCTGCCTGCTTAATCCCGACTCCGTATTTCTTATAGTTACTGAGATCAGTTAGAAAAGAATGATATTCCATAACATTCACATATCATATATTAATAAACGTGAATTTTTGTGAATTTGTCTTTTGGGTTTTGCATTGCCTGGGACCTCTCTTACAATGACCCTTTGCTAATTAAATACAAGGGGACACAATTATACATGGTGGCCCATGAGGGGAATCTGCAATCGCAAACATTATCGAAAATTCTTAATTCTGTGTCAATAAGCGCCGTTAGCTCGCAACTGCGCTAAGTTTGCAAGTCGGCTCTGCATTCCGCGAAAAGTGAAGAGGAAAGAAAACGGCGATACATAGACGCAGCTGCGGAAGTTTCTGGATCTTTCTGGTCGTTTTCTTCGCTTCTTTTGGGCATAACGGAATCACAGCTGCACCTAGACTACAGGCCGGCGGCTCTGCGAATCACGGAAGAGGAGAACTGCGATACATAGGCGCAAGAAGACAGCTTTTTGAACTTTGGAGACGGTCGTTGATCTTCGCTTCGTCTTGGGGTGGATTCTGGAATACATAACTGAGTAAGTAGACAAGTTGTGTGCAAATTAAAATTTACTGAGTTTTTTCTATTAAATTATTATTTGGAGTGGTGAGTAGCGCGCGAAGTTCGGTTTCACAACATTGGTCAACATGAAAGCGGATTCGGATACTCCTACTTTGGAGCAGCTGGTTAACTTGCAGGCGAATCGATTTCAGTCCGTGTAATCCCTATTGCAAAATTTTAAGAAGGATTCGCAATCGAGGAAAACGAGGATTTACCTGAAGAAACGGCTGGAACAAGTTGAGGAGTTACGAAGCGCATTTAGGGAGACGGATTCCGTTATCTGGAAGGATTTTCTGTGTCGGCCTATGCCACGAAGGATTTCCAGTCGGAGTTCGAGGAGCGGTACATGGATGCCTATTGCGCTTTCGCGGAGGAGTTGGACGAACTTGGACCAGAGGCTTGTGCGCCTCCGGCGCCAGTGACTGGGAGCGCCGATGCGGAAGTGCGGCTGAACATGCCCCAGATGTCGGTTCCGAAGTTCTCCGGCGCGTGTGTCGATTGGCCAGGCTATTATGATGCCTTCACGAGCCTAATCCACAACAACGCCAATCCTTTCTCAATGAGTCGCTGCCGAGGGACCGCGATAATGACATCCGTCAGATGCAGCTCACGGAAGGGAACTATTCGGTGGCTTGGGGATTGATGATCAATAGGTACAACAATCCTCGCCTCGTTTTTGCCCACCACATGAATGCCATTTACGCGTTGCCTAGGCCACAGAAGGACAACACAGAGTTAATATGGTCAATGTTAAGCACGGTCAATGTTTGTCTGGCTGCATTCCGCCGCGTTCAAGCATTGGACGGGGAATCGCAGCACTGGCTGGCGCACTACGTAGCATCGAGGCTACCAAAGGAGACCCACAACGCTTGGGAGCATCAACAAGGAAGTTGTTCCACAGTTCCATCCTACAGAGAGTTTGAGTCATTTTTAAACGATCGGCTGGTTGTAATGGATGCGATTGAGAACCGAGGCTCGTCGTTCGACTCCGCTGCTAGCCCAGGATCTTCAGACCCTACCAAACGAGCGCGAGTGCACAGTGCACAGGAGCACGCTAGGCGCCCTAGCGGCGCCTGTTACCACTGCGGCGGCGACCATATCCTGCGTCGTTGCTCACCGTTTTTGGCCCTAGACAACCAGATGAAGGACATAGTAAGCAGGGCTAAATTATGCATCAATTGTCTAAGTAAGGCACATGCCCTTTCGCGCTGCACAATAAAGGCTGTCATGTTTGTGGGCACCGACATCACACATTGTTGCATTCCCCTGTTTTGGCTCATAGCGGGGTGCCGCCGCATCATGTGGCGCCTTCTCCTAGTGCACCTGCAGATAGGTATAGCGTATCTCAACAGCGCAGGCAGCCACTGACAGACCAGAACCCCGGCGCATCTTACGGATGCTATTCAGCAAAGTCATCGGATCCGTCTTCGAGAAATGTCCATCTCGCCACTGCTCGTATCACCGTGCGGAACCCGGTCAACGGACTGCACGCTGTCATAAATGCCCTGGTCGACCAAGGATCGGAGACAACCATTGTCTCGGAGCACGTGGTACAGTCCTTGCATCTGAAGCGATCTGGCACACGAACATATATTTTTGGGATGGGATTTTGAAATCCGTAGTAATGTTAACCCTGACTTTTCAGTAGACGTTGATTCCGCGTATGTCCTCAATTCTGTTACTTCCTGTCTTCCGTGTCGCAGCTTCATGCCTCAGCGTTGGGTCCATAAACGAGGGCTCCCGCTGGCGGATCCGAACTTCTCACGATCGAAGCGAGTCGACCTCATCTTGGGTGTGGACCTGTTGGCGCAAATCATGTTGCCGGACACCAGGACCGGGTTGCCCGGCGAGCCTATAGCTCAGAACACTCACCTTGGGTGGATCCTATCTGGTATGGCGGACGGAGTGCGGAAAGCGACCCAGGTTCGGTGTCATCAGGTGCACTTGGACACCGAGGCTTTGCTCAAGCGTTTCTGCGAGGTGGAGGCCGTTCCGGACCGTTCTCTCACATCGGAGGGGGAGCTCCAAAACTTACATGGATCCAACTATGGTTCTGGGAAGGTCGCATCAGATGGCGCTGAATAGGTTCTTGCAGTTGGAACGGCGTCTGTCCAGCAGTCCGGAGCGGTGGAGAAAATATAGCGAGGAGATCGAGGAGTACTTTGCCCCCAAGCAGATAGCGCCGGCGGTGGGCAGTGAAAGCAGTTTGCTGATGCGTACTTCTACGGGTAGGCAAGTGGCTTCCTGCGTGCTGCCGCATCATGCGGTCTTCAAGAAGGAGCCGCAGTCCCTTAAGCAAAGAATCGTATTCGACGCCTCCGCAAGGACTAGCAACGGAAGATCTCTTAACGACGTGTTGTGGACTGGGCCAGCCCTTCAGAACGACATGTCGCACGTCATACTGAATTGGCGGAAGTATCGTTTCGTTTTTGCAGCGGATATCAAGAAGATGTATCGTTGTATAGATGTTAATCCGGAAGACGCCCAATACCGGCGGATTTTATGGCGGGCGGCGGATGGGACCATCAGCGTTTTCGCGTTGTTAACGTTAACCTTTGGTACGGCGACCGCACCATTCACGGCCATCAGGGTCATCCAGCAGTTGGCGAAGGACGAGCGCCGTTCGTTTCCCAAGGCGGAAGAGGTGTTGATGAGCAAAATATATGTGAATGATATTCTTTCCGGAGGTCACACGTTGGAGGAAGCAAAGGATAAGCGGACACAAGTATCGGGGGCGATAAAATCCGCGCGCATGGAGTTGCGAAAATGGTCCAGCAACGAGTCCAGTCTCTTGCTCTCGATTCCTGCGGAGCATCAGTGCAGCCGGACTCCTTTAAACTGGGACACTACAGATCCTATCAAGGCGTTAGGGATGTATTGGCTCCCGAATAAGGACTGTTTTAAATTTCAAGTCAATTTTGAGATTCCAGCTAGGTTTACCAAACGGATGATTCTATCGAGCATAGCTAGGCTGTTTGATATACTGGGTCTCATCGCACCAGTAATCATCGTGGGAAAGCTGATTTTAAAGGAGATAACCATGGCAAAGAAAGTACTGGCGGATGGCACTCAGTCGGCGCTGGAGTGGGACGACGATGTTCCGGACGCCCTCGTAGAACGGTGGCGAACGTTTCGGGACGGGTTGACGAGGATCGACGACATAAGCATAGACCGATGGATTCATTATTCCCCTGCATGTATAGTGTCAGCTCAGCTTTACGCGTTCTACAACGGTTCATCGACATCTTATGCGGCCTCGGTCTACCTAAGGCTCAAGTGCGAGGACGGAGCATGCTATGTCTCACTGTTGGCCTCAAATCAAGGGTGACTCCCACAAGGCCCTTGACTATACCTAGAACGGAGCTGAGTGGCGCAATTTTGGCCGTCAAGTTGGTAAAATGGCTTACTTCGGCTAAATGGCTAAGCGACCTACCCATCGAATCGTTTTACTGGACGGATGCCACAATCCTTTTACACTGGCTGTACGGGGACATCACATCGTGGCCAACAGGGTCACGTAGTCCCGTTCCCGTCGATCGTTGGCAGATTTTTTACTTTTAGCCGGGCTGTACGAGTCACGGCCTATGCGTTGCGGTTCAGGCACAATGCTGTCGGCAAGGAGGAGAGGCGCATCGGCCCCTAGCCATTGAAGAGCTTGACTTTGCTTTAGGGGCTATAGTGCGCATCGAGCAGCGGGAATCGTTCCCAATGGATTTGGCTGCAGTAAGAGAGAGTAAACGGCTACCCGCGCGAAGTAAGCTCTTGAGCTTGTCGCCGATCTTGTCGGAAGGCATCCTGCGAGTGAGGGGGCGACTACGGCATTCTAACTTGCCATATGAGTGCCGGCATCCGATAACACTCCCAAGTTCCCATCATTTCACTGAGCTGGTAATTCGGCACTCACATGTTTTGACTTTGCACAGAGGTGCGCAGCTGACGTTAGCGCACACCCGCCAGCGGTTCTGGATAGTGACTGCCTTCCTGGCAGTTCGAAGAGTTGTGCGGATATGTGTCCAGTGTTTTCGGGCGCAGCCTGCCGCTTCGGCTCAGCTCATGGGAGACTTGCCGCTTCATCGAGTGAACCCCCCTAGTCTTCCATTTATTGCAACGGGAGTTAAATACACAGGCGCTATTGAGCTCAAGGCAGCACGGCTGCGAGGCATCGCTTCTACAAGGGGTACATCGCCGTTTTCTTTGCCTTGCAACAAAGGCAGTGCATTTGGAAGCGGTGACAGGCCTCACCATGGAGCATTTTCTGCTGGCGCTGGACAGGTTCACCGGGAGGAGAGGGATGGTTCAGCACCTCTACAGTCACAATGGAACCAACTTTGTGGGTGCGGACAACGTACTGAAGAAGTTCTACTGTAAGCTTCAAGAAGATTACGATCACCTTCACTTCAATCCTCCGCAGTCACCCAATTTCGGCGGGCTGTGGGAGGCTAACGTGAAGTCGGTGAAACATCACCTGAAGAGGGTCATTGCGGATCGACGGCTCAGCTATGAGGATTTGACTACGGTGCTTAAAAGCATAGAAGCATGTCTTAACTCGCGGCTGCTTTGTCCTCTCACAGCGGACGCAGACGACCTAGAGGTGCTCACGCCGGCTCATTTCTTGATTGGTGACTAGCTGCATGCTCCTCCTGAGTTGCGCCCACAATCTAGGTCCTTCGCGGAGCAGTTCCTGATCCAGCAGGCTATGGTACGTCATTTCTGGAAGAAGAGTCGGGACTGGCTAGCACATCTACAGCAGAGGCCCAAGTGGTGCCGCGAGGCCGAAGGACACCAGCTGGACGTCGTCGTCATCATCAAGGACGACCATTTTCCGCCGTCGCAATGGCTACTGGGCGCGTCGTCGAGCTACACCCGGGGACGGATGCGTTGGTTCGAGTTGTCACGCTTAAAACCAAGCAAGGCCGGTTGAAGCGTTCGGGGTCGAAGCTCTGTCCACTGCCGATCCGATCATAAGCGCCCTCACATACACACCTCAATTATAATTAACTCCTCTCTTGCGCACACTTCTTGTTTACTTTCCCATACTAGATTCTACCCCACAACCAGGATGGACCGGACAAGCTAAGGTTTTTCATGCTAGGTCTAGCATTGGCGGGCAGCATGTTAAGTTTGCTGCTTGTCCCAGTGTGCTGGAAGCTGGGAGCGGGGAGCGGAGAGCAACAGCTGATCGCTCTCGCGTTTTAGGACGATGCTTGGGAGAACGAAAGCGGGAAGAGGGAAAAAGTCAGACGTCTTCGGCAAGCGAGAGAACGCGCAAGTTGCATCTAACGCGGGACGCTCTGTGCACATATCATATATTAATACCCGTGACTTTTTGTGAATTTGTCTTTTGTGTTTTGCATTGCCTGGGACCTCTTTTACATTGACCCTTTGCTAATTAAATACAAGGGGACACAATTATACGCACAATTCGTTCAAAAGTATTTAACAGGTAAAAGGAAGAGTTTCCTATAAAGTATATATATTCTTGGTCAGTATAAATAGCGAAGTCGATTAAGCCATGCCCGTCTGTCCGTCTGTCCGTCTGTCCTCAGGAAATATAAGAGATACAGAGATTAAGCAGGCCATCTTTAGGTCCATACGCAGCGTAAGTTTATTTCAACATCCTGGTACGTCCACAAACCGCGGAAAATTGTGGCGTCCATAATATTACACTGTAAAACTTTGTTCGACATTGTAAAAAATATGTTTTTATCAATATATATCGAATCACGAAAGATTATTCAAATCGAACACTATTTCGTTACTTATGATGTATTGTAAGTTATAAGGCCTCACATGGAAAGTTACGTCACAATCATTTAATAAACAAGCATTTTTGACAAAAGTGTGGATTTTGTCCATTTCAACTAGAAAACTGAATATTTTAAAATTGTGTAAAACAGTAACGGTTTTCTTACAGTCGCCGCACTCGACTAAGGCGTTTCTTCTCATTGTTTTTTAATTTGCACCGTATAAATAATGTGACGCCCAAAGTGTTGTAGTGGTTATTAATATTCTCCACAATATATAAATATATAATACCAACAAGATCTAAAAAACAAATATATAAAAGCAATATTCGCCTTTAGAAAAAACGTTTTATATAGTGATTAGCATATTCATTAAATGCTGACTCAGTAAAAAAAAAAGATTATAAAATAAACCAAGATAATAAACGAAAAAAAAACAAACCCCCTTTACGTAGTTTACAAATTTTCTTATTGACAGAACCATATATTATTCTTGGTTAACAATCACCAAGTACAAACAATCACAAACAGTGACTAGAATTCCCACCCGCGCGAACCGGTCGTATTTACCATATCCAGGACATTTAGTTTCGAAGCGGGGCGAATGATCCCTGCTCGATCTTAATTGGCTAAATCTCTCCTGACTGTGACTGTGGTTTTGAGGGATTTCAGTAGTGCTGAATATAGTGATACTCCGTTTACTTTGGCTGCTGTGTCAAAGACTAGACGGAGCTTCCATGGCTGGTTTGGGTTCTAGTCTCGAAGTGCTGCACGTGCCGCAACTTGTCAATGTTTCCAAAAGTTTAATCTGTGCAGCGCCCAGCGCTTCTCAGCCTTAATGTATGGTACATGGGAATGTTAAACACGCTGGATACGGCATCCGCTAACGCTCTCTATTAAGCTGTAAGCCCTTGTTAAGCTGTAAGCCCGGATGTTTAATATCTTGCTTTTCATTTTAATACTCGAAGGCTATGACGTCATGTAAGATACTAAACCTAAGCATGAATAGTTATTTTTTTTTTCGCGACTCCCGTTGCTTGACGTGCCGTCTGACGTACGGCTCGGAACACGGGGATAGCTCCACATTAGTAAAAATACGAGGAAAGTTAGTTTTGTGCTAAATGGATTAGTATCGAAACTTTCAAGGCGTTAGGAGAAGAGTTAGAATAGTTATAGATCATTGTAGTTTGAACATAGGACCCGAAATGGTTCATGTTGGACAAAGTTCGAACTACGAACAGAAACGTTTCCAGGGAAATGTAAAATATTTTTAAAAGGGGCTTGGCCAGTGTAGCAGAGCAGTACCTAAGGACACAGCCCGGTACCCCGTCTGGACCTGGCGAAAAGACTGGCTTCACATTCTGAAGATCCTTTATAACCCCTCATTCCGACAAGGTGGGTCGGGAAATAAAGATAGACCGGGGGCGTAAGTCTGCGCGTTTATTAACAATGGTGAATAGGTGGTTTGAAAAATCTGATCGGATCGGCAATTTCCTGATCCGTGCTTGCAGTAGATTTTCCAAACGATAGCAAAGACGGAAAGGTTTTAGATTTACGCTTAGTGTTAACAAAACTATAGAACTGTTTCAGATTCAGAGCAAACTGGTTCTTACATCGAGTTAAATAGTTCTTATAACACTGAGAGTTATGAATGGTAAAGTTAGACCGAGCCACCATATAATGCACATAACAGTCATTGCTATTAGTTCTTAAGTATTTTTAAAGAATCTTAACTTGATATTTTTAAGATTAGAAAGGTGCCTTGTATACCAAGGCGGTTTATCCGCCATAGCCGGATACCGCATCGGAACAAAGCGTTGATCGGTAGGTTTAATGTACTATAAAATATATCTAATGCAGTCGACATATCGGTACATGCGTAAAAATCGGACCCGTCAAATTCTGAAATAAAGTTGTTAATTTTTTTAAAGTCGGCTTTACGAAAACATCGAATTTTCTCATCAGCGTTATTTTTCTTAGGCTTAGTATCGATCGAAAGATCTAATGTTGGATGATAAGGATCTTCAGGGTGTGTGAGAGGTGGAGCTCTGTGTATGGATGCGGCGTCTGTATCAGAGAGAAAGCACAGATCGAGCAAACGACCTAAAGAATTCCCTATATGATTAATTTGAGCCAGTGACATGTTTAACATGCCAGCAGTAAAGTCGTGATGCGACGTAGGTGTTAAAGCTAAGGTGTTATCGTTCATGGACCAAGCCACCTGGTAAATTGAAATCACCCAACACCACAAGCTGATCCATGTCTGATAACATTGAGAAGACAGACTGAGATTTATCACCTCGGAAACGAGATTAGAGTCCACTGAAATTAGGACTCCACCACCATTTCCGAGGGATCGGTCAAGCCTATATATTGTGTACCTGCTGGGGAAAACTTCAGAAATAAGAATTTCTGGAGGTAGCTAGGTTTCGGTAAACACAATGACTTGGGATGCAAAACCGAGAACAAATTAGAAAGCTTAGAGCGTAAACCTCTTGTTTTCTGGTACGAAAGAATATTGGATGATATTAGTTTTTTAGGTTGGAAGGAACGTTTACTTGTGTAAGCTTTACTCCTAAAGGGTGACTTTTTTTCTTCTTTTTCTTTTGGTCGGACAGATATCATCAAAAGCCATCGGAGGAATACGGATCTTGAAAGATTCCGTGTTCCTAGCGTAGGAATATTTATACTTAGTGATATTTTCCACCCTAATATTGACTTTAAGTTTAGCTTGAATGTAAGTTAAGATGTCCGATTCGGACGTATCAGGGGAAAGCCGGGAAATAAAAATGTGTTTCTTTAGAGGAATACCAGTCAAGGGCTTTGGCGGGGCGGGTGGTTTACCCACGCTACCAGTGGGTGCCGGTAAACCGGACCCTAAGTTCCTCTGGTGAGTCAAGAGTAAATTCTTTTGGGCTTGTAGAACATTTGGCACGGGAGGGTCCAATGCGACTACCTCGTCACGATTGGGGTGGTGGACGGCAGCGGTGACAATGAAGGAGACTTTTGAACATCAGACGGAGGGAGAAGGGAGTTATGTGTATTACTGGCGGTAACCGCCGGCGGCAAACGGGTCGTTTTTTTGCGCTTAGGAGACTCATTCAACAATTGTTAATTGTTAAACTGAGTGTCCAGCGCAGAAAACAGGTCGTTAGCTTTGCTAAAAGCAACCAATACCTGACCGAACACATTTTTAGTCTGCCGCATAAGCGATCTAATTTCCTTCTGGGCCTCACGACATCTGTCACAACAGTAGTGTAAGCCAGAGTCGGAACGACCCAAAGCATCCGGAATGGTGGCTGACTTAAAGCCTGCACACTTGGAGTGCGCAATGTTATCACACAGCCAACAGTGGACGCTTACTTGGTCAACCGACACAATTTTATTGCATTTTTTAATGCAACAGATAATATCGGACATTTAGGCAAATAATTAATAACATGTAAGCCACTGTGCCAGAGAAACAGTTAGGGGCAAGAGAGTGAGCGCGAGAGTGTTTTTTTTCGCGACTCCCGTTGCTTAACGTGCAACCCACCTCCCGCCCAACCGACCGAGGGGCGCTGCCGTCTATCGTACGGCTCGGAACACGGGGATGGTACCGAGTGGAATATTAAATAAATAAATTAATTAAATATGAGCTAAGTGGTTTAGTAAGACGATTTTTATGTTAGTAGGACAAGTATTGGATATAATGTTGTAAAGGGTATTGTAACTCGAACATAATACCCTAAATGGTTCATGAAGGGCAAAGTTCGAGCTGCAATATCTCAAGGATAAGGGAATATAGTTTCTAGTGGGTCTAGCGGGCACATTGATGTTTAAGCGACCTATTAGGGCTTGACTATCAATGTCCCCACTAATAAGATTGTTAATAAAAACAACGCCAAGCATTGTCCTTCGGTTAGCAAGGGTAGGTAAGTTTATTAGTAATAGTCTGCTTTTATAGGAGGGAAGATGTAAGTTTGCATCCCAATTTTGGCCACGAAGAGCGAATAAGAGAAAGCCTTTTTGAATTGATTCTATACGGTCTTGCTGGACCGCGTACTGGGGGTTCCAGACGCAAGATCCATACAGACAAATAAAGTTTTGGTTACGTAAGGGTCATTAAATTCTTTCGACCATCTTTTTATAAAACCTAACACACTTCTGGCTTTGTTAACCATGGAAAATATGTGGTCGGAAAATGTAAGTTTGGCATCCAATAGGACACCTTAGTCGTCTACTAGCTTAATTCTGTCTAGGGTTACACCACAAAGCGTATAAGTGGATATTAACGGCTTAGAGCGACTGAAGGTCATTACTTTACACTTAGAGCTGTTAAGATTTAGTAAGTTTGCAGAGCACCAAAATTGAAAGTTGTTAAGGTCAGATTGTAGTTTTCTCTGGTAGCACGCATCATTATATTGAATACAAAGTTTCACATCATCTGCGTACATTAAAATAAAAAAATTTGTTAAAGCGATTGGAAGGTCATTTATGAATAATGTGAAAAATAGCGGACCTAAATGGCTTCCCTGAGGGACACCGGATGAAGCATAAATCGGACCAGACAAGACATCTTTAAATAAAACACGTTGCGTTCTACCAGTCAGATGACTTTCAACCCACTTAAGAAGATCGCATGGGAATCCGATTAAGTCAAGTTTATGAACTAAAAGTGAGTGATTTACAGAGTCAAATGCTTTACTAAAGTCAGTGTAGATGACATCTGTCTGAAGACTTTTTCGGAACCCAGTAATGACATAAGAGGTAAATTCAAGCAAGTTTGTAGTTGTAGACCGTCGAGCCGTAAAACCATGTTGATATGGAGATATTATTGATCTACACTGGTGTTGCAAATGGGGCACAATAATTTTCTCAAAGAGTTTAGGAATTGCTGATAATTTAGAGATACCTCTATAATTACCAGCATCCGAAGTTTTCCCTTTCTTGTGTAAAGGAATGATGAAAGATTCCTTCCAAATAGGGGGAAACGTAGTCGTTTCAAGCGAGAGGTTAAACAGTTTGAGAAGAGGATTGCAAATGGAAGACGCGCAGTACCTAAGCACACAGCCGGGAACACCGTCGGGGCCCGGAGAGTAGGTCGGCTTAATACTCTGAAGATCCTTAAGAATACCACTCTTAGATAGAAAAGGTCGCGTGACGAGGTTCGATTGAGGAACACCGTAGACATAAGGCTGCCTAGCGGTTGTCGAAGGTGAATATGTGGTTTGAAAAAACTTGGCAAACATATCGGCTATTGCCTGATCAGTTCTCGCCGTTGAGTTTTGAAACGTTAGTGCTGAAGGAAACGTTTTAGGTCTACGCTTAGTCCTAACGAAATTATAAAACTGTTTCGGATCCTGTGTAAATTGGGTCCTACAACGAGCTAAATAATTTTTATAACACTGAGCGTTAAGCACGGTAAAATTTGACCGAGCAATTAAGTATTGAGAGTAACTAAGCGGAGTTCTAGTTTTTAAGTATTTCTTCTGAAGCCTGAACTTTATATTTTTTAAGGTGCTTAAGCCCTTGGTATACCAAGGAGGGTTATCCGTTCTGGACGGGTACCTCATCGGAACACATATATCAAAAATTAGGTTTAATGCATGGTAGAATATGTTTAAAGCTGAAGTCATATCATTGCATGCGTAGAGATCGGACCAGTCAAAATCAGAGATAAGAATATTAAGTTTAAGAAAGTCTGACATGCTAAAACATCGAACCTTTTTGACAGCCCTAGTAGGCTCAGTCGTTTGAAGTGGTCCAACATCGATCGCCAGCTCCAGAGTGGGATGATAAAGATCTTCAGGGCGTGTAAGTGGTGGAACCCTAGATATATATACGGAGTCCGAATCTGAGATAAAGCATAGATCGAGTAACCGACCTAAAGAGTTTTTAACATGGTTAATTTGTTCCAGGGTCATGTCCCAGAACCACTAACTGATCTACATCTGATAATAACGTAAAAACGGACTGTATGGCCGCTAGATGCAACTCATACGTGGATGGGTCGGACTTGGGAGGGATGTAGAAACATGTAATAAATAAAAACCTACCAGGAAGCGCAAGTTTAACACAAATGAATTCGATATCGCCGAATTGAAGGTTAATCTCCTCGGATACAAGTTTAGAGTCGACAGAAATTAACACTCCACCCCCAGATCCGAGTGATCGGTCAAGCCTGTATATTACATACCTACTCGGAAAAATTTCAGAGCTAAGAATTTCCGAAACCAGCCATGTTTCGGTAACAACAATTATTTGGGATGCAACAGAAAAGCTCTCAGAAAACAAAGTAGGAAGCTTAGTACGCAACCCCCTTGTGTTCTGATAGGAAAGAATGAGAGACGATGTTAGTTTTTTGCGAGGGTTTGCTCAATGGCTTTTGTTTGAGGGAGTTTTACCGCCGCGGGTCGATTAATTTTCTTTTTTTTATGTCCCGGTCGATGTTCTTGGACGAAAATGTGTTCCGGCCAGAACTTGGTTGAGCACATTTTGTCAAATTCCACCGAGGGGACTCGAATCTTAAATGATGATACTATTCTGTTATAATGATATTTAAATTTAGTTATGTTATCCACCTTAATGTCGGCTTTCGTTCTGGCTTGTATGTATGCCAATACGTCTGACTCAGACGTATCCTCGGAAAGCCGGGAAACAAATATATGTTTCTCAGGTGGGATCACCTTTAGTGGCTTTGGTGTAGCAGGTTCTGATCCTGCACCGCCAGTGCACGCCGGTAGTCCGGGCACGAAATTCCCCTGCAGTGTATCGGGTGGGTTGATGTTAATGGAGATTGGCTCTGTAGGAGCCAGGGGCCTTGAAGCAGACAAACTATCTAACGATTTCCTACCATCATGTCCAGAAAATTCGGATGCCGAATTTTTCGTACTCACCGGAGTGTTGGCCAAAGGCGTTCCAAACAGCTGCGGCGACACTTCAGTGTTCTGAAGGTAAGAAGTGGGAGCGAGAAGGAAACTAGTGATCTGCGGCACACAAGAGTTTGATTTTTTACGCTTTGGAGACTCATTTAACAATTGGACATTATTAAATTGGGTGTCCAGCGCCGTGAGCAAATCGCTGGCTTTACGAAAAGCGCCGAGTACCTCACGAAAACCATTTTTTGTCTGCCGCATAAAAGATCTCATTTCCCTTTGAGTCCCCCGACAACTTTCACAGCAATAATGTAAGCCGGAATCGCCTCGGGCCAAAACATCCGATACGGTGGCACGGAAATTGGCACATTTGGCATGAACCATATTATCGCAAAGCCAACACAAAACTCTTGGCTGGTTAGTTGTAATTATTTTGTTACAAGATTTTAAGTAGCAGACAATTTCAGACATAATGATTTATAATTATTATTTTTAAGCACTATTTAATCGAAAAAAGCCCACTGTGCGAGAACAGAAAAAGTTTATTGCGAAAGACGAGAAATATGAGAATGTGAAAATAATTTAAGTAAATTGAGAGTTTAAACAAAAGAAACAAAAGCTACACAGTTTAGTTCACTGCGCGGAAGGCAAACGGCTGACGGTTTTATTTATACAAAGAAATTCGTATCGGTTTAAGCGTATATTCGTAAATAGCCAACAAAGTTAACGAGAGTAGAAAAAAACACGTCCGTTCGCTTCGGAAGAGAATCTTTTTTTGATTAGCGAGAGCTACGAGGCGTTAAAAGAGAGTACAAGTTATATAAGAGAGGGAGAGAGAGTGTGTTTTCTAGAGCTACAAGCCGGTGGGAGATACAGAAAGGAGATCTACAGATGTTTTGCTGGAGAGGTAAGCGGTGAAAGTTCCGTTACTAATAGCACAAAGTAAAGTAAAAATATGTTAGAATACAGACCACAATTGTTGTAATTTGCTGGCAAAAAATGCTTTATGCAAACAGATAACAATAAATGCACACGCTTGCAAAAAGTAGCAAAAACGAGGTGATTCGGGAATTAATTCAAAGATTAAATCGCTCGAGAACACGCAAAAGGCAAAAACACAACAGTTCGCTTTGAAAGAGAAGTGAAGTGATTGTATCATTGTATTTCCTAGGAATTAAAAGGGCTGGTCAACTACCAGCGCTAAACCATTTTGAAGATCCTCACCATTTCTTTTAATTCTTTACTTTTGGTATTTTTGGAGAATACTTAAAGTCGAGATGGACGACGTGGATATGCCTACTGGATACTGGAGAGGCACGATTGATAGCGACATGCTTCCTTTGTCAAATGTGGGACGAGCACGTGACTGTTGTCTGTAACGGAGCCGACTGCGAGAACAAGTGGCATCCCATGTGTTCTAATCTAGAGAATGACGGAGTAGGATGACGTTGCAATACATGCGCAGAACTCGACGTCCATCAGGACAGAATAGCTCATCATCCTGACGTCTGGGCACAACCACAAGCGTTCCGCAATTGGCGACCAGAGGAGTATTGAAACAAATGACGTCATCGAGGCCCCAAGGGAAGCACAGGAATGGCAGACCATGCTAAGGTTGTTGGTGGAAGGGAAAATGGTGTTACCCAGAAAGCCAACGCTGTGCCCCAATGCAGTAGGAAGGACAACTCACCAGATTCGGTGGTTAGCACCGTGGGCACAAATATCATCGCAAAATGGCAAGATGGTTTAGTACGTGGCTATCGCAGATGGCAGAAGGTGCGAGCCACGTTATAGTTTCGAGCTCATCGTCAAGGACGGAGAGAAGAGGCACGGCACATACACACACTTTTCGCCAAGCATGTCGGGTGTGCAAGTTATTTAATATTAGTGCCGGCTGGCGGTGCCCTCGTGGCAGGGGTAGAGCCGGTTGGTTGGGTGTTGGTGACCACCAAGGATGGCAGCCACTGAGGAGTCGGGTAGTCGCTCCGACTTCCTTCCTTCGTCCGAATTATGTAACTATTAGTGCCAACTGGCGGTGCCTCGTGGCAGGGGTAGAGCCGGTTGGTTGGGTATTGGTGGCCATCCAGGATGGCAGCCACCGAGGAGTCGGGTAGTCGCTTTGACCTCCTTCCTTCGTCCGAAGTTTACGGTGGGAGATACTTATCCTTGTTGTTATGGCCCTTAAGGCACGATAACCAAATTCAATAAATAGAATAAATGTAACGGCTGAGGCCGGAGTTTTATAATCGAGCCAGTGCTCTCTATTTCAAATCCAAATTAAAACTAAACTTAAGAACTAACAAAAGCTCATGCATAGCCGGCTGCCCGAGGCAGACGCTGACCTTCACATTTTGCAGAAGTCAAACGATCGCTGTCAGCCAACGAAACGGAGCCACGGCTCGGAACGGTACAATGTGCTGGCTCAGCTTAGGGCCCACAAGGTGGACCCAATTTAGGGTGGACCATGCATGAGAGGAAAGTGTAATAATAATAATAATATAATATTAACATGGGGAATAAGAATTGGCCTGCTCAGCCTAAGCTGGGAGTTGGTTGTTAACTACTCCCCCCTTAAATTGGACGCCGTCATCGGTGACAGCCAATTCGTCGTGTTGTTGGAGCAGGACCAAGCCGCATAGTGCGAGGCTGACGGCGACTCCTGCGGCGAACCAAATCCTCGGGGAACCTCCAGCCGACACGTCATCTCTAAGCTCCTGCATTAAACGCAGGTTATGCTCGTTCATCCGCTGTAACATTGGCAGACTCAGTATGTGATCGTGTCCCGTAATGTTAATTAAGGGGGAGGCCGCAATACCCGGCTCTTATTCACGGAGGAGTTGAGGTTCAAATACATTTACTCCATCGTCCCCAATTGTAAGGGGTTCCAGATTGCTGGGCCGCGTCCGGAACGTAGCCGCCCCGCCTGCATGTAACTGCCTGGCGCGGGTGTCGTGAGACGCCATTTTGCAAAATGTGGCCAAGTTGGTAGGAGCGCAATCGGAGACTGCTAGGATTCCGTCATCGCATTCCGCCACGCTGTTGTCTTCTATTTGTAGCATAGTATGTGCGACAGGGCAGAGCAGGACTTTTTTACAAATACGCTTAACTCTAGGATACTGGACTATAACGTGGATAAGAACATTATTTTGAAAAATCTTAATCTAGCCGCCCCGCCTGCATGTAACTGCCTGGCGCGGGTGTCGTGAGACGTCTTTTTGCAAAATGTGGCCAAGTTGGTAGGAGCGCAATCGGAGACTGCTAGGATTCCGTCATCGCATTCCGCCACGCTGTTGTCTTCTATTTGTAGCATAGTATGTGCGACAGGGCAGAGCAGGACTTTTTTACAAATACGCTTAACTCTAGGATACTGGACTATAACGTGGATAAGAACATTATTTTGAAAAATCTTAATCTAGATACATCCATAAGGCTAACTATCGGGACCTCCGTAAGCTGTTCGTCGAAAATAGCCTTTAGGTCATTATGATTGAAAATAGTAGGATTGATGATATTATTTTTAGCAAACGTGATAGTGAACATACAATTTTGGATTTCAGATATTAACATTCTATTTCTGGCTAGTAGTGTTTCGAACAAATGGCCTGAATCAACAAGCCCGTCCTTTTTCTCCCTGAGGATCTTGTTTACTATGTCGGTGAGTAGATTGATGTGTTTCTGTGTCTCTGTGTTAATCATAACCTGTCTATTATTAGCCTCGATAACTCTATTTAGATCATCCGCGCCGGGTGTACCCGCCACGACCTTAAGGACTGAGCCCAAAAAATCAAGGCTCCTGGCCATTCTATGGTGTATCTTAAGTTCCTCCAGAAGGTTCTGGGCATGCTCAATGTCCACTTGCAGCAGCTTCCTCATGTGGGATTTATAGCAAAGATTGGGTTTTAATATAAGGGCGACTGTGGCAGATGAAGTGCCTATCTAATATTGTCCTTGTGGACCACCCTCCCCCTAATGAGAACAGATGTTCCCAGATCTGCTTCTACACGCTCTTCTGAATAAAGCGGTGTTAATTTGTTCCCTAATCTTTTGTTGTTGCGTAGGTGCACTCTTTCACCGACTTCGAAGACTCTGTTCTGCCTTGAAGGATTAACCCTGTCTAGGTTAATTTGTTGTGCCTTGTCAATCCTGGCTTTAATTGCCAGCTTCATCTCATCGCTGCTGGCGTGGATGACCTCTACCGGTCTAAACTCTGTAACCGAATGTAGCGACCTGTTGTATTCTATAGTAGACCTCAATATTAGTTCCGCAGTATCCTCAATTTTTTTATCAATCTTGAGGCATCTGGCAATTTCCGCCAGGGTACTGTGAAATCTCTCTACTTGGCCGTTTGAGCTACTGTGTAGCGGTGGCGCATTGACAACATCGATGCTCTATTGGTTTTGCAGCAATGATGTGATTGTCTCAGAGTTAAATGAGGCCTCATTGTCGCAGTATATGGTCTTGGTGCTAGGATAAAAATTTACCAGTTGGAGAATGGGTGCTCGTACATCTAATATTGCCCTAGAAGCTAAGGGCTGTACGAAAGCGAATTTGGAAAATTTATCAATGCAAGTTAAGAAGATTTTTTTGTCGGTCGAAAAAATGTCGATATGCAACATCTCCCCAATGTATGATGGGATAGGCGTAATTCCTAATTCTTGTTTCTTGGGATGGCGATCGTATTTGTTTTGCGTTCTCCTGGGCAGCCCTATGGGCGCGATTGTGCTCTGTGTTAGTGATCTCCAACTGGTCATTAGCGTTGGTTATGTCACTGACAAAGGTTTTACAATGCCAGAACTTTGTCGCAGGAAAATCCTGCCTCAAGGCATGTTGAATGCGAGCCAGGGTAGGGAAATCACAATGAATTGCGTTAACAACGTTAATGATCTCCTTAACGGATTCAACGAGCGAGTCTTTGTTATTAAAATTAATGATATGGGGAGTTCTATTTCCGAAGACTATGAAATCCCGCCGAAGCGGTTGGCCTGCTTCCTCCAAAATAATTTGGTTTCTAAAACAATTCAGAGGTTTGTCTGTGGTCTCTATGGTGTATGAGAGCGAAAGCTCACTATGCACCGTAGCCGCGTCAGACTGGGCCTCAGCCTCTGAGTAATTCAGGGGTTGCCTCGATAGTGCGTCAGCTACCAGGTTTTGTTTTCCGGGTGTGTAAAACACTTTCCCGTTGTTCTCATCAATGAACGCTTTCCATCGCTTGATCTTAGCGTTGGTGTTTTTGTCGGATACCGCATATGTGAGAGGCTGGTGGTCTGTAAAGATCCGTACCTCATTGTTAGCGTATAGGTAATTTTGGAGTTTGCCTATTGCCCAGACTATCGCCAACAATTCTCTTTCGTTGGTGGCGTAGTTCAACTCGCAGTCTTTTAGCGTGCGTGAAATCTTGGTAATAGGTCTTTTATATTGGGATAGTACCGCGCCTATTCCACCCGCTGAGGCGTCGGTGGTTAAGTCAAACGGTAATTTAAAATCAGGGTATGTCAAAATGACGTCTTCCGATGCCAAAATGTTACGATGGTGGTCGAATGCATTTCGCTGGGTTTCATTAAACCTGACAGCTACTTTTTTCGACATATTCTTGCTGACCGTCCCGTTTTCCCCTTTGAGGATGGCGGTCAGAGGTCTAGCAATGCAAGCAAAGTTTTTTACAAAGCTCCTGTAATAGCTCGCCAGGCCTAGGAAGGACTCTTTTATTGCCCTAACTTTTTCTGGGTCTGTTCTTGTTCCTCCTCTGGTGACAATGAACCCTAGGAACTCAACGCTTTCTTAAAAGAACTTAGTTTTTTCCCGTTCCACCCTCATGTTGGCATCGAGTAGGCGCTTAAGCACCGTGTCAATATGCTTGACATGTTCCGTCCCATTCTCGGAAAAGATGATAACGTCGTCGACGTAGACGTAGCATATTTTGCCGATTTCTTCCCGCAGCACATCGTCGATGGCTCTTTGGAAAATTCTCCCTGCATTTTTTATGCCTTGTCCTTGCCATTTCTAAATTTTGCCGTAGCACTCTTAGGGACGTTTTGTCCGCATATGTGCAATCTAGTCTGGCTAGAATTGCATCGAAATTTAGCACTGTGTTGTGGGACGTGAGTAGTGCCCGAGCTTGACCGCAAATTTTGTTTTTAATGATGACAACGGCCTCGTAGTGTGCCTCGCTGACGTACTCGTCGTGGCTTCCACTGAACGTCGGCAGGGATTTTACTATGTCCAACTTGACATCGCATCTTACTGCAGGGTCCGGTACTACTCTTTGGTAGACCTCCACCTGCGGCGCTTGCACTGACAGCGCTCTAACCTGTGCTCTAACCGCTCTTAACTCTGTGGCAAAATCGTTTCTTAAACGTGCTTCCTGCTCGACAAGAGCGGCCCTGACCGCATTTGCGACAAGCGCTTGGACCATTTCTGCGTTCATTTCTGGTTGATCTATGTCCCTAACTTCGGGGCGAAATCCTACCTCTTCGCTATCGTCACTACGAATTTCCTGCTTTACTTCCCTATACTCCCAACTCATTGGCAGTTAAAGGGCGCTGGGTAGATACGAGGTATTTTACGATTGGGGCTCAAGACAAAAGGTTTCGGCGGGCCACTTGTTGATATAAAAGGCGAAGAGAGAGAAGAAAAAAAATGGATCGTCACCTAAAACACAAAAATGTTGGATTAATTTGTCTCAAAAACAAAATTAAAATACAGAACGGTGACAACAAGCATAGGTCAATTCGACTGGGTGTATTATTAGCACAGATACACTGGATAACCTTAGTTAAAAATTAAATACAAGCACAGTGGAAAATACATGGAGAAAAACGACTGGCAACCTCTGCATGCGGAAAGAGACCAACCTTAACAAAGAAATAAAATATTCCTTTGCATAATTAATTCATGCAAATGTTGACTGCTTTAGCACCAATGTGCGTTATATGAGATATATGTTTTTTTATTGTTATTTTTTATTTATGGCCACGCACTTAGAAAAATCTGAATCAGAAATCGAAAATCGAGTCACTATTTATTTACTGTAAAAAATTGCTAATGCTGGGCATTGCTAGACCTTGGCTATTGTCGGCGCTCAGGTACTTACATATTGTACAACTTCAGGGGTGAAATTCGAATATTAGTAATAATATTACTCCGTTGGGCGACAGTTATTTAATATTAGTGCCCGCTGGCGGTGCCCTCGTGGCAGGGGTAGAGCCGGTTGGTTGGGTGTTGGTGACCACCAAGGATGGCACCCACTGAGGAGTCGGGTAGTCGCTTCGACTTCCTTCCTTCGTCCAAATTATGTAACTATTAGTGCCGGCTGGCGGTGCCTCGTGGCAGGGGTAGAGCCGGTTGGTTGGGTATTGGTGGCCATCCAGGATGGCAGCCACCGAGGAGTCGGGTAGTCGCTTCGACCTCCTTCCTTCGTCCGAAGTTTACGGTGGGAGATACTTATCCCCGTTGTTATGGCCCTTAAGGCACGATAACCAAATTCAATAAATAGAATAAATGTAACGGCTGAGGCCGGAGTTTTATAATCGAGCCAGTGCTCTCTATTTCAAATCTAAATTAAAACTAAACTTAAGAACTAACAAAAGCTCATGCATAGCCGGCTGCCCGAGGCAGACGCTGACCTTCACATTTTGCAGAAGTCAAACGATCGCTGTCAGCCAACGAAACGGAGCCACGGCTCGGAACGGTACAATGTGCTGGCTCAGCTTAGGGCCCACAAGGTGGACCCAATTTAGGGTGGACCATGCATGAGAGGAAAGTGTAATAATAATAATAATATAATATTAACAAGGGAAATAAGAATTGGCCTGCTCAGCCTAAGCTGGGAGTTGGTTGTTAACTTGCATGCGCAATTACAGAACCTAGCAGGAGTGAAAAACCCTACTAGACGGTGGGCCTGTGCTGATCATCTCCAACCTTCATCGATGCCTCATTCCTAGAAACCTCGGAGTTAACGGGCAACCGCAGCCGCAGTGGACCGCCGGGATGCACCAGTATGAGGATACCTCGGTCGGTCTAGACCGAGAGACGGTCGGTCTAGACTCCCGGGTCGCAGATGAACACCAAGATTCCTCGGCGCAGGTGCTCAACGTGATCTCACCACTTCTCCTCGCTTACACATACTCGTGTACCAAAAGCGGTCTAACATCATCCTGGCCAGACTTCATCAGGTCTCTTCATTGTCTTCATTGTGTGCTACCCTGGACCGCGGCTGACGATCGGTCAGTGGCCGCCCACTCCAACTGAACGGAAGCGTTTATGTGGGAATGTTTAATATAAAATCACATCTCTAGTTGACTATGGATCAATTTTTCCAAACGTCCAAATCAGAATCGTAGCTGCTCCGTTATGGTCTTTACGTTGTTCAAATGAATAAACAGTAATATAACTGCCCTCCTCTTTTTAGCTTTTACTAGCCTTTGCTGCCGTCGGAATATCAGGCAATCTACGATCCCATACGATCCGGGTGTTGGCATAGAAATAGGGATCCTGGAAATAGCCCTGAAAATAGCCCCGTTCTGGCTGCACGGTAGCTGTGACACAACATGATTGCTCGATAGCCGCATTACTGCTAAATTTGCGAGCCTGCTAAATATGCGAGCCTCCACTCGAAAGATGGCTTCATTAACTCCGCCTTTCCTACTGGTGTATTTGCCTCACCGCCGCCACCCGTGGCCGGAATGCCATATGCTGCAGATGCGATTCTGCGAAATGACGTTCGAGTTCCAATTTAAGGAATGAGACGATCTAACTCCCGGGATTTGCCTCTAACAATTCACCACGAAGAGATACATTTTAATATTATGGAAGTTTTTTTGCGGGTTGTGGATGGGCGTAGTCGTCGAGCTGCAGTGGCAGAATACATAGGTCTAAGTCTAACTTTCTAGCTCTTATAGTCCCCGAGATTTTTGGTATTCCGCGTTTTTTTTGGCGTTAGGGTAAGCGTGACCAGGTCGCATAGTTACCGATATATCACCGTTTTTAAAGCATACGGCTAAAGTTTTTCTCTGTTTTAATTTTTTTGTGATTTGTGGGCGTTAGAGTAGGCGTGGACGGGTGAAAACTGATGTCCAGCTGAAGTGTCATCTGTAGAATACGTATTCCTAAGCCTAACTTTCTAGAACTTACAGTTCACGCAATTCGCTTTAAAATGCGAGTGAGCAGATAGAGTAAAAATAATATGTATTGGAGGCATCATAAGAAACTACACGATTAATCAGAATTTGCTATCACTTAGAGTTATAGTTATATCTTTCTTATAGCTCTCTTTGCAGGATAGTGGTGCGCTGGGATCTCAAGATTATATATATTAAATTCCAACTTTTTAGCTCTAATAAGTTTCTGAGATTTTAGCTGTTTTAGTTTTCCCTGATCTGTGGGCGTTGTAGTACGCATGGCAATCTGCTGAAATGAACTTACGCTGCGTATGGACCTCATCCGCCTGTTCAATCTCAACTCCGTATCTCTTATGCTTCCTGAGATCTCAGCGTTCATACGGACAGACGGACAGACAGAAGGTAGGAAGCACTACCTTTTACCTGTTACATACTTTTCAACGAATCTAATATACCCTTTTACTATACGAGTAACGTGTATAATTATAGAAATCTCTCTTCGTGTGCGGACGTCGTTGTAGTCCTAATTGTCATTGGTTTTTGCAATTTGCTTCTTCCCTTTTCGCTCGCTTTTTGGCTTACCATTCATCGTGCACGAGTGTATTCGAATATTTTTTTCAAGTACTCACCAAAAAATCATAAGAATAAAATTTCCACTTTTTTGTTACAAAAAAAATAACACCAAAAAAATCGTTATCATGGCCTGTTCCTCTTATACACAGCGGATATTCCCATGAACGAGCAGCTAACAACATCTACGTTCGCTGACGACACCGCAGTATTAAGTGCTCAGGCCGTGCCCGGGGTGCCAGGCCGAGCCACAACACAGATACCAAATCACCGTTATGGTCTTTGTCGCTGCGCTGTCGCTTTGACGCCGCTGACGTTTGGTGTCTGCACTACCGCTGCTGTGTCTCTGCTGGTCGTCGGGTTGGCTGAGTGGGATGATGAGGGAAGTTGCGGTGTTTGGTATCCGGGTCAAGAGGCGGTGAAGGAAAGGGGGCGCTTGGCCGGTGTTAACTTACATATATATAACAAGAGGAAACGCTATAGTCGAGTGTCACAACTATAAGATACCCACTGTTTTATGCAATTTTAAAATAATAATTTTGGTAGTGGAAATTCACAAAGCGCCATTTTTGTTTGCATGTTTACTAACTGATGATGACGTTATTGTCCATGTGATGCCTTATAACCTACATTTCTTCATAATTAGCGAAATAATGTTCCGATTTAAAAATTTTTTGGTAAATCGATAGATATTGACAAAAATATGTGATACAAGGTGAAACGAAAAGATACACTATAATGTTATGGACCCCATTAAATTTATAAGATTTTCTACAAAATGGGAAAACCGTCTTTTGAACTTGGTGGGCGTAAGACGGATCATGGTACCACTATAAGATGCGCATAGCATCTAAAGCTTATGCCTACAAAATTTCAACTTTCTACCTTTAATAGTTCCCAAGATTTCAGCATATTTTGGTTTTTTAGTTTTCTTGCAATTTGTGGGCCTTACAGTATGCGTGATGAAATAAACTCGCGCTGCGTATGGACCTCAAGAATCTTCATGCTCAACCTCAATTTTGTATCTCTTATAGTTAATGAGATCTCAGCGTTCATACGGACAGACGGACATGGCTTAATAGACTTCGCTATTGATACTGATAAGGAATATATATACTTTATACGGTCGGAAACGCTTCCTTCTACCTGTTACATATTTTTCAACGAATCAAGTATACCCTTTTACTCTACGAGTAACGGGTATATTTATTTGTAATTGTAAAACATACCCATACAAAATTTTCATTTTTTGAAAAGAAACAAATGGCTATACGCCAAAATCTCATAAGACCCCCTACAATTATTACTGAACAACAACAGTCCTAGCTATTTATCAGGCTCTACGGAAATAAGATTCCGTTTAATAACCAATGTTCGTTCAATCTTCAGTCTTCCAGTCTAAAGAAGGGTGGGGGACCCAATAAAAATTTTCGGTCATGCGAATTCGGCCGCCGCTCTCCTCTCCAGTCGAATAAAACCGTTAACACTCGAACCCCATATCGTCAGCACGCACAGTGGCTTGATAAAGTTGTTAAAAAAATTGGTAAATTGTTGTTTTAAAAATAAAAAGCAATTCTCAGAAATGGTTTGAATGCATAGGCTAGAATTTAAACGAAAAACACGATATGAACAGCAGCAAGAAGACGGCCGGCGCCAGACGAAACTAACGGAATTCTGCATTGTGGCGAGTTGTACGAGTTGACGGCGGCGTGGCGACAAATTTTACGAGGAATGTTAGGCAAGTTGGCTGAGGCGTGAAGTAAAGCAGAAGAGTTGAGCAGCAATTTCGTTAATCTTGTTGGCGAATTGACAGCTGCCAGGTGTCAATAAAATTTTTCGATGAACGTCAGGCAAGTTGGCTGAGACGTGAAGTAAAGCAAATAAGTGGCGAGCTACAGACGAGCGTGTAAGTTGACAGTGCGTCACATATACATACAAGTTAACTAAGTTAACCGGGCGACGGCAATGACCGATCGTCCGAAAGTTCGCTTCGGCCAAATTGCTGACACAGCGTCTGGCCGCAAGCCCGTGCATAGCCGGCAAGCACTACCCATTGGAGTGGCCGCTATGAGTCTCTTTTTATGTTAGCTTTAAGTTCAGTTCAATTTTGATATTCACCGAATAAAGAGCACACGCTCATTCTATATAACTCCGGCAACCGCCGTTAACATTTTATCATTTACAAACTGACTGAGTCTCTAGGCCAGCAGGTTAAGAAGGGCAGTCACCCTTCCATCCTAAACTTCGTAATTCACCATTAGAGAGAAATTACTAACCGGACTTCTGTACCGAGACAGCGGCGAGGGAACCTCCACTGTGAACTTAAATACTTAGAGGTAAATAACTAACCGGACTTCTGCACGGAGACAGCAGCGAGGGAACCTCTACAATAAAAAGAACTAATTGGCGCCCACGTTAACTTACCCATCTAAGTCGTGGAAATGATGTAAGTGAGCACTTCTGTTCCAAAAAAATTTCCGGCATCTGCATTAGTAAAATATTTCAATACGCTATATTTTCTGCAGCTCTGTATTAGAGTTTCGTGTTAACATTTTTATAAATAAACGTACTCACTAATTGTTTGACAATTTTATTGGTGTAATCACAAGTGATATTATTTAGGTTTTTCATTGTTTGCATTTTTTAAATTCTTTCAATAAATATCTTGGTGCCGAATATTATCGCCAATATAACTACCAGACTACATATTTAATACCCAGCCTAGACGCAAAGGCGCCGCCGGGAAATAAATTTATTAATTGTGCATTTAATTTACCCCTTCGCAACAATCTTGGGTTTGTTTTTGTTTCCATCGCTTACCCACTCCACTACGATACTCGAACTCCACACCGCGACGTTTGCATTCCGATTTTGTTAGCTTCGCTTTTTTGTCTTTCAGAACGGCAGCTTAGCCACCTCGGATCTTTACTGTGTAAATATTTGTTGTTTATATTTTTGTGTGCCGTAGCGGAGACCCAGTCCCCGCGACCCCCTTCCCATTGTCATTGCTTGGCAAGGCAACAGCTCAGTTTTTCAACGAGCTCTCGTCCATCGTTACCAAGCGGCATCTCAGCCCCTGCGGTCCCCTCGCCATACCCACGGACAAGACCGCTTGAGCAGGCATTAAATCGCTGGGCCGATTTAGCTTGCACAGCTCCATATGAGCAACCCATTCCAGCAATATAGGAACAACAGGCAGGTCCCCAGCGACTCTAAATCCGAGACCGAAGGGCCAGCAAGAACTTCTACACCGAAAAGTGTAAGCGTCGGCACTCCCTCAGCCAGAAACATGGCATTTAACCCAGATCAAATAAAGGCGGTAGTGGAGGCTGCCGTCAACCATGCCCTACTGGAAGCGGCCATTGACAGCCAGCGCAGGGAGAATGAGTTGCGCCAGACTATTCAACAACTGGCCAACCAAGTGGCGGCGATACAGGTCGCACCCGCCCCAACAGTAGCTCCTCAGATTAAAGTTTATACACCCATAGACATTAATAACACCGCCATTTGTAATGAGCCACTAGACGCCGTCAAATGCCTGCCCGAATTTACGGGTGCCCAAGAAACATACGTCTCCTGGCGGCAGGCGGCATCAGGCGCATACTATATTTTTAAGAATTTCGTAGGAAGTTCACGCCATTATCAGGCAGTTATTATAATTAGGAGCAAAATAAGGGGCCCGTCCGATGCAGTGCTATCCTCATTTGGCACAGTGCTTAATTTCGACGCGATTATAAATCGACTCGACTTTATTTATAGTGACAAGCGGACAATGCATGTCATAGAGCAGGAGATGGGCACCCTCAGACAGGGGAATCTCTCGCTTCTACAATATTATGACGAGGTTGAAAGGAAACTCACCCTCCTCACCAACAAGGCGACCATGTCATACGAAGCCTCGGCTGCACAAGTTCTATGCGAAAAATTACGGGATGATGCCCTTCGTGTATTTATCTCTGGATTAAAACGGCGATGCCCAAGGACATGCCATCAGCACTTGCCTTGGCTCAAGAGGTGGAGACGAACCATGATAGGTATACCTTTGCATCATCATTTGCGAGAAGCCAGGAAGATATGGAGAAAAAACACTTTCCTAAGGCGCAAGAGCGTCAGCAGGCTGACCCTCATGCTAATTCCCAATATAGTGGTGGTAAAAATCCCCATTTTACTAAGCAACACAAGACACAAGTGCATCCTGCTCCACGCAGCGATAGGCACCAGGGACACACTCCATAACCCATGGAAGTGGATCCATCATTGTCTAAGATGCTTAAACCATCACCAGCCCCGGCATACCATAATAGGAGGCCGGCGACGTCCGATAGAGCCAACCTACAAAAAAGGCAAAGGGTAAACCACATTTCCCAGAGCGCTGACAAAACTGGTGATACGTACACCACAGCGGCCTCTAGCGCGGAACAAGAAATCGATGACGACGCTATCAACGAGTACGACTCGGATGCCATAAATTTTTTAGGGGAAGATCCCTGCTACCCGTCATCAGACGAAGAGTAGCGGGGATTGACAAAAGATTTCTAGTTGATACGGGCGCGGCCATCAGAACCATTTATGAGACGTCCATTTATGCCAAACTTTACCCATATCCAATGGGGGATCTGCTAAAAAATGGCATCATCCAAAAGTCGAAATCCCCCTACAATAACCCAATATGGGTTGTAGACAAAAAGAGCACCGACGAAACTGGCAGGCGGAAAATGAGTTTGGTATTGGATTTTCGCAAACTAAACGAGAAAACAATACCCGAGCGATACCCCATGCCGAACATCTCGATGATATTACGAAACTTAGGCAAGGCCAAGTTTTTCACAACCCTGGACTTGAAGTCCGGTTATCATCAGATCACGCTGGCAGAATGCGACCGTGAAAAGACTTCCTTTTCCGTTAACGGGGGAAAGTACGAGTTTCGCAGAATGCCATTTGGATTAAAAAATGCAGCCAGCATTTTCCAAAGAACAATTGACGACATACTGCGAATGCAGATTGGCAAATTTTGCTATGTCTATGTTGATGATGTTATCGTCTTTTCAGAGGACGAAAACTCCCACATCCGGCACGTGGATTGGGTCCTCAAGAGCCTACACGATGCAAATATGAGGGTATCAACAGAAAGGCACGATTTTTCAAGAAAAGCGTTAGCTTTTTAGGGTTCATAGTCACCAATAATAGTCCAGAAAAAATAAAAGCCATTCAGGAATTCACAGAGCCTAAGAACATAATCGAGGTCAGATCATTCGTTGGCTTGGCCAGCTATTATAGATGCTTCATAAAAGATTTTGCATCTATAGATCGGCCCATCACTGATCTTTTGAAAGAAGAACTTGGAAGTGTCAGTAGACACAGATCCAGGAACATACAGGTGCAGTTCAACGAGCCCCAACGGCTAGCTTTCCAAAAACTGCGTAACATTCTGGCTTCCGAGGATGTCATCCTCAGATACCCTGACTACCAGAAAGCATTTGATCTAACGACAGATGCCTCAGCGTACGGCATTGGCGCAGTCCTATCCCAAGAAGGGAGACCCATAACAATGATCTCTAGGACCTTAAAGGACGGGGAAGTTAACTACGCTACCAATGAAAGGGAGCTATTAGCTATAGTTTGGGCACTGGCCAAATTACGCCACTATTTGTATGCAGTCAAAGATATAAATATCTTTACTGACCACCAACCGTTGACCTTCTCAGTGTCGGAATCCAATCCGAATGCGAAAATCAAGAGATGGAAAGCCCGCATCGACGAGTCCGGCGCTAAAATTTTTTACAAGCCCGGCAAAGATAACCTTGTTGCGGATGCCCTCTCAAGACAGCAACTTAACGTTGTGGGAGAAGAAGAGACTTTTTCTAGCGCGGCCACAATTTACAGTGAGCTGTCGCTAACCTATACCATTGAAACCACGGACAATCCTTTGAATTGCTTCCAGAACCAGATAACTCTGGAGGAGGCACGCTTTCCGTTAAAACGAAGCTTTTCCTGCAAAGAGTCATTACTTGATGAACTCGCAGATATAATCGTTCCTAAAGGCGTAAACGCCATTCATTGTGACTTGCACACGCTGGCAATGATACAGGACGAATTGGTTCGGCAGTTTCCAGCCACCAAATTTTGGCATTGCAAAAACCGTGTAAGGGATATTTTTGCAGTTCCTGAGAGACGGAAAATCATCACCGTCGAGCACAACAGGGCCCAGAGATCGGCCCAGGAAAATGTTAAGCAGATACTCTCCGAATACTACTTTCCAAAGATGGCCAAGCTAGCCACCGAGATTGCAGCAAACTGCAAAACATGTGCGAAAGCCAAGTACGATAGGCGCCCAAAGAAGCATGAGCTAGGCGGGACTCCGATCCCTTCTCATGTGGGAGAACTGCTACATATCGACATCTTTTCCACAGACAAGAAATACTTCCTCACTTGCATAGTCAAGTTTTCGAAGTTTGCAGTTGTGCAACATGTCCACTATATGACAATCGAGGATCTTAAGCCGGCCATACTCAAAATTATGAACTTTTTCCCTAGGGCTTGAGTAGTCTATTGCGATAATGAACCTTCGTTAAATTCGCACACTATCACAGCCATGCTTGACAACCATTTTGGTGTTAGCATTGCAAATGCCCCACCACTTCATAGCGCTTTCACAGCACCCCCTTGGAGCTTGCTCGTTGCCTGAAAATCGACAAGGGGATAACCGATACTATGGAAATTATTTTATTGGCAACCGCCAAATATAATAAATCAATTCACTCTGTCGTTGACAAACGGCCGGTCGACATCGTGTAAAAGCACCCAGACGACCCACAGACGGACGTCCAGAATAAGATCGTTAGGGCACAAAATACGCTCAGGGCCAGGGAAAATGGCTCCCAACAATGCAGAACATTCGAAGTCGGCGAGAAAGTTTTGGTTAAGTCAAACCGAAGGCTTGGCAATAAACTCACACCACTGTGTGAGGAAAAAGCTGTTGAAGCGGACCTGGGGACCACGGTCCTCATTAAGGGGAGGGAGGTCCACAAGGACAACATTAAATAATAATTCATTTTTTTTAATGTGTACACCTAGCCACTTGGCGTAAGTTTTCTTTTCCATATTTTTTCACCCCTATCCACTTGGCATAAGTTTTCCATATTTTCTCACCCCTGTCCACTTGGTATACATTTTTGTTATAATTGTGTTTTTTTCTTTATGCTTTGGTGGAGGGCTACAATATTTTAAACAAACACTGCAATACATCCAATTTTACAGGTTCGCATTCGTATCCCTGTTAGTCCTGCTTTCCGTAGCATCGGGGCACGTCTCGGACTACTCGCAGGCCAAATATATTCCCATCATTGATGGTAGAATTTTAGTTTGGGAAGAATTCGCGTTCGTGACACACTCGGCGAATCTCTCAAAATATAGGCGCGTGGTGGAAGAAACGGAAGGCATGACCAGCATGTTTCCCCAGTCACACATGCAGAAACTTTTGAGTGTCGATGTCGCTCATCTGCGTGACCTGCTCGACTCGTTGAGCATCCACCACAGAGTAGCTAGGAGTTTGGATTTCCTAGGAGCTGTGTTAAAGGTAGTGGCAGGAACGCCAGATGCAGAGGATTTCGAAAAAATTAAACTTAATGAATTTCAGTTAATAAATGCAAACAATAGGCAGATAAACATCAATAGTAAAGTACAAGACCAAATTAATAATATTACTACCACCGTCAACCAACTTCTGAGGTCAGCCAAGGAAACCCAAGTTGACACGGGGCATCTTTATGAGATGTTATTATCTCGAAATAGAATGATTAGTATGGAGCTGCAAAACTTATTACTAGCGATAGCTCTAGCTAAGGCCAACATTGTGAGCCCTACTATATTAGATCATGCAGACCTAGAAGATATATGGATAGAAGAGCCCACAGATACCCCCATCAAAGACTTATTGTCCGTTGCTTCCGTTAAAATATTACAGTCCGCTAACCTTTTGTATTTTGTCATTAAATTTCCAATAATCAAATCGTCGTGTATTAAAATCACTGTTTTTCTCGTGTCCCATCATGACACTAGAAGATATATGGATAGAAGAGCCCACAGATACCCCCATCAAAGACTTATTGTCCGTTGCTTCCGTTAAAATATTACAGTCTGCTAACCTTTTGTATTTTGTCATTAAATTTTCAATAATCAAATCGTCGTGTATTAAAATCACTGTTTTTCCCGTGTCCCATCATGATACGATGCTCAGGCTGGAGGACAAAATACTAGCTGATTGCAATGGAGCTATTCACACGGTCAACAATTGCTCCACAACACCTGGAGCCACATTTTGCCAGCTGGCGTTAAGAAGGTCGTGCGCGCAAGAGCTCCACGCTGGAGACATAGCGCACTGTGACATCCAGCACCGCGATCTACACCCAATTACTCACGTAGATGAAGGCATCATAATCGTGAACGATCGTCCGGCACGTGTGAGTGTGGATAATGGCACTTACATCCATGTATGCATCTCATTACCTTTATTGAGAGTGCCATGGTTAATGAAACCCGATATGTCAACAATGACAGGGCCCAGAAGAGGGTCCCAGGAGTAGCCAGCTCTCCCTCCCTGAACATTACTACAACATCCTCAGTCTTCCGTACCTTGAGTGAGCGTAATCTGGAACACATCAAGAGAGTCGGGGAGAATATCAACGACTATCATTTACATCAGATAGTACTGGTGGCAGGAGCAATGTGCTGCGCGTTGATCTGCGTCGGTTTCACCTATCGGCGAGTCATCCAGGCCAGGAGAGCTACGGCCCAGATAGCAGATATGATCGCCCAAAAAGGGTCGGACGAAGGCGGGGGGGAGTAGTTAACTAAGTTAACCGGGCGATGGCAATGACCGATCGTCCGAAAGTTCGCTCCGGCCAAATTGCTTACACAGCGTCTGGCCAGAAGCCCGTGCATAGCCGGCAAGCACTACCCATTGGAGTGGCCGCTATGAGTCTCTTTTTATGTTAGCTTTAAGTTCAGTTCAATTTTGATATTCACCGAATAAAGAGCACAAGCTCATTCAATATAACTCCGGCAACCGCCGTTAACATTTTATCATTTACAAACTGACTGAGTCTCTAGGCCAGCAGGTTAAGAAGGGCAGTCACCCTTCCATCCTAAACTTCGTAATTCACCATTAGAGAGAAATTACTAACCGGACTTCTGTACCGAGACAGCGGCAAGGGAACCTCCACTGTGAACTTAAATACTTAGAGGGAAATAACTAACCGGACTTCTGCACGGAGACAGCAGCGAGGGAACCTCTACAATGAAAATAACTAATTTACACATGCATGTTGGCAAATTGACGGCGACGTTGGCGAATTGACGGAGCAACTTGATAGCGCCTTGGAAAAACAAAAGTAAAAGAGAACAATAGAAGCAGAACAAAATAACGGACGGTGATTTGATCAGCTGGGTGAATGCAGAAAATTTAGGGTAGAATTAAGATAACTGTAAGCTCAATATTCTACTTTGATTTCATTTTTGATTCTAAATTTAATAATGTCTTCTAACTATCAATTAAGTTTTGTAAAACGGAACGTACAAAGAGTTAAAAGAAAAGATATCCGAGTTACAGTTGATAAGTATAAGGTTGTATTACAGGATAGACTTTTGAATCATTATAGTGTTATTGAAGATGAGTGGTAGGAAAACTTTGGATGAGTTGAGAGCTTGAACAGAAACAGGGTACGTTCGTGTTTCACCCTTAAAGATGTTGAGGGTAGTGTCTCAAAATTTGACGGCTCAAGCCGAGTTGATATTGATCAGTGGATCAGTGAAGTGGAAGAATGTGCCTTAACAGTCCAGTGGGAAATTTACAATTGTATGTGTACGGAAAGCAACTTCTTGAAGGTGCATCCAAGGCTTATATACGTTGTCAACGGAGAATTTCTAGTTGGAAAACACTGAAAGAGGCTTTGGTAGAAGAATTCCAAGAGAAGTTATTGTCGGCAGAAATAAA
This sequence comes from Drosophila eugracilis, assembly GCF_018153835.1. Taxonomy (NCBI): domain Eukaryota; kingdom Metazoa; phylum Arthropoda; class Insecta; order Diptera; family Drosophilidae; genus Drosophila; species Drosophila eugracilis. The sequence goes on along the minus strand of NW_024571944.1, from coordinate 367,604 downwards.
CAAGCGCTTAAATAAACGTCAGCTGATGAAGGGAGAAAGTTTACATGAATTCTTATACGTTTTTTTTAGAAATATCCAAGCCAATCTATTTGAGAGAGAAGCATTATCGAATATTTTGTCGAAGGCATGCCGGATTCTAGATCCAATAAGATAGTGCTCTATCAGGCAAAAACTATTAAAGAGTTGAAGGAAAATATAAGAATCTATGAGAAAACTAGAGTTGTAAGAGCTTCAGAGAAAAATCAGGGTTCGGCATCAGGCACAAAAGAATCTGTTGATGGAAAAGATGCCATGTCGAATAAAGAAATAAGGAAATGCGTTAAGTGCGAAGATACCATACATTACTTGTTTTAAGTGTCACAAGACAGGTCAGACAGACTCAGTGTAAAGAAGAAAGTCAAGAACATCAGAAGGAAACCTCAAACATGGTACAGGACAGGAATCGGTTGATTAAGCCATCAAGCCCTGAATTGAAAAAATATCAAATGCGGTTCTCATTTTTAAAAGGATTAGTAGATACCGGTGCAGATCTCTGCCTTTTTCATAAAAGTGTTTTTCTTAGTCCAGGAAATGAATTGACAGTTTGTAGTAAAATTTTGACTGGTATTGACGATATTCATGTTCTCACATTTGGTAGTTTTATTGTATTGATAACACCAAGATTGAAATTGAGTTTAATATAATTCCTGATGAAGATATGATTTTAATCCAATTCTTGGTAGAACGATTTTAAACTATGTAAATATGCAAATAGTTAGAAAAGGCATAACATTGACTCGTAGAATTGAGGGTGAGCTTAAGATCGATTCTGAGCAAAATGAGAATGTTGTTAAAAGTGAAAATACTTATACTGAATGGATGAATGATTTTCAGAATACGTGTATGGTTAGCTCGGAACGGGTCGGAAAAGAAGTCAATGAGGTCGTAAATTATTTAGAAAGACAGGCAGCATTGTTTGGAAACCCGGCTAGGATTGTGTCAGATAGGGGTACGCCTTTTACTTCAAATGTGTTTAAAGAGTTCCGTGAAAGGGGTATATAACTCATCTTTTGATAACTACAGGTGTTCAGCGTGGTAATGGCCAAGTTGAGAGGATGCATAAGATTGTGGTGCCTATGTTGTTAAAGTTGAGCCATGAAAGTCCTAGGAAGTGTTATAAACATCTTAGGCGTGTTCAGCAGGTGATAGTTGCTATAAAACGAACTCGGTATGGAAATGGCTTAAGTTAAAGCGAACGTTTTTGGGGCCATACAAGATAGTTAAAGTAAAGAAATATGGTAGGTATGTTGAGAAGGTGGGTGATGGTGAAGGTCCTTTAACCGTGTCAGACTATATAAAGCCATGGAGTTCCTTCGGGTCGAAGGAAATATCATGACAGCCGAGTGTAGAGTTGTCGAGTTTAAAAGAAGTGTGCAAATCATGCTATCAACAAAGTGCCACAATCATCCTTTAGAGATGTACCTTCAGGGTTTTCTTCTCAAAGTAGCTTTACCAACTTAGCCACAATGGTCATTTTCAACTGAAAACGCCCAGTTCCAGACTCCTGTTTCTCAGCTCAATTCCAACAAACAATACTACCTACCGCATCATCAATTCAATAGTGGCAATCAGAACCTGTGGCACCATATGTAACGACCCGGCCCTCGTGAAATCAACCACCACCTCGGCCTTTAGCTGCAAAGTCACAACTTCGACCTAGACCAATGGTCGATATGACGCTTCAAAAAGAAAGCAAATATAAATTCGCTGCTGGCATTTCTTTGAAAATGAAAGATGAATCACCATCACTCGAATATTAGAAACTAACTTTAGAATCACAGAAGACACTCTCCAGCAGAATATAAGGAAACGAAGACCAGGAATACCAATAAGCCTACCTTAACTTTTAGAAAAATAAATCTTTGTAGAAACATTGAACATACTCGTTGACACTGGTTGAAATAATAATTATTTCTTACCGAAGTTTCAGTAAAAAAAATACAAACAAAATATACAAATGTGAAAACAGAAATTCGTACAAACATCAACACCCCAGTTTACTAAAAATTTTTCGATATCCACCCCTACGTCATTTAAAGGCGAAATAGACCGAAAATAGAGGAACTTTTGCAGAACAACATAATACGACCCTCAAGATCACCTTAAAATTCACGAGACTGGAGAGTTAAAAAAAATTTCATGGATGATTTAATATAAAACAAGAAAATACGCTATAGTCGAGTGGCGCGACTATCAGATACCAGTTCAGGGTTTCCGCAATGGATGGATCTGGATTCCTCCAGATGGGGAAACATGTCTAATCCAAACATTTTGTCACTTATAGTTACAGAGATTTCTACAAATAGTGAAACCGCTTTGTTCCTTTGCGGCATCCGGCTATGGCGGATAAACCCCCTTGGTATACAAGGCACCTTTCTATTCTAAAAAATATCAAATTAAGATTATTTAAAAAATACTTAAGAACTAATAGCAATGACTGTTTCGTGAATTATATGGTGGCTCGGTCTAACTTTACCGTGCATAACACTTAGTGTTATCAGAACTATTTAGCTCGATGTATGAACCAGTTTGCTCTGGATCCGAACCAGTTCTATAGTTTTGTTAACACTAAGCGTAAATCTAAAACCTTTCCGTCTTTGCTATCGTTTGGAAAATCTACTGCAAGCACGGATCAGGAAATTGCCGTTCTTTTTGCACAATTTTTTTAAACTACCTATTCACCTTTGTTAATAAACGCGCAGACTTACGCTTACGATATCCCCGGTCTAACTTTATTTCCCGACCCACCTTGTCGGAATGTGGGGTTATAAAGGATCTTCAGAATGTGAAGCCAGTCTTTTCGCCAGGTCCAGACGGGGTACCGGGCTGTGTGCTTAGGTACTGCTCTGCTACCCTGGCCAAACCCCTTTTAAAATTATTTAACCTTTACTTTACGTCCACTTTTCCCGCTATCTGGAAAGAGTCCCATATCATTCCCCTTCACAAGAAGGGGAAAAAATCGGATGCTGAAAATTACAGAGGTATATCTAAACTATCAGCAATTCCGAAACTTTTCGAAAAAATTCTTGTGCCTCACTTGCAGCACCAGTGTAGATCTGTCATATCTCCATGCCAGCATGGCTTTATGAAACAACGGTCTACCAAAACCAATCTTCTGGAACTAGCATCCTTCGTGATGACTGGTTTCCAAAATAAATTTCAGACAGATGTCATTTACAATGACTTCAGTAAAGCATTTGACTCCGTGAATCACGGCCTTCTTCTACTACTACTCCTACTACTACTTCTTCTACTGATCTCCTGGGATGGATTAGCAGTTACCTCACAGGTAGAACGCAACGAGTTCTTTTTAAAAATTCAGTGTCTGCTTTAGTCGATGCTTCCTCCGGGTCCCTCAGGGGAGGCACCTTATTCATTAACGACCTTCCCTTGCTTGTTAATGACTCCCTAGTACTTATGTATGCAGATGATGTCAAACTCTGTCTGCAATATACCGATGCCTCCCACCAGGTGAAACTGCATTCTGACCTTAATAATTTTCAAAACTGGTGCTCTGCAAACTTATTACATCTTAATGGCTCTCAGTGCAAAGCAATGACCTTCTGTCGCCTAAGACCTAAAGTTGCCACTTATACTTTGCATGGTGTAGCTCTGGAAAGAATTAATGCAGTTGAAGATCTTGGCATCCTACTCAATGCAAAACTTAAGTTTTCCGACCATATTTCCTCTATGGTTAATAAAGCTAGAGGAGTTCTTGGTTTCATTTAAAGGTGGTCGAAGGAATTTAACGACCCCTATGTTACCAAAACATTTTATTTCATTGGTTCGTCCGATTCTGGAATCTGGAATATGTATCTGGGACCCAGTGGGGTTCACCAGTGCCTTATTGAATCCATCCAAAAAAATTTTTTAATATTTGCTCTCCGCGGTCTCAACTGGGATGGAATTATACACCTTCCCTCTTATAAAAGTAGACACTTAGTAATCAATTTGCCATCCCTCTTGCCTCTGTCTTTATACATAATCTTCTTAAGGTTGAAATTGATAGCCAGGCCCTTCTAGACCGCTTGAATATCCATGTACCCCTTACGATTACTAGAAACTATATTGTCCTATCCTTAGAGCATTGTAGTTCGAACTTTGCCCAACATGAACCCTTTCGGGTACTATGTTCGAACTACAATGATCTTTATAACATTACTTCTAACTCTTCTCCTAACACTTTGAAAGTTTCGATACTAATCCATTTAGCACAAAACTTTCCTCGTATATTTCCTAATCCACTCGGATCTATCCCCGTGTTCCGAGCCGTACGTCAGACGGCAGCGCCCCTCGGTCGGTTGGGCGAGAGGTGGGTTGCACATCAATCAACGGGAGGCGCGCGAAAAAAAAAAACCCCATTAGATATTTCATTAATTATAGCCGTTACGTTACGAGGGTGGTCTGATAAGTACTTCGCCTCGCCTCCAAATGGCGTCACTATCGCAAGAGAAATGTTCTATCATGTAATAAATTCTCGTATACGGCTTTTCTCGAAATTTCAGATGAATTGGACTGACTGTTTTGACTGGTTTAGAAAAATGGAGAAAGAGCAATATCGTTCTGTGATTCAATTCTTGTTTTTGGAAGGGAAATTGCGCAGCGAAATCAAAGAGGGCTTGGATGCTGTATACGTTGACTCTTCTCCTTCGATGGCGACCGTCAATAATTGGTTTAACGAGTTTCAACGTTTTCGCACGCCAGTTTTTGATGGGAAACGCCCATGTGCCGCGAAAACGGCTACCACAGAGGATAACGTGACAAAAATTCACGATCTCGTATAGGCGACCACCGATTGAAGATACGCGAGGTAGCTGAGACAGTAGGCATCTCAAAAGACCACGTGGGTAATATCCTGCATGACATTTTGAGCATGAGAATGCTGTCGGCGCGATGGGTGCCGCGTTTGCTAACTCCGTACTGTTACCCCGTCCAGACAGATTTGGCCCCGTGGTGACTTCTTTTGTTTCCAAACTTGTAAAAGTCACTCGCTGGACAGAAATTTTCGTTGAATGAGGCGATCGTCGCCGCCACAGAGGCCTATCTTGCAGACCTCTATAAAACGTATTTTTCTGAAGGGTTAAAGAAGTTGGAGCATCGCTGGATCAAGTGTATCGAGCTAATAGGAGATTATGTTACGATATAAATCACCACTTTTCCAAAATTGTTGTTTTTTTTTTGTGGAGGCTAAGTACTTATCGGACCACCCTCGTATTTTTTTCTAAAAATATCTAAGGAATATGAACACAGGTTTTATTTCAAAGAAACTTAGCCAATTTAAAAAAAATGTAACTGTTTCCAAGCAGGAAATAGATTTCGCAAAAATAGTTGCCTCGCAGAATTTGAATATCAACTGAAATTCGCTGAAATGCATAGGGGACATATAATAACATAATTTCTTGTTTAACTCTTTCGGCGTAAGTTGTGCAAATTTACCATTTCATGTTAAAACCATGGCAGGCAAATAACGCGTAAGCAATTCGAGCGGTCTTAAAATAAGTGCTCTTAACTCAGACTTTGAGCAAAAAATCCGAGAGCACCAATTGAATTACTTTTATACAAATTTTTCTCGCGCTCAACCGAAAACAGTTTCTCTTTGGTCTGCTCATCTCGGACCGTTTGCTCACAATCGACGATTCAGAAAGACCTTTGCGCATGTACATATGTATGTGTAAAACTATTTATTTTTTAATGAAAATATTAGTTTGAAATATGAAAACTTAATTTCTAAAATTTCAAGAAGTTTTTCGTGAAATTTAAATGTTAAACAAGAATAAACGCTTTAGCCAAGTGCCGCAACTATAAGATACCCGTTACTGTTTTACACATTTTTAAAGTATGCAGTTTGCTAGTGAAAATGGACAAAGACTCTCGCCAAAAAAGCATATATTAAAAATGCGTTTGTGGGCGTTATAGTGGGCGTGGCAGGATGCTGAAATAAACTTGCGCTGCGCATGGACTCTGTGTCTCTTATAGTTTCTGAGATCTCAGCGTTCATACGGAAAGACGGAGAGACGGACCGACGGACGGACTGGCAGACGGACATGGCTTAATCGACTTCGTCATTGATACTGACCAAGAATATATATACTTAATAGGGTCGGAAACGCTTCCTTCTACATGTTACATTCTTTTCAACGAATCTAATATAACCTTTTACTCTTTCAGTAACGGGTATATTAAATACCACCCGGAAAACAAAACAACGAAAGGAAAATTCATCATCCGATCAGACCGATGAGCTCGCTCAAAAACTACAAATCAAAAAAGAAAAGATCGGTATGAGCTTGCAGGGGATTAGTGAAAATAATGCCCAAGCAACGAAGAAAATACACACAATAGTGAAGTCGCGAATAGGAAGTAGCCAGTTGTCGTCCGGATCAAGCGGTGAACACCAGCGGGTGGAGGGTACCTGAAAATATTCTATTGGAAGATCCATTCGTCTTCAAGCCCCAAAAAATTGACATGCTCATCGGCGCAGATTCATTTTTTGGAATTCTGTCACTTGGCCAGATAAACCAGGGGGCTGGACTAACCATCTTACATGCTTCGTCTCTTTATGCTGTCTATTGGGGATGTATTTAATAATTAATTTAATTTATTTAATAATGAGCAAAGTCGTTTCAAGAACTAAGAAAAAGTGGGAAGGACAGTCCCCTGCTTGCGTACATTCGGAATATACACTCGTTTATTTTTTTTTCAAATTTAATACAATTTATTACGCTCTTCCGTTTGCCGAGAGTTGCTCTTCCAACCTTCTGCGAAAGGCACTCCGCATTTAAAAATTGTAAAACCTTTTACGAATCATTTGTCGACAAAGATGGCACTGCTATTAGAGATGGCAAACAGATAACGAATGCCATCAAGCTTAAGCTCAAAATGTTCAGCCTAACAATACGTTCCCGAAAAAGAGTGGAAAAAAAAGTTTTTCGTTGGTCGCTGCCAGGGACGACCCTGCCCTATGTGTGTTTTGCATCTCAGTAAAACCTCAAATAGGGAACTGCTCTTTTTTCGTATCCCTAAATGTCCATAAGAGGTTCGATTTTGCAAATATGCATTAACTGCGTTAACTGCATTAAATAGCGAAGTAATGTTCCCATTTAAAAAATTTTTGGTAAATCGATAGAGATTAACAGAAATAAGTTATGCATAGTCAAACGAAGGCATTCATAATAATATTATAGACGCCACAGTTTTCCGCGGTTTGTGGGCGTTAGACTGGGCGTGGCCGGATGAAAATTCGTGACAAGTTTCAGTGGCATCTCTAAAATACGTGTTTTTTAGCCTTACTTTCTACCTCTTATAGGTCCCAAGATTTTACATTTTTGGTTTTACGGGTTCCGTGGGAGTTAGGTTGGTGGTGGCTAGTTGGCAAACATTTTGCATTTACGGCATCATAAAAACCTATATGCTTAATCCGAACGTTCTATATCTTATAGTTACCAAGATATCCGCTTTTCTAGAAAATGCGAACTCTTTTGAGCCTTGTGGTTGTATGCGTGGGTGTGGCCGCTATAAGATGCGCTGGGATCTAAAGATTATACATACTGAATTTCAACTTTCTAGCTCTCATTGTTCCTGAGATTTTAGCGAATTTAGTTTTTCACGATTTGTGGGCGTTAGAGTGGACGTGGCAGGATGCTGAAATAAACCTGCGCTGTCTAGGGACCTTAGAAATTTTCATGCTTAATCTCAACTTTGTATCTGATATAGTTCCTGAGATCTCAACCTTCATACGGACGGACGGACGGACAGACGGATATGGCTCGGTCGACTTCGCTTTTAATCCTGATCAAGAATATATATATAGGCTCGGAAACGCTTCCTTCTATCTGTTACATACTTTTCAACGAATCTAGTATACTCTTTTACTCTACATGTAACGGATATAAATAGTATTAAAACCGGCAGTAGAAAACGCATACTACAATCCGGGAGAGGGAAATCGGTTTCTTTTAGCCCAGATGAGGCTCTCGTTTTATTCATCTCTAAACCTAAACTAATGCTGAGTTTGTAAGACACTAAGGACTTATGCAACGTTATCTTAAATTACTTATGTACTAGGGCAGTGTTTTTAAGACAACAGCGAGATAAGCTCATCTGTTCGGGATGATACCAAATTATTTTTGTGCTAACGCCGTGCTGGTAAAATAACAGCAAGATAAAGCTATATATTCGACACGATCCTAAATACAAATACGGGATAAGGTAATGTGAAATCATTCGGATGATAGTGTCTATGCGATGCACTAAGTTTAAGTTCAATCAGATGGCTATGACTGCATTATGTTGTGGGCTTCTCATGTTCATGCTTGAAAATTCTGCTGGTGGCCAAAGAATGTGATAACTAGTAGTTGCTGCCTCTGATTTGTCTTCTTCTTCACGAATATGAGGATACAGGCTTTGGTTATTATTACTAAACCTAGGGATATGTGTCCATTCATTGTGTAAATATATATATATATATATATATATATGTAAGATTTATTATAAGATTATAGGTTTATTTAATATGAATACGATTAAGTATATAGCCGAACAGGTAAATGAATGTTAATACAGATTTCCAATGACCGACAGAAATTCGCGACTACTTTTGACAACTTTCAACTTTATTACGACTTCTGAGACTGGCTTCTTCGACTTGCTTTTTTGACTGCTTCTCGACTCTCCTTCTCTTATCTTCTTCGGCGCTGCAAACTTCTCATCTGTCCAAATTTAGCATATTAGCAAAGGGTGGGTATGATGGGTGGTGTGTGTCAAGGATGGGTGTGCCAACTTGTGAGGTGATTGTACCCATGCCACCTTACACTCGGCCATCCTGATCATCATCTGACCCAGATGATCCTTCGTCCTCGTCGTCTTCGTCTTCGCTACAACCAAAGTAACGCCACAATTTCATGGAATCAGCAGCGGTTGACGTCTGATTTGGGCCTTGGAACTCTGCAGATTTTTGAACGTCATATTGACCGTTCCGCTTTACGTTAATGACTTCGTAAGGTCATATAAACTTGTTTGACAGCTTTTTCCCGTTGACGAATTGAGTTACTCTAATAGCGACTAAGTCACCTAATTGATATCCGTGGTGGCCTTTCCTTTTTTTGTCAAAGTTCCGCTTGTACGTTTCTTGCGCTTTTTCGATCTGGTTTCTAGCTTCTGTTCTTATTCGGTTGCGCTCGTCTTGAACGCCTGACAGTAGTTCCTCCTGAAGGATGTTGACCAAATCTGCATTTGACTCATTTCTCATCTTAACTCCAAACAAAATTTCAAATGGAGTAAATTTTGTTGAAGAGTGAACGTGCGCGTTGATCGCCCGTTGCACCTGAGAAGTGTATTGATACCACTTCGATGGCTCGGCGGTAGACATTTTGGCCAATACTGAAATGATAACCCTGTTGACTCTTTCAATCTGCCCATTTCCTCTGGGTATCCCTGTGGTATTTTCGATGTGTTCAATCTTTCCGTCAGCACAGAACTCCTTAAAAGGTTATGACGCCCGGGGCGCATAAAAAAGAGGATAAGATATAAAAATTAGGAATAGCCATGGAGTCAAATAATGAAGTATTTAGGATAATTTGTCATAGTTGTAAGGAGAGTCAAATAATGAAGTATTTAGGATAATTTGTTATAGTTGTAAGGAGAGTCAAATAATGAAGTATTTAGGATAATTTGTTCATAGTTATAAGGAGAGAAAAGACACGGAAATAGTCGCTGTTGAGTTATTAAATAAATAAGATTTGAATTTGAATGCGCGGGCGCGCCTTAGTGAACCACGATCGGTCACACCACCGGGCCGAACGGTCACACTACAGAAAGGGATTTTCGGGAACGGGCACACTGGCGGCACCCACCGGGTATATAAGGAGGACCAGTTTCTGGGAAGAGTCACTTTTGCGGTGGATCTCACCCAGGTAAGATCAGCCCTCTCCCGCAGTTGGGCACCAGCACTAGTCACTTTTTGGGTCAGATTTAGCTTCAGGCTAAATCTAATAAATTCGACCTCGGTCATACCGAGGGAGCACTGCCATCGGCCATTCGCCGATGCTTGCCGCAGCAGATCCACGGGATCACTGCCAGGCACTGTCGCAACAGCCTTACCCGGCTTTGCGTCTCTTACGCGTCGGACCTTCAGGGCCTCGCGTCATCTCTCGCAGGAGTCCCACAGGGATTTTGCGTCTCTTACGCGTCGGACCTTCAGGGCCTCGCGTCATCTCTCGCAGGAGTCCCACAGGGATTTTGCGTCTCTTACGCGTCGGACCTTCAGGGCCTCGCGTCATCTCTCGTAAGAGTCCCACAGGGACTTTGCATCTCTTACGCGTCGGACCTCAAGGGCCTCGCGTCATCTCTCGCAAGAGTCCCACAGGGATTTTGCATCTCTTACGCGTCGGACCTCAAAGGCCTCGCGTCATCTCTCGTAAGAGTCCCACAGGGACTTTGCATCTCTTACGCGACGGACCCCAAGGGCCTCGCATCATCTCTAGCAACAGCCCTACCGGGGCTTTGCATCACCCACACGTCGGACCCAAAGGGCCTCGTGTCATCTCTCACCCGAGACCCACTGGGTTTCTAGTCATTCTTTTATCATACCGATTCCATAATCTTTTCCTCCCCCTCGGCACCCTACGGAGCATCGGACACCCGACTACCCTCCCTCGGAAGCTCTCCCTCCTGGCCCCGCAGACCGCCCGGCGACGACCCGCCGAAACCTTGTAAAATAACTCTGTAACCCTAGAAATGAAATAAACAACTGAGATATAATCTAACTTAACCGAACCCGCTGCGTCCTTACTCTGGGTGGAACCTTCTTTTCTAGCAACCACGCCTGACATCAAACTAAATGTTGGAACGAACTGCTGGTATCCGGTGAACCGTCCCAGGCACCCCGAAGCAGGACCGTTACAAGGTTTAGACGTAAAAGCAGTCCCCTTGTCGCTGATGATACGCTGAGGGTTTCCAAAAATGGCTACCCATGAACTGAGATGTTTTATGACTTCATGAGCGTCAGTCGATTTAGTGGGATATATCCAGGTATATTTTGAAAAGCCATCAATAACTGCGAATATGTACTTGTACTTCTTTGCCGTTATATCTAAGGATCCTAGATGATTAACGTGGAGGGTTGATAACGGCTTATCTCCCTTGTCTATGCAATGCAAGTAATCTTCTTGTTTTCCGAGTTTTCTATTGTGGGTTATACACTCGATGCAATTTGCAATAACTTCCGTCACTTTTTTGTCTAAATGAGGTATGAAGTACTCCTTTACTTTGGAATAGCAAGCAACTCTGCTCCGGCAACCTGTTTGTAAATTAAGTTATTTTTCATTGTGTATTGCGCATAAGGCTTCTCCTTTAGGATCTCTGCTACCGCTGATAGGTGTTCATCTTTTTTCTGCGCCCTTAGAATTTGCGACTGGACTTCTGACGTGACGATCATGACTGGGAATCGACTAAGACTGTCTACATGCTTCATTCTGGTGCCAGCACGATGTTCTATTTTAAAGGAAAAATCTTGAAGGTACATAAGCCACTGTACTACTTCACGAGGGACGTCTTTCTTTGTTGTTGTCATCTTAAAGGCACCACAATCAGTGATGAGATCGAATTCGATCCCCATAAGATAATGCCTCATATTTTTTGTTGCTAAATATGCGGCTTTCACTTCTAAGAAGTAGCTGTGTAATTTTTCCTCCTGCGGCGTTGTCTTCTTGCTCCAGTACATAACAGGGTGCCACTTGTTGTCATGCTGCTGGAAAAGTGTTGCCCCAAAACCATCCTTCGACGCGTCTACGTGCAGCTGAGTCTTTGCATTCTGTTTGAAAACTTTTAGGACGGGCTCGCTTGTTAAAGACGCCTTCAGGTTTTCTACAGCTCGAATCTGCAAGCTATCGATTTTAAATTCTGCGTCTTTCTTTAGGAGTTCAGTGAGTGGTCTTGCCATTAATGCGTACTCTCAGATAAATTTTCGGAAATACCCCGTCAGTCCAAGAAATGCCTGTACTCCTCTTATATTTTTGGGTATTGGAAAATTTTGCACAGCTTTTATTTTTTCCTGTCCTGGCCAAACATGTCCGTTTTCTATTTCGTGTCCCAAAAAGCTTATCTTCTCCTTCAAGAAATGGCATTTTGACCATTTGATTTCCAAGCCAAACTTTTCACCCTGCTTTAAGACGATCTGCATGTTTTTAAGGCATTGCTCCGCCGAATCACCAAACACAACTATGTCATCTACGTATATCTCCATTATGCCATCATTTATTAACTTCTGGAAGATATAGTTAACATATCGAACGAAGACGGCCGGTGAGTTACAGAATCCGAAAGGAGCTCTGTTAAATTCGTAAAGACCTTCCTTTGTAACAAATGCCGTGTATTTTCGGCATTGCTCGTCAACTGCAACATGAAAAAAACCGTTTCTATTACTGTAAAAAATTTGGCTGTTTGCATCTTCTCTAAGACCACCTCTACGATGGGAACGGGGAATCTATCTTTCAAAACAAGAGTGTTTAATTTGCGATAGTCTACGCATAATCTGTACGTTCCTTCTTTCTTTTTGGCCAGAACTACCTTGCTTGCTACGTCCGAACATGATTCTCGAATAATACCACTGCTTAGCCATTCCTCTACTTGTTTCCTAACAAATTCTCGCTCAGGGATCGACAAGCGACTTGTACCTTCACGGAAGACAATGCTGTCCTTTGGTATGATACTTAGGTTTATTGGGCATTCTTCAGGGTTACTTTTCGGCTTGTAGTTGTATATCATTTCTTTCACAGCAGTCGCATGTTTGGGATTTACGTTTATATCAAAATCTTCGGTAGAGCTTACCACGTTGAATACATTTGACTGGGAGGGTTCTTCATTATTTTGCATCTGTGTCGCCGCAAAGGTATAACCCCTGCTAGTTAGAGTTATAGTGAATTTCTCTAGGAAATCGTATCCGACCAATACGTCAACTTTAAGGTTTGCGTCCGGAACAACTAAAAACGTGTGCGTAGTTATTAGTCCATCAACTTCAACCGCGTCCGAAAATTCACTCAGCACTGAGGTTGCGACGTTGCCTAAACCGAACAGCTTTAAAAAAGATTTTTGTAGTACACGATTACCGAACGCCTTTGTAAATTTGTCTTTCCGCATCAATTAAACGTCTGCTCCAGTGTCAATCTAGCACATTATTTTATTTTTCCCGATTTGCATCTCCTTAACGCGATTTTCTTTGAACACGACATTCACATTGGACTTTACGTCTGGACAATGTTTGGCAATATGGCCCACACCGTTGCACTTGAAGCATTTTAGGTCGCCCTTACACTCAGCTATCTTATGGTCAGCGGACCCACAGTTATAGCAATGCTGTTTCTTTCGGTTAAATGGATTTTCCTGTTTTTCAGCGCGATCGAAATTCGGCTTACGTTTAAACGAATTGCTTTTAATAACCGACTCTGCCAACTCAAACCGAGTTCTGAGCTCCTTAAATGACGTCGAACTATACAGTGGAAATTTTAAGTCATCACGCACCTCTAAGCCATCTACGATATAGCTTATTATCGACTGATCCTCGATATGACCCAGTGCTGCAATCTTTCGCATCTGGAGAACATATTCATGGAAATTTTCCGACGCACGTTTTTTACGGTTTCTTAGCATTTTGTGAATTTCCGCACTACTCAACTGTTTGTCGAATTCGTCAATTAAAACTTCACACAAATCTTCATAGTTTGATACTGCAACCGTTTCGAGGAACAATTTAGCTGTTCCACTCATTTTGTTTCTGGCGTTGACGTATTTTTGCTTCTCGTTTAATTCGTAAGCTTCTGCATTTTCGTCAAAATTCACCAACCATTGCCTAATGGGGATCGAGACACCGTCAAAATTAGGAACCACTTTCGCAAAGCTTTCCACCGAAACACCACTTTTATTTTCACCAGTTTCACATTTTTCTGCAATCATTTTTATTAGTTTGGCCAAGTCCCCGTTGTTCACAAATGTGTGTGAATCTTCAAAGTCTATATTGGTCATTTTGTCTGCAAATTCTTGGTCAACTTCGTCCGATTTTAATGGCAAACTTTCGTCAAGTTAAGATTGTGTATGTAACGGCTTGAGCTCTGCAATAGTTGTCTCTTTTTCACTACTTTGATCGCCTATATTGAATGTTTTTTCGCCAATGCTCCTTCTATTTAATCGAAATGTGCTGTTTTGCACATCTTCGTTAAGTTTTTCTGGATTCTTCTTTGATGTCGTAGAATTATTGTTTTGCGCAGTATTTTTCTTCTTTTTATTTGTTCTCATCATAATTTCACAACTTCTTAAACAATTTCACACAGAGTTAATTGTTGCACATAGTTCATTTAACAGGCTGCTCGGATCGGTTGAGCCCCCATGTAAGATTTATTATAAGATTATAGGTTTATTTAATATGAATACGATTAAGTATATAGCCGAACAGGTAAATGAATGTTAATACAGATTTCCAATGACCGACAGAAATTCGCGACTACTTTTGACAACTTTCAACTTTATTACGACTTCTGCGACTGGCTTCTTCGACTTGCTTTTTAGACTGCTTCTCGACTCTCCTTCTCTTATCTTCTTCGGCGCTGCAAACTTCTCATCTGTCCAAATTTAGCATATTAGCAAAGGGTGGGTATGATGGGTGGTGTGTGTCAAGGATGGGTGTGTCAACTTGTGAGGTGATTGTACCCATGCCACCTTACATATATATATATATATACCCTTTTATTGTTCAAGTCGCTTATGTTTTGTTGTAATTGTTGTAGCTCTATTGAGTTATTAACTACAACGTTGTGAAGCAGTGTTGGCATCCACGAGATCTTATGACTCACCACCTTGAAGAACTGTTCTGGGTATCTTTCGGAATCTGTTGACCTTATTTCTTGTGGTAATTCGACCAATCCTTGCTGAACATCCTGAGGCATGTCTATTATGCCTTTGTTAGGTAACAGTATCACTTCTTGGTTCTTCCTACAAGTTATGTGGGCAGACGTATTTGTAACTATCTTGAACAGCCACAGGTTTTTTTTCCATTCAGCTTCTTCAAGAACGTATTTTCTTTATACTCGATCATTTTACAAGTTTGCTTGTTGCTCGGCTTGATGGGTAATATTTCGCAGCTCTGGTCATTTACACCTTTCCAGTCCCAACTTCCCTCACATAAATAAGTATCCTAATATTCTTGAAGACAGTGATTCCGTTTTAATTTTTGGTATTACTTTTCTCCCATTGAGTTTGAGTGGTACTGGTACTAGGACTGGTGGTACTGGTTTGGCGAAAATTGTATTTGGTTCGATCAGAGAAGGTTTGACTTTTCCTTGATGAACGTCTGTTATAAGGGCAGTTGCTTCTGTTTTAATATAGTCTGCTTCATCAAACCTGATTAATTAACATGAAGAATTAAATTGCTTCCATGTAGATTAAGAAGTGTTTTCTCATTGTTTGCTCCATCTTATTTAATTCCAGTGTAACTCTTTCGAGGTTTCTGTTTTCTTCCTCTGTAGTAATGCGTACTAAATCCGACGTCGCAATGATAATTGAAGTCTGATTAATCATATTATCATTAACTCGCTTCTCGTTTCAGATAATAGTTTGCTTGTTTCCTTTGATCTTGTCTAGAGTACCATTGTCAAAATCAGGATGAACCTTCTTTGTCTTTTCGATTCCTGGGTGATGATTTTATTTTTCTTCTTTATGTTATCTATTTGCATTTTAATTGTACGGCTGATTGTTTTACAATATTTATTGAATTCGCCCAGTCTTGGATAAATGGTGTCTGTTTTTCCATAACTTCATCTGCTTACTTTAGGACTCCAAAGTGGGCTTCCATATTATAGTAAAACAGTAATTGCCAATTCCATGAGATAATTTCCACTTTTCCGATTTTGTACACTTCATATTCGATATCATGGCGCCACTTGCTATGTTCAGAATTATGAGTAGGCTGAGAATTGTCGCTTTGCCTGATGTCCTTTTGGCTGCTCTTGTCATTCTTTTTATTATCTTTCCCATAGGTCATAAAGCTGGATGCGTGTTTTCTTGTTTTAGTAAAACAAGTTGTCCTTCTTTCAGGTTCGGCTTTTCTTGTCGTCATTTCGATCGCAGTTGAAGCGAAACCAAGAATTCTTCTTTCCATTTTCTCCAGAATTCTCCTCTGATTCGTTGCATGTGCCTCCATTTCTCCAGGGCTCCAATCTTGCGATTTTCATCAAAGTGTTCTGGAAGTCTTATAAGCGGTCTTCCAACAAGAAAATAACCCGACATCAGAATATCCTCCTCTTCATAGTCATCACTCAAGATAACTAGGGGACGGGAGTTTAGCGCTGCCTCAATTTGACACAAAAGTGTTGAAAACTCTTCAAACGTGAAGCTGTAGTCACCGATTACTTTCCTGACATGGTATTTCCAGCTTCCCATAATCCTCCCAAATAGGGGCTTGCCGGCGGGATAAAGTGCCACTGCACTCCTTCCCTTTCAAGTATTGGTGCTATACTGGTATTATTTTTCATGGCGGCGGCGAGTTCCTTATCTAGGCCTCTGGCTGCGCCTAAGTTGGTGCTATTATCGCTAAGCAGGTGCTCACTTTTCCCGCATCTGGCGAAGAACCGGTGTAGAGCCTCCAAGAATCGTTCTGAAGATAAGACGCTTACGACTTCCAAATGTATGGCCTTTGTTGCCATTCATACAAATAGGCATATATAAATTATACTTATGATGGCTGCGGCCTGGGGTGATCTTCCTCAGCCGCACTGGTTGAAGGGTGGTTTTCTTCGATATCGCCCACTCTTTGGTGCGGGGAAGTGGTTGTCGCTAGTAGCGCCTGTACTTGTGAAATGACTGCTAACAGCAGCCACTTGCCAGGTTTGCCCGCGGGTGCGGCGAAAATGATCACCGCTACCCGAGCCTGTTAGTGTGGGGTGACTGCGAATAGCAGCCACTGGTGGTATCCGCCCGTGGGAGCGGAAAGAGGAAGTTGTTTTGGCTACTTCTTCACACTTAGAAGTTAGAGATCCCTCGCAGCTGTCTTAGCCGGATGGCAGTTCTTTCAACTTTGTGGATAATGATGAATTAAGTTGGGAGGTAACTGATCCCCTTCGCCCGCTAACCTAGAGACTCAGACAGCGCAAATAATAACACGATATTTAACGGCGGTCTGCCGGAGTTTTCAAGACTATAGAACTTTTGTTCTTTATTGTTACAGAGCATAAAGTGAACTGAATTCAATTTTCGACTTAAAGCTCAAAATAACATGATACTCTTAGCGGCCACGCCAATATGCAGAGTTGCCGGCTATGCACGAGCATCCGACCAATTGCAGTGTCAGCAATTTTGGCCGCTGCTGGGCTGCGGGAATTTGGTCATCGATTCCGTCCGTTATCTACTTAGCTAACTCCTCCGCCCTACTCAGAAATCACCCTCCTTAACTGTACCGGAGATCTTCTGGCACCGGTGAGTCGCATGTAGGTTAGGCCGACGCAAATCGATGCGCTACATATTGCTCCTGCAATAAGCGCTACCATGTGTGTGTGGTTGGTGTTGATTTTATTTCCGAACTTCTGAATATATTCCAGGTTACGTTCACTCAAGCAATGAAGGTAAGGGAGGCTCAGAGTATTTTGACTGATGCGATGGTGCTACCCCCGGAGTCCTCTTCTGGGCGGGGGATTTTGATTCAAAACCAGGTTTTCATTTACCGAAACGCGCTTATTAAGGGTGACGAGATGCGTGCCGTCTATCCAGACGCTTGTTTCATTGTCTACTCGTACCTTCCTTCGTCCACATAAGTTATAGGATGTAAATCGCTTTGTTGGGTCTCGCAGTGCGCAACTCCACCTGCGTGGAGCTCTCGGGCACATGTGGTCTCCGCTGATAGTCGGCAGAAAGCGGCTCCAGTTTTTGTGCAGCAATTCTGGATCGCATGCATTTCCCCCTTGCATTCCGCTATTATATTATCCACTAAACTTAGCATCACATTATTGTGCGTTACCGGGAACATTGTAATTTTCTTACATGCTTATTTATTTTATCGGAATTTAATAATGAAATGCAATATGTTAAACGACTGGACAAATTTTACGGATGCTACGGACAAAATATCTTTTATAGGAGTTTTGGTGGGCTCCTGCATCCAAATACTTTCTATACTTTCTTTTGGGCTGACTATATTTACCTTGGCAAGCGAAATTGCCATCATTAAATTTTGGAGCTCCATCGGTAACATACGGTTTCTAAAGAGTAATGTTTCGTATAAAAGTTTCTTCATGTGTGACTGGGGGAACTATCACTCATATTCTCTGTTTCTTTTACTACCGGCCTGTATACTGAAAGGTTCGCTGAATGTCTAACGGATGCGAAGTCCTCCCACGCTAGTATTCAACCGTCAATAATAGGGATGTATTTGACTTGTGAATAGCTTACAGCTAGTAAAAATATGTGCTAAGTGTCTTAATGGAAAAAATAGTTAAAAACTTTTTTTTATTTTATGTTGTCTTTGTGGACCACCCTCCCCTTGATGAGGACCTTCGTCCCCCAGGTCCGCTTCTACGGCTTTCTCCTCACACAGTGGTGTGAGTTTGTTGCCAAGTCTTCGGTTTGAACCAAGACTTTCTCGCCGACTTCGAACACCCTGTTTTGTCGGGAGGCATTTTCTCTGGCCCTGACTGTGTCCTGGGCCCTTATCATCCTGTCTTTTATTTCCGTTTTCGTATCGTTTGGGTGCACTTCCACCACGTCGACTGGTCGTTTGTTAACGACGGAATGCATCGACTTGTTATACTTGGTGGTGGCTAACAAAATGAATTCCACAGTGTCGGTTAACCCTTGTCGATTTTAGGCAACGCGTGAGTTCCGACAGGGTGTTGTGAAAGCGCTCCACTAGTCCGTTTGAGACGCTATGGAGGGATGGTGCATTTGCAGTGCTCACACCAAAATGGTTCTATAGCATGGCTGTGCGCGATTTTAATGATGGTTCATAATCGCAACAGATTACCCCAGGGAAAAAACTCATTGGTTGTAATATGGCCGGTTTGAGTTCTTCAATTTTCCTTGAGTGGACAAAAAAATTTGAAAACTTGTCAACACAGTTGAGGATGTATTTCTTATCCGTAGGAAAAATGTCAATGTGAAGCTATTCTCCTACGTGAGAAAGGGACGTCGTCTCGCCAAGCTCCTGTTTCTTTGGGTGCCTGTCGTATTTTGCTTTTGCGCACGTCTTCCCTACGATCTCGGAAGCTAACTTGGCCATTTTTGGAAAGTAGTACTCGGAGAGTACCTGCTTTACCTTTTCTTGGGCCGACCTGGGAGCCCTGTTGTGTTCAGCGGAGAGGACTTATCGTTGAAATTTTGACAATGTCAAAATTTTGTGGCAGGAAATTGGCGAACCAGTTCGTGATGTTTCATTGTGTGTGCAAATCGCATTGGATGACGTTTACGCCCTTAGGGACTATTACATCTGCGAGCTCATCATGCCGTCTCTTGTTTCCAAAGAGAACAAATTTGCGTTTTAGTGGAAAGCGTGCCTCCTCCAGAGTTATCTGGTTCTGGAAGCAATTTAAGGGCTTATCCGTTGCCTCAATTGTGTGGGTTAGGGAGAGTTCGCTGTGTACAGTAGCTACGCACGATTCAACGTCTTGCTTCCCCATGACATTAAGTTGTTGCCGAGATAGTGAATCCGCAACCAGATTTTTTTTACCGTGCTTGTGAAAACTGCGCCCTCCAGCTCCTCAATGCGCGCCGTCCACCTTTTGATTTTTGCGATTGGATTGGATTCCGAAACTGCAAAAGTTAATGGATGGTGGTCGGTACAGATATTTATATCCTTGACCGCGTACAAGTAGTGCCGCAGTTTGGCCAATGCCTAAATTATAGCCAACAATTTTCTTTCGTTAGTGGCATAATTTTCCTCCCTGTCTTTCAATGTCCTTGAGATCATTGTAATGGGGCGTCCCTCTTGGGATAGAACTGCACTAATGCCATAGGCATCTGTCTTTAGACCAAATGCTTTCTTATAATCGGGGTATCTCAGCATTACATCTTCAGATGTCAAGACATTTTGCAGCTTCTGGAACGCCTTTCGCCGCGCTTCAGAGAACTGAACTGGAATGTTTCGTGACCTATGTCTACTAACAGTTCCATTTTGCCCTTTTTTCAGACATAGGTCTTGCTATAGCTGCCAAATCATCTGTAATAGCTCGCCAGGCCAGGCCCTAAAAAACTCACACTCTTTTTTAAAAAGCCCGGTTTTTCTACTGACACCCTCATGTTTGCTTCGTAAAGGTTCTTTAGAACTCAGTCTACATACGTGTTGATTGTTCATTTTCTGATGATGTATCTTACATCATCCACATATACGTAGCAAAATTTGCTGATTTGCTCTCGCAAAATGTCGTCAGTAGTTCTCTGAAATATGCTGGCCGCATTCTTAAGGTCTAATGTTGTGAAATACTTGGTCTTGCCCAAGTTCCCCAATTTCATTGAGATATTTAGCATGGGGTACTTGTTGGATATTGTTTTCTCATTAAGTTTGCGAAAGTCTATTACTAGTCGCATGTTCTTGTTACCCTCTTCGTCAGTGCCCTTCTTGTCTACTACCCAAATTGGGTTATTGTCAGGGGACACTGATTTCTGATATAATTTCGCATAAATAGGCTCCTCGTTTTTTTTCCTAATTGTGGCGACCACCGAAGTGTTATACGGTAGGGCTTCATCTGGCAGGGCAGGGGGCAAACCCTTGCAGAGAGATCGACTTCCATCGGCTCCGGTATACACTGCAGTTTACTATTAGGCGGGTAGGAACGGATCTCCGCTTTAACATGTAACATGTAGCCTTTACCCAGTAAACCTTGTCTAACGTTTTCTGCCACCCCAAATGCATGGTTGCTTTATGGACATGATTCACTACAGACGACCTAAAAGCTCTTGGGATTACGGATAAACAACGTGCTTTCCATTTCTCTGAATTTTCCGATACAGAATTCCTGCCCTTAACTCATACATCGCTCCATCATTCAACTGGGCTATAATTTCCCTTAAGCACGAATCACGCTCCTGCTCAGCTACAAAGCAGTTGTCTGTCACCACTGTCAGGTCAATGCGAACTTCGGGTATCCTATTCATTGTCTCACATTCAGTGACAATCGGATTTCTGGCTAAAAAGTCCACGTGCGCCATGCCGTTTCCTTTGCGTCTTTATGCAGCTCTATGGGATATTTCCGATCGAAGACAATTAAAATCGGATCATGAGTTAGTACTGAGATAATCTTCTGACGTATTTCTTCATGATCTGATTTCCAAACAAAGCTACTATTTTTGGAAGACAACTGATACAACGGTTTCATCTGTTCAGAGAACTATGGGACAAATTTACGGAAATACGACGCTAAACCTATAAATTGTCTCAATTGTGAAACATTCTTAAGTTGAGATAGTCCAGCCAGAGCTTGTATTTTTCACTTATTCGGTTCGATACTACCGTTCCTGACCAAGTAGCTATGGTATTCTATTTCCGTTTTCAGAAAAGAGCATTTTTTTATATTGAATGAAAATCGTGCTTCCGATAGCGCCCTAGCACGACTGTCCATCTTTCAAATGCTTCCTTGTTGTAGTGGGGCGGTGTTGCCGGAAAAAGATGCCTCTTGATTGTGGTGGAAGTCGGGGGAGTCGTCGAATCGCCCGTCTGGTTTATTCACTTCATACAAGAAAACTGAACTTAACTTAACTTAGCATAAGAAAAGACGATCGCCGACGGCCGACCGCTGCACTTGGACCCGAGAGAGCGAGAGTGCAAGATTGTTCAGAGAGGGGCGAGGGCGGATGCACTCTTCAGCGCGGATGCGCTCTTCAGCGCGGTTGCACTCTTCAGCGCGGATGCGCTCTTTAGAGTGGATGCGCTCTTCAGCGCGGATGCGCTCTTCACGCGCTCTTCTTCTTCGGCGGCACATTAGCCCCTCATCTGAACATCCCGCCCCCCTTGCAATCACTCGGGTTGCAACAGCTCCCTCGTCGCTACGGTTGGTGACAGGCTCCGGACACGACCCATCCAAAAACGGTGCTCTGGGCCACTGGCAGCCCGTCCTGGATCTTCAGGAAGCCCGGCTGCATGATCCGCGGGTACATGTCCGCGCCCAGGACAACGGAGATCGTCGCTGGCAGATAGAACCGCTCATCCGCCAATGTCACGCCTCGGAAGTGGGCACGCACCGCCTCGCTCAGCTCTCGAGACGGCGTATGAACGCGCATGTGAGGCTCGATTTTGAAAGCGACCTCCAGCCGTACGCTATCATCCATTTTGGAACCCACGGTGGCCGAACATACTTGTTCGTCCCCCACGCTGGTAGTGGGCAGACGGAAACTCGCCGCTAGCGATGCGTCGATGCAGCTTGAGGGCGTACACGGGTCGATAAGGGCCCCCGTGTCGAAGATCCGGGTCCCGGTGTCAATGCGCACTATCGCGGTCGGCAACACATTGACGCTGTTCCGCTGCAGCAGCGACGATAGGGTGGGCGCAGCGGCCGCGTCCTTCGGGGGCTCTTGACGAGAAGCGGAAAATTGCCTAGGCGCGGATGACGCGGGCGGACGAGCGGTGGACGGCACCCGATGAGTGGCGGACGCAGGCCGTGGAGCATCTGAAGCCTGCCGGCCAGTGGCGGAAGAATGCCGAGGAGCTGCCGACGAGCGCCGGGAAGTCGATGGCCATGGATCGGCTTGTGAGTGCCGGAAAGTGGCGGACGAAGGCGGCGAAGCAACCGAAATGCGCCTGGAGTTGGCAGACGAAGGCCGCGAAGCAACCGAACCACGCCGGGAGTTGGCGGACGACGGCCGAGCGCCAGCTGAGACACTCCGTGTACTGTCTCCCGCGCTCCGTGACTTGTGCTCCTCTTGACGCGGCTGCCGCCGAGACCGTGGCTTCTCCACGAGGTGCAGCAGCGAGTGGTGATCCTGACCACACGTTCTACAGCAGTCCCCACGCCGACACGATCCGTCGGAGTGCTCGTGAGCCAGGCAGCTGGAGCAATACCGGTTCACGAGAACCGCCCGGAGCCGCTTCTCGGCACTGAGACGTAGAAAGCGCCGACACTTCTTCAGCGGATGGATCCCACTGCAGACTCGGCATCGGTAGGACTGGGTACCTCGAGTACATCTGCTCTCCAGTGACTGGGCGCTGCGTGGACGTGGCGACATCGTGCTGAATATTACTGGCGGAACTATGATGGAGAAACAAAACAGCGTTATCAGAATTGGTGTGAAGTTCGACTTGGAATTACGGGCAGAGCTACGAGACAGCACAATGGAAAGGAACATTGGAAAGGAAGAAACGCAGAATTATTGTGGGCAGGCGGACGCGTCCATCGGAAGAAGGACGACCTTAGCGACGGGCCGCTTGACGAGCCCTCGCGCGGTGCGGATGTCAATCACGCGTACATGGCCATCGGATCCTGGATACACCGCGTCAATCCTGCCTAATCGCCACTCATTGGACGGAAGGTTGTCCTCCTTGATGACCACCATATCCCCGACGCGGAGATTCCTCGTAGGGGCACGCCACTTGTTTCTCTTATGGAGCTCCTTGAGGTACTCTTCCTTCCATCGCAGACGAAATTGCTGTTGAAGAGCCTTCAGGTGCTGCCAGCGATTAATAATTGACGTCGTATCCCCCTTTAGCTCGGGTTCGACCGTGACGAGAAGAGGACCTCCCACCAGAAAGTGCCCGGGTGTAAGAGCCATCAGATCAGCAGGGTCTTCGGACATTGGCGCGAGCGGCCGCGAATTTAGGCACGCCTCGATCCTCGCCAGGAGAGTAGCCAGCTCCTCAAAGGTGTATTTCCGTGTGGCGGTGGACTTGTAGAACAAGGTCTTGAAGCTCTTGACGCCTGCCTCCCACAGGCCCCCCATGTGGGGGGCTCCCGGAGGAATGAAATGCCAGAGAAGCTGCTGGTGACTGTAGGCACCTGTCACAGCCCCTTTTAGGCTCTGGAGAAAATCGCGAGATAGCAGGGCCGCTGCCCCCACAAAGGTCTTCCCGTTGTCCGATTGCACTTGACGGGGGCATCCTCTCCGGGACACGAACCGAGCGAAAGCAGCTAGAAATTTCTCGGTCGTAAGGTCCGACGTAGGCTCTAAATGGATGGCCTTAGTGGAGAAGCACACAAACACCAACACATACCCCTTTGTGATGAGGCAGGCTCGCCCCGTATAGTTCTTTATCTCGAAAGGACCGGCATAATCCACACCTGTGTACGTGAATGGGCGCGAGAAGGACGTCCGTTCCTTCGGTAGCTCTCCCATGAGTTGCGTCTGCAACTTCTTCTTGTGGATGACACATACCTTACAAGCATAGACGACGGACTTGACCAAATTCCTCACTCTTGGAATCCAGAATTTGGCCCGAATCAGGCGGATCATCAGCTGATTGCCACCGTGCAGCGTGATGCGATGCGTGAATTGAACAAGGAGTCGAGACAGATGGCAGTCGTATGGAAGGATTATCGGATGTCGTTCGTCGTATTGGAGAAGTTCAGAGGACGTGACCCGGCCGCAGGCTCTCATAAGGCCTTGCGAATCCAAGAAGGGGTTCAGATTTTGAACCGGACTGGACGCTGATACTGGACGCTTTTCGCTTAAGCAGCCCATTTCAGAGACGAAGTGTCTGCGCTGAGTGACGGAAACTAGAAGACGTTCAGCCGACGTAATCTCATTAGCAGTCAGGTGTTCTTCGAACGGAGAGCGTATCTTCCGCGCGCGCTGGATGAAGCGGCAAGCATAGGCAAGGACTCGTAGTGCCTTGTCAAGTGTGGAGAAGCGTTCAAGGAGATCTTCGGGGGGCGCCTTCGCGACATGGACCTTGACTGCTCGCTTCTCGAGTTCAGTCCCGGGGGCCTCGTTGCCTTGAGTGGGCCACTCGCTGCGAGGCCCTCGCAGCCAGCCAGGCCCGTGCCACCACAACTGGTTATCCGCGAGGTCTTGGAGAGCTACGCCTCGGCTGGCGAGGTCCGCAGGGTTCTGCTCGGAGCGGACATGTGCCCATTTCTGCACGTCGGTGAACTGGGAGATCTTGGCTACCCGGTTGGCCACGAACGTTGTCCACTGACACGCTGGCTTCTGCAGCCACGCGAGGACAATAGTCGAGTCCGTCCAACAATATGGGGCAGATGCGGACCCTGGCATCTTTGGCAGAACGGCGGTGGCCATTTCCGACAGCAACAATGCGCCGCACAGCTCTAACCGAGGGAGCGACACCGTTTTAACTGGGGCCACTCGAGTCTTTGCCGTCAGCAGGTTCACTATGACCGCAGACCCAACCTCGACACGGACGTAAATTGCTGCGCCGTACGCCTTCTCTGAAGCGTCGCAGAACCCGTGATGCTCGACCCTTAGGTGTGGTCGGAACGCGACCCATCGAGGAACACGAATCTGATCGAGCACCGAGTAATTCTCCAGGAAGTCAACCCATCGCTGACAGAAATCTTGAGGGAGGGCGTCGTCCCACCCCAGATCCAGGAGCCAAATGTCCTGCATGAACATTTTTGCCCGGACAATGAAAGGAGCGAGCCAACCTGCTGGATCGAACAATTTGGCAATTTGGGAGAGGACTTGGCGCTTCGTGAAGGACGAGCCGCAAGTCACCTCTGGCGGAACGAAAAAAAACTCATCGCTCGTCGCTTTCCAGCGCACGCCGAGTGTCTTGGCCGTGCTCTCTGCATCGATGTCGAGGAAATCAGCACGAAGGAGGTGGTCGCTCGGAATGTCGGCCAGGATCGCCTTGCTGTTCGACGTCCATTTCCTCAGTGGAAACCCTGCTGACTCTAGGGCGCCCTTTAGCTCCCGAATCACCACTTGGGCTTCGGTTTTGGAGTCTGCCCCCGCGAGAACGTCATCAACGTACATAAAATGCCGGATAACCTGGCTGGCCTGCGGGTACTTCAACTCTTCGTCGTCAGCGAGCTGCTGCAGGACACGGATCGCTAGGAACGGGGCACAATTGACACCAAAGGTAACCGTTTTTAATTCGTAGTCGCGGATCTCCCCATCGGGATTGCGAAACAAAATACGTTGGAGTGGAGTATGCTTGGGGTCTATCCAAATTTGCCGATACATCTTCTCGATGTCGGCGTTGAAGACAAACCTAAAGTATCGCCACTTTAGGATTTGAATCGTTAGGTCGGATTGTAAGACCGGGCCCGCGTAAAGAATGTCGTTCAGACTGGTCCCGTTTGCGGACGGGCTCGAAGCATTGAAGACTACCCGCACCTTGGTGGTCGTGCTTTCGGGCTTGAAGACGGCATGATGTGGGAGGTAGTAGGTAGCGGAACTGCTCGTGGGAGAGACCTCGGTCATGTGGCCTAAGTCGATGTATTCCCGTATTACCGAGTCATAGCGGGCCTTAAGGGGCGGGTCCCTCTTCAGGCGCTGCTCATTACGTAGGAACTGAGCAAGAGCAAAGGACCGTGAAGCTGACAGCTCGGAACCCTTCTGCTCGGGGTCGCGTAAGGGGAGCGTCACAACGTACTTGCCACACTCGTCTCTTCTCGTCGTCTGGACAAAATTGTGCTCGCAAACTGAATCCGATTCCGAATTAATCTGAGTGGGCACATCCTCCACCTCCCAAAATTTGGTGAGTAGCTGATCCAGCGAGTCACCGAGGCTACGGGCAACTCGTGTGGAAAAAACGGACACGCTGCGAGGGTTGGCTGGAGATAATGGGCCTGTCAGCACCCATCCAAAAATGGTTTCCTGACCGAGAAGTGACCCGCAGATGTTAGCCCTGGTATTACCGAGGAGAATGGACGGAAGAATGTCAGCTCCTATTAACACATCGACTTGGGAGCTTTCAAAGAAGTTGGGGTCCGCCAGGGGAATGTCGGGCAGCCCCTTGAGGCGATCTCGCGCAATCGGATATGATGGCAGATTTCCTGCCAACTGCGGAAGAACGTAAGCCGCAGTCTCTAATTGTAGCCCGGGTCTCGACGGCGACCGAATGGAGAAATGGCACAATTTAGTAGACTGCGCGGCAATGGTCTGATTAAGACCGGACACTTGGGCTTGAATAGTCTTGAAGGGAAGCTTGACAAGGTTGAACAGTCGTTCAGTTATGAACGTCGCTTCGGACCCTGAGTCTATCAGTGCTCGTGCCTGGAAACTGCACCCCAGATGGCACACGTTGATAAGGGCAGTGCCCAATAGGACGGCTCCAGACCCGGAGGCGAAACACACCTGCACATCCGACTGATCCTCTGAGCCGTTTGTGCTTCTGGAAGGTTGTGCGGGTCGAGCCCTTGCTGGAGTAGGCGGACTTGGAGCCGTAGTG
The DNA here is from genome assembly GCF_018153835.1 of Drosophila eugracilis. Taxonomy (NCBI): domain Eukaryota; kingdom Metazoa; phylum Arthropoda; class Insecta; order Diptera; family Drosophilidae; genus Drosophila; species Drosophila eugracilis. The sequence goes on along the minus strand of NW_024571944.1, from coordinate 340,255 downwards.
AACGGATTGCCGCGGTGCAGGAGGGTGTGATGTCGGCTGTGGCATGTGAAGCAGGTATGGGCGCTCGTGCAGTCTCGCTGCTGGTGCCCTCGAGCAAAACAGTTCAAGCATAACTGCTTCCTCTTAATGTAGTCGGAGCGCCCGTCCACGTTCATTTCTAGGAAACGCGGACATAAGCGGATAGGGTGGTTTTCCCTCGAACAGAGGTCGCATCCCTTTTGGCCCGGAGCCACTCGAGTCTCGTACGAATGGAGCCTCCGTGCAGGGGCAGCAGGGAGTCCCGACCTTGGCGGAGATTGCCCGGAGCCACTAGGCCTAACGTCGTCGATGGCCTCCAGAGTGCGATGGCGCTCTGTCAGGAAGTTATCTAACTCCTTCCATGTTGGAATTTCGGCCTTATTATGTACGGATTGCTCCCACATAGAAAGTGTGACCTTGGGGAGCTTCGAGGAAATCATAAAGACCAGGAGACAATCCCACGCCTCAACATTGATGGCGGACATTTCTAGGGCTGTCAGACAACTCTGAATGGTGGCTTGCAGTTCCCTCAGCGCGACCCCGGACTCTTGAGAAATAGCCTGGAGGTTGAAAAGGATCTTCAACTGGCTATTGACTAACAGCCGCCGATTCTCAAAACGGTCTGTGAGGCTTTGCCACGCTGCGACAAACCCCTCATGGGTAAGCGGAGCCTTAGCAACAATGGCGTGAGCGTCACCACTTGTTTTGGACAGCAAGTGAAACAACTTCTCTACCGGGGTGAGCCGCGAGTTTTGGATATAAATGGCCGCAAACAAGTCTCTAAAGGTGGGCCACCGAAGGTAATCACCCGCAAAGACCTCGGTATCCACTGGAGGTAACCGACAGCCTGTAGACGCGGGCGTGTGGACATTGACGGAAGCCTGCGTGGATTGGGAGGCAATTTTCTCCCGAAGCTGGGCAATACACCTCGAATATACGGAGTAACAGTAGCTGTACTTCGATTCCAGCACTGCTGAGGTGGCCGAATTGTCGTCGGACACGGCGAGCAAATCGGAGCAGCTCTCATAGCACTTCTCCACCTTCTCCCAAAGTGCCCGAATTTGGTCTCGATGGACTTCGCACATGTATTGGGAGCTTGTTTCTGGGCCTCCCGGGGTATTGATGTTGGCCTCAAATTGGCTAATTCGATCTGTCGTAGCGATGAACTTTTTCAGCGCCACGTCGACCGCACTTTGAGCCATTTTTACAACGGAGCGAGTCTGCCTCTGTGAAGGATCGGGGATTGTATTGACGTTTTCGTCACTCTTTGCCCTTTGAATGGCCCTGGTCGCCTTAGGCTTCAAAAGAGGCGTCCGCGGAGATGCGGATTGAGATCTGTTCAAACTGATGGATGGGATCGGACGCGGATTTTTGTCGTCTCCCGTGGGCATTCTCAAAAGTCAATTAGCTGGTCAGCGCTTGGCGACTGACTTGCGCAATAGGGGTCTCGTTCGAAGCGGTGGCTGGTCACACTAAAGTGATGAGAACGGTGAAATCGCGGATGGATTGCGATCACAGGGAACTAGTAGGCACTAGCGGCGCCGATGTCGAAAGGAAGATCGTGTGCGGCACAAATCGAATGTGAAAACAAAACTTCAGGAGCCCAACAACCCAGAAGTAGACGAGGTTTGGTGAGATTGTAGGCGGATGTTGCCTGATGCGGAGTGGAAGCTGCGCTAAGGGCACGGAGAATGGACACGTACCGTTCGGAATTCACCCCGAAGGAAAAAAAAAGCACCAAAAAAAAAACACAACACGGCTACTGAGCCGGCGAGGTTGCGAACTTAGGCGACACAATCACGGATTTGTAGTGAAATGCCGGTTTTTTTTTTTTTAATACAGATTTTATTTCAGTTAAATTTATAATTATTTATTCCCTGAAATTGGACGCAGAAAATATATGGAATGCATGCAAGTATGTATATATGTAGGTATATGTATGCTCGTGAGGCCTAGGTTGGCACAGTGGACTGCGGACTGTATAAATAGAGGAACTGAAAGCTGTGTGGTGTAAAAAAAAAACACTGATTGGGAAAAAAAATATTACGCCAGCGGCGGACTGTTAAATGACTTTAGGAATTTTTTGAAATAAATCACACCGGCTGGCCAATATTAATTATGCTTTATTTTCGTCACCACACAATTTCACAAAGTATGTATGTATATATGCAAGTATATGTATGCACGTAAGGCCTAGGTTGGCACAGTGGACTGTGGACTGTATAAATGGAGGAACAGAAAGCAGTGTGGTGTAAAAAAAAAAGACACTGATTGGAAAAAAAATATTACGCCACCGGTGGACCGTTAAATGAATTTAGGAATTTTTGGAAATAAATCACACCGGCTGGCCAATATTAATTATGCCTTATTTTTGTCACCACTGTTTCACTGTTCACTTGGTCAATTTTACGCGGCTTAATTGCACCAAAAAAAAAAAAAAGGTATGGTTGTATGTGTGTATATTATATGTATGCACATATGCCTCGACCGTTGGCAAGCGAATAGCGGAATAGCAAATAACGGGGAGGCCGAAAACGGCGAGGAATATGGCGGCACACAAAACGGAGTCGGATGGAAAATTTGGCAGAATATGAAGACGAATAAGAGTAGAAAATCTCAAACTGCCGTTGTGTCGGAAAACTCGGACTTGGAGTTGACACGGAAAGGAAATAAATCTTGCAGCCGTGTGAACGAAATTTTATGTTCGGACCACTGCTGAAGACCGGCAGAGAGACGGAGACGGAAAAAATTTCGTACTTATCTTTTGGCGGAACACTGCCGAGAACTGCTGGTAGAAGAAGATATCCAGAATCCAAAGTATCCAGAATATCCAGGAAATCCGGCTCGAAGGACCAAATGTTGTAGTGGGGCGGTGTTGCCGGAAAAAGATGCCTCTTGATTGTGGTGGAAGTCGGGGGAGTCGTCGAATCGCCCGTCTGGTTTATTCACTTCATACAAGAAAACTGAACTTAACTTAACTTAGCATAAGAAAAGACGATCGCCGACGGCCGACCGCTGCACTTGGACCCGAGAGAGCGAGAGTGCAAGATTGTTCAGAGAGGGGCGAGGGCGGATGCACTCTTCAGCGCGGATGCGCTCTTCAGCGCGGTTGCACTCTTCAGCGCGGATGCGCTCTTTAGAGTGGATGCGCTCTTCAGCGCGGATGCGCTCTTCACGCGCTCTTCTTCGGCGGCACATTAGCCCCTCATCTGAACAGCCATTCTACAAGTCTGTCTTCTTAATGTAATCTTTTTGCTGTTTCAACTTACCCCTGCATCATACACACTGCGTTTCCTCATTAACAAAATTATCAATATTATCTGTTACGTTAAAAAAGGCAATAAAATTGTGTCAGTTGACCACGTAAGCGTTCACTGTTGGCTGTGTGATAACATTGCGCACTCCAAAGTTGCAGGGTTCAAGTCAGCCACCAATTCGACAGATGTCGTGAGGCCCAGAAGGAAATTCGATCGTTTATGCGGTATAATAAAAATGAGTTTGGTCAGCTTTCGCAAAGCTAACGGCCTGTTTTCTGCCTTGTACACCCAGTTCAACAATTTACAACTGTTGAATGAGTCTCCTAAGCGCAAAAAAACGACCCGTTTGCCGCTGGCGTTTACCGCCAGTAATGCGAATAACTCCCCTTTACCTCCGTCTGATGTTCAAAAGTCTCCTTCTTTGTCACCGCTCCCGTCCACCACTCCAATCGTGACGACACCGGTAACAGCCCATATTTCGGATCCCGAAAATGTTGCTAAGGTGCGTAGGCATTTGTCCGATGAGCAGTCCGAGGTAGTCGCATTGGACCCTCCCGTGCCAAATGTTCTGCAAGCTCAAAAGAATTTACCCTTGACTCTCCAGAGGAACTTAGGGTCCCACTGGTAGCGTGGGTAAACCACCCGCCCCGCCAAAGCCCTTGATTGGTATTTCTCTGGAGAAACACATTTTTGTTTCCCAGCTTTCCCCTGATACGTCCGAATCGGAAATCTTAGATTACGTTCGAGCTAAACTTAAAGTCGATATTGGGGTGAAAAATATCACTAAGTATAAATATTGCTACGCCAGGAACGTGGCATCTTTCAAGATCCGTGTTGATTTTTTCCATCTCACTGGAAAGTGGCCAAGTTTTGCGATGGCATTAAAGAGCTGGGTGAGAGTGCAAACGGCGCAGTATGGGAGCTCAATGATCATTTTGGGAACTATGAGGTCGCAGCCCGGGGATTTTTTCGGATTCAGTTGTCTTTTGATGATGTTTACGATTTCGTTTGGGTGAAACTCAATTGGCTCATGTAAAGGCTGGGGCTCATATCAAAGTAAACGCATTAGTGGCAGGATTTGGTTGGAAGCCGCCCGTGGAATTTCTAATAGGCATCACGGTTTTTTTCGGTGAGCTCAGAGTTGGGTGAGCTCTCTATAGTTAGTGTTTTGTACTATTAGTTGACAATTGCTCAATGTAGCGGCGGTGGAAATATGTTTCTTCTTGCTGTAGAGCTTGAGCAAGTTGACGTGAGGCATGTTTTAAGCTTCGCTTAACAGATGGCGATCTGTGAAATTGCCATGCTCGAAGTAAGCGTCGCTATTCGAGGACGAGCTGTTCGATTTGTAGATTTGACTTCTTTTGATTGCATTGTGTGTTTATAGTATGAGGTGTTGAAACTAGAGCTGCAGAGACGAGTACAGATTCCAGTGAATTAACAAAACTGTCTACGTTGGCTTCATCGCTGAGGTGAGGACTTAGCGCAATGTGTGAGCTAATATACTTCATGTACTTAACCCAATTGGTTTTATGTGAGGTCAGTTTTAATGGTTGATCCCATGTTCCTGGATGTCGGAGTAGAGTAAAAAGACAGGCGAATGATCAGATGAAAGATCCGAAAGGCATTCGGCGCTTATCATATTTTTAGGAATGTTTTTGGTAATCGCGAAGTCTATTAAACCGGGAAGTTTCTTTGGGTCTGCCGGCCAGTATGTTGGTGTGCCAGTAGAAACGTAGTCGAGCTTGTACTTGGCTTTGATAATTGCATTATAGAGCTGCTTTCCTTTTGGAGTCACGAGACGAGATCCCCAGTGTGTGGGCTTGGCATTGTAGTCTCCTGCTGCTATGAAGTGGTCTGAGTTGAAAAACTGCATAAACTCATCTTCGGCTATGGTGAAGCGTGGGGGGCAGTATACGGCGGCTAGCGTTAATTGCTTGCCAGTATTTAGGTGTATATTTATGGATATGGCCTGTAGGTAGTTTTTAGCAAATTTCGTATGATAATGGTGCTTAATACGGCTCCTGATTCAAATTCCATTCCCGCCGTGTGCTTTACCATCTGGATGGTTTGTTCCATAGAATGAATATCTTCGTAGTTGGAAATTGTATCTGTTTGTAAGATGTGTTTCTGAAAGCAGCATTACGTCGATTTGATTGTCTAGTAGGAATTGCGCTAAGTCGAGTTTATGCTGCGAAACGCCGTTAGCGTTCCACGTAGATATTCGTAGGGAAGTCATTATTTGGATTGTTGTGAAACCAGCATTTGTATTAATAGATTTTGGTTTCGCATCAGATCTTGCATTGTTGTACGCATAAACGACATAAACTCCGTAAGGCTGTGTTGTAGACTGCATATCATAGCTTCAAAGTTACTTTTTGGCTGCTCTGGCGGTTGATGCTGCTGAGCCGTATTCGGTTCTTGGTATGCTGATTGCGGCAATAAGCTTTTTGAGGCTGGGGTAGACAGTCCTGATTTTAAAGCACTTGCGAATGTAACATTTTTGGCAGAGTTTATGGGTTCTAGTGAGGATCTGGCTGCAGTCGAGAAGAAGACTTCAGGGTTTGACCTGGAGGCTATCAACTGATTATTTTGGGTGCGGGCAGTAATTCCCCTCTGGTGGATTCGACATTTCAGCTCCTTATAAACTGGGAAACCTCTATAATTAGCAGTGTGATTTCCACCGCAGTTGCCGCACTTTTTTGAGTTGTGGTCATCTTTGCTCGCTGGGCAGTGTGCGGAGTCATAAAGCTCACAACAAACTACACACACCGGGCGCAGTTTGCAGTAAGACCTTGTATGGGCAAATTCTTGGGAGTTCGCACATTGTACCGGGCCATTGCGTTTGTGCGGCTCCTCAACCGTAATTCTGCGGTGCAGGAGAAACTGAAGATTGTATATAGGGTGCACTTCGTATTTCTTTAGGGGCTTAATTTCTGGTTCGAGCTCAACCTTAAAGAGTGGCTGCGGCTTTCTATCCCTGTTAAGGATATTGAAGGCTGTCTTAGCGCTAAATCCCTTCTCTTGTAGCGCCTTTGTTATCTCTGCAGGCGATACTTCGGACTCTATGCCCTTAAGTACGACTTGCAGGCCCTTGCTGCTTTTTAGCTGATACGTATAAAAGTTTTTTTTTTGTCGGTGAGATGTTTTGATAATACTCTGTAATTATCTTCAGACTTCGTTTGAACTTTTGTTTCCTGGATGTTGCCCTTTACGAGTGGTATTATGTGAAAATTGTCCTTGCCAATAAGCTCTATAATTTTGTTGACAAGAACATTGGAACTTTTTTCTCGTATGTAAATTGGCGGGGGCTTAGTCTTCCTTTTTTCGACTTCAGTAGATTCGGCATCATCCTCATAGTCTGCCAAGATTTTAAAACGGTTTGAGTTAGAGGGCGTTTCTGTTGCAGCAATGCTAATTGACACGGGTTATTTGAGAGTTTAGGGGGCTTAGCATCCTTTTTTTTTTGCTTGCATTACTTTCGGTTGCTTTGAAAGAGAAGTAAGCGTTGTTTCTTTGTACTGAGAGCCGTCTGTCGTCTTGCTCACGTTGACGTTGTGTGCGAACGTCGTTTAAACTCATAGCAGTCGAGGTTGAGTTTGTTAGAATTAGTGTTTTGTTTTATATTAATTAATTAATTAATCAATATAAGCAATAGCGGTTTTATCGCTGAAAGCGTCTTTTCGCGGAGCACAATAAAAATACACGTCTGCATACGGCGGCAGTCGAAATCGGAAGACTACACTTCATAGGATCATTTCTGTAGTCAGTCCACACATACTTTCAAATTAATAAACGAGGGAATTCATTAGGTCGTTTGATCGATTTGTGCTTCCTCTCTGATACGGACGCCGTATCCATATCCAGAGCTTCACCTCTCGCACACCCTTATCTTAAGAACAATTACGCTGAAAATTCGATGTTTTCGTAAAGCCGACTTAAAAAAATTAACAACTTTATTTCAGAATTTGACTAGTCCGATTTTTACGCACCGATATGTCGACTGCTTTAGATATATTTTATAGTACATTAAACCTACCGATCAACGCTTTGTTCCGTTGCGGTATCCGGCTATGGCGGATCAACCCCTTGGTATACAAGCCACCTTTTTATTCTAAAAAATATAAAGCTAAGATTCTTTAAAAAATACTTAAGAACTAGTAGCAATGACTGTTATGTGCATTTTATGGTGGCTCGGTCTAACTTTACCGCATAACACTCAGTGTTATAAGAACTATTTAGCTCGATGTAAGAACCAGTTTGCTCTGGATCTGAAACAGTTCTATAGTTTTGTTAACACTAAGCGTAAATCTAAAACCTTTCCGTCTTTGCTATCGTTTAGAAAATCTATTGCAAGCACGGATCAGGAAATTGCCGATCTTTTTGCACAGTTTTTTTTCAAACCACCTATTCACCTTTGTTAACAAACGCGCAGACTTACGCTTATGCCATTCCCAGGTCTAATCTTATTTCCCGACCCACCTTGTCGGAGTGTGTAATTATAGCCAGTCTTTTTTCTTGCGCCTCACTTGCAGCACCAGTGAAGATCTGTCATATCTTAGTGGCAGCATGGCTTTATGAAACAAAGGTCCACCACTGTCAACCACTATTCTGGATCTAACATCCTTCGTGATCAATGGTTTCCAAAATAAACTTTAGACGAATGTCATTTACACTGACTTCAATAAAGCTTTTGACTCCGTGAATCACAGCCTTCTTATAGAAAAACTCGATCTGATCGATTTTCTTACTGAGCTCCTGTATTGGATTAGCAGTTAACTCACTGGTAGAACGCAACGAGTTCTCTTTAAAAATTCAGTATCTGCTTTAGTTTACGTTTCTTCCGGGGTCCCTTAGGGGAGCCATCTTGGTCCGTTACTTTTTACTTTATTCATTAATGCACGTCAAGCAACGGGAGGCGCGCGAAAAAAAAAACCCCCACCATTAGATATTTGGATGGTCTGATAAGTACTTCGCTTCGCCTCCAAATGGCGTCACTATCGCAAGAGAAATGTTCTATCATGTAATAAATTCTCGTATACGGCTTTTCTCGAAATTTCAGATGAATCGGACTGACTGTTTTGACTGGTTTAGAAAAATGGAGAAAGAGCAATATCGTTCTGTGATTCAATTCTTGTTTTTGGAAGGGAAATTGCGCAGCGAAATCAAAGAGCGCTTGGATGCTGTATACGTTGACTCTTCTCCTTCGATGGCGACCGTCAATAATTGGTTTAACGAGTTTCAACGTTTTCGCACGCCAGTTTTTGATGGGAAACGCCCATGTGCCCCGAAAACGGCTACCACAGAGGATAACGTGACAAAAATTCACGATCTCGTATAGGCGACCACCAATTGAAGATACGCGAGATAGCTGAGACAGTAGGCATCTCAAAAGACCACGTGGGTAATATCCTGCATGACATTTTGAGCATGAGAATGCTGTCGGCGCGATGGGTGCCGCGTTTGCTAACTCCGGACACCAAACGCAAACAACAACTTTCGCCTTCGCCACGGCCAAATTGGTCGAATTGGGCTACGTACTGATACCCCGTCCACAATTTTCTCCAGATTTGGCCCCGTGTGACTTCTTTTTGTTTCCAAACTTGAAAAAGTCACTCGATGGATTATGTTACGATATAAATCACCACTTCTCCAAAATTTTTTTTTTTTTTTTGTGGAGTCTAAGTACTTATCGGACCACCCTCGTATTTTTTTCTAAAAATATCCAAGGAATATGAACACAGGTTTTATTTCAAAGAAACTTAGCCAATTTAAAAAAATTCAACTGTTTCCAAGCAGGAAATAGATTTCGCAAAAATAGTTGCCTCGCAGAATTTGAATATCAACTGAAATTCGCTGAAATGCATAAGGTACATATAATAACATAATTTCTTGTTTAACTCTTTCGGCGTAAGTTGTGCAAATTTACCATTTCATGTTAAAACCATGGCAGGCAAATAACGCGTAAGCAATTCGAGCGGTCTTAAAATAAGTGCTCTTAACTCAGACTTTGAGCAAAAAATCCGAGAGCACCAATTGAATTACTTTTATACAAATTTTTCTCGCGCTCAACCGAAAACAGTTTCTCTTTGGTCTGCTCATCTCGGACCGTTTGCTCACAATCGACGATTCAGAAAGACCTTTGCGCATGTACATATGTATGTGTAAAACTATTTATTTTTTATTCCAAAATATTAGTTTGAAATATGAAAACTTAATTTCTAAAATTTCAAGAAGTTTTTCGTGAAATTTAAATGTTAAACAAGAATAAACGCTTTAGCCAAGTGCCGCAACTATAAGATACCCGTTACTGTTTTACACATTTTTAAAGTATGCAGTTTGCTAGTGAAAATGGACAAAGACTCTCGCCAAAAAAGCATATATTAAAAATGCGTTTGTGGGCGTTATAGTGGGCGTGGCAGGATGCTGAAATAAACTTGCGCTGCGCATGGACTCTGTGTCTCTTATAGTTTCTGAGATCTCAGCGTTCATACGGAAAGACGGAGAGACGGACCGACGGACGGACGGGCAGACGGACATGGCTTAATCGACTTTGTCATTGATAATGACCAAGAATATATATATACTTAATAGGGTCGGAAACGCTTCCTTCTACATGTTACATACTTTTCAACGAATCTAATATAATCTTTTACTCTTTCAGTAACGGGTATATTAAATACCCCCCGGAAAACAGAACAAGGAAAGGAAAATCCATCATCCGATGAGACCGATGAGCTCGCTCAAAAACTACAAATCAAAAGAGAAAAGATCGGTATGAGCTTGTATGAGGATTAGTAAAACTAATGCCCAAGCAACGAAGAAAATACACACAATAGTGAAGTCGCGAATAGGAAGTAGCCAGTTGTCGTCCGGATCAAGCGGTTAACACCAGCGGGTGGAGGGTACCTGCAAATATTCTATTGGAAGATCCATTCGTCTTCAAGCCCCAAAAAATTGACATGCTCATCGGCGCAGATTCATTTTTTGGAATTCTGTCACTTGGCCAGATAAAGCAGGGGGCTGGACTAACCATCTTACATGCTTCGTCTTTTTATGCTGTCTATTGGGGATGTATTTAATAATTAATTTAATTTATTTAATAATGAGCAAAGTCGTTTCAAGAACTAAGAAAAAATGGGAAGGACAGTCCCCTGCTTGCGTACATTCGGAATATACACTCGTTTATTTTTTTTTCAAATTTAATACAATTTATTACGCTCTTCCGTTTGCCGAGAGTTGCTCTTCCAACCTTCTGCGAATGGCACTCCGCATTTAAAAATTGTAAAACCTTTTACGAATCATTTGCCGACAAAGATGGCACTGCTATTAGAGATGACAAACAGATAACGAATGCCATCCATTAAGTAATGAGCAAATTCGATGCAGGAATAAAAAGATCGTGGGAAAAACAGTTGGGCTATACTTCGCTTCCCCTTTGGAGCGAGTGTGAGACGGCATTGGATAGGCGATACCAACAAATGGTCGCCGAAGCGGATTTCAAGCTCAAAATGTTCAGCCTAACAATACAGATAACGAATGCCATCAAGCTTAAGCTCAAAATGTTCAGCCTAACAATACGTTCCCGAAAAAGAGTGGAAAAAAAAGTTTTTCGTTGGTCGCTGCCAGGGACGACCCTGCCCTATGTGTGTTTTGCATCTCAGTAAAACCTCAAATAGGGAACTGCTCTTTTTTCGTATCCCTAAATGTCCATAAGAGGTTCGATTTTGCAAATATGCATTAACTGCGTTAACTGCATTAAATAGCGAAATAATGTTCCCATTTAAAAAATTTTTGGTAAATCGATAGAGATTAACAGAAATAAGTTATGCATAGTCAAACGAAGGCATTCATAATAATATTATAGACGCCACAGTTTTCCGCGGTTTGTGGGCGTTAGACTGGGCGTGGCCGGATGAAAATTCGTGAGAAAAGAATGGAAAGGCCTCACCAAATTGATATAAAATTCCTATGGGCTCCAACGCTGCACAGACGTCTACTCTCTTCTCGTTCATAGTGCTACTCAACGCTGCTGTTCCCTTCATAAATGCGGATGCAATATGACCTACGATTCCACATTTAAATCAAGTCACTAAAGTCCTACCTCGTCCCGCCAATGGTTTTCCAAACGATTGACTTGGTTTTGATTGTTCCGCCTTCCTCTTACGGCATTCAAGCATTTTGTGTCCGGAAATTCCACAGTAATGGCACTTCATTGATGTGAGTGCCTCGAATTTGATCCTGTCGAGGCCGATCGAATGATCTGAAGCCAGATGCTTAATTTGATTTCTGTATGCATGCGCCTTCAACTGCTGCTGTAGTTCATTTCTGTTCGTTATATTGGTGGTGAACAGTAGACGCTGCAATCTAGTGTCGATTTGCGACGTGTGTGCCACCACGAAAGAGACAGCTATCTCCCCGATGTCCATCGACTTCCATTTCGTCAGAAGAGACGTCACTAATCGGCTACCATACGCTGATAAGCACTTGCCTGTCTTGGGCCGTTCGTTGAGAATATTTAACGAGATGGCGGCCGGCGTATCAGAGTCGTCGTAGCGAAGAACAAATAGTTATTGAAATTTTGGCCAGGTTATGCCAGGATAGCTGATCTGTGTTAGCTATTGGGAAGCGCTCCCTTCTAGTGGCCCGCTCAGCGACATAACTAGCGCACTGCACTCCAGGGGATGCTCCGTGAATATCATATCGGCTGTTTTGCGCCACGCGCTGGCGTCAGTTTGACTAATTATACCCGTTACTCGTAGAGTAAAAGGGTATACTAGATTCGTTGAAAAGTATTTAACAGGAAAAAGGAAGCATTTTCGTCCCTATAAAGTATATGGCACAGTGGTTTACATATTATTAATTATTTGTCAAAATGACAGATAATATTATCTGTTACGTTAAAAAATGCAATAAAATTGTGTCGGGTGACCACGTAAGCGTCCACTGTTGGCTGTGTGATAACATTGCGCACTCCAAGGTTGCAAGGTTTAAGTCAGCCACCAATTCGGATGCTTTGAGTCGTTCAGACTCTGGCTTACACTACTGTTGTGACAGATGTCGTGAGGCCCAGAAGGAAATTCGATCGTTTATGCGGTATAATAAAAATGAGTTTGGTCAGCTTTCGCAAAGCTAACGACCTGTTTTCTGCCTTGGACACCCAGTTCAACAATTTACAACTGTTGAATGAGTCTCCGAAGCGCAAAAAGACGACCCGTTTGCCGCTGGCGTTTACCGCCAGTACTGCGAATAACTCCCCTTTACCTCCGTCTGATGTTCAAAAGTCTCCTTCATTGTCACCGCTTCCGTCCACCACTCCAATCGTGACGACACCGGTAACAGCCCATATTTCGGATCCCGAAAATGTTGCAAAGGTGCGTAGGCATTTGTCCGATGAGCAGTCCGAGGTAGTCGCATTGGACCCTCCCGTGCCAAATGTTATACAAGCTCAAAAGAATTTACCCTTGACTCTCCAGAGGAACTTAGGGTCCCACTGGTAGCGTGGGTAAACCACCCGCCCCGCCAAAGCCCTTGATTGGTATTCCTCTGGAGAAACACATTTTTGTTTCCCGGCTTTCCCCTGATACGTACGAATCGGAAATCTTAGATTACGTTCGAGCTAAACTTAAATTCGATATTGGGGTGGAAAATATCACTAAGTATAAATATTTCTACGCCAGGAACGTGGCATCTTTCAAGTTCCGTGTTCCTCCGATGGCTTTTAACGAATGTGTTAGACCAATTTCTGGCCGCAACATATTTTTGTTCAAGAACATCAGCTTAAAAATAAAAAGAAGGAAACAAAGTCGCCCTTTAGGAGTAAAGCTTCCACGTAAACGTTCCTTCCAACCTAAAAAACTTATATCATCCTTTATTCTTTCGTACCACAACACAAGGGGCTTTCGCGCTAAGCTTTCTAATTTGTTCTCGGTAAGCTTCTCGTTTGCATCCCAGGCCATTGTACTTACCGAAACCAGAACTCCAGAAATTCTTAATTCTGAAGTTTTTCCCTGTAGGTACACAATATAAATTCTCAAAATTCACGTTTATTAATATATATATGTACATATGTAAATGGCGTCCCGCATTAGATGCGACGTGCGTGTTCTCTCGCTTGCCGAAGACGACTGCCTTTGCCGTCTTCCCGGTTTCGTTCTCGCGATCCCACGCATCGTCCCAAAGTGCGAGAGCGATAAGCTGATTGCTCTCCGCTCCCAGCTACCAGCACACTGGGACAAGCAGTAAACTTAACACGGAGGATCCAATCATTATTAAACTTAATAAAAATTACTTTCGAAATTTACTTGATTATAAGGCAAGCGCCAATAATTTGAAAGTTATTTTTAGTTACTTATATAATTTAATTTTTTTAGGTTGAACCTATTTAGGTGATTTTGTTAACCTTTCAAAAGAAACCAAGAGAAAACGCTATAGTCGAGTGCCGCGACTATAAGATACCCGTTACTGTTTTACACAATTTTAAAATATTCATTTTGCTAGTGGAAATTCACAAGGCGCCACCTATTGTCAGAGAAAGCATGTTGAGTAACTGATAGTGACGTCACTGCCCATGTGAGGCCTTATAACCTTAATTTATTCTTAAGTAGCATAGCAAATCGATAGATATTAACAGAAATAAGTTATACAACGTCAAACGAAGGCATTCATAATAGTATTATAGACGCCAAAGTTTTTTGCGGTTTGTGGGCTTTACAGTGACAAATTGCAGTGGCATCTCTTAAATACGTATTCTTAAGAAAAACTTACAGCTCTTTTAGTTTCCGAGATTTTTGCATTTTTGGTTTTCCGGGTTTTGTGGGTAGGCATGGCTAGATGGGAAAAAATTAATTTGCATTTGGAGCATCATAACAACCTACATGCTTACAAACCGTCTTTGGAGCCTTGTGGGCGTATGGCTGGGTGTGGCCAGATAGTATTGCTACTATAAGATGCGCTGGCATCTAAAGATCATACGTTCTGAATTTCAACTTTCTGCCCACTCTACGATACTGGGTGGTACCCCTATAAGATGCGATGGCATCCATAGATTATACATACTGAATTTCAACTTTCTAGCTCTAAAAGTTCCTGAGATTTCAGCGATTTCAGTTTTTGGCGATTTGTGGGCGTTGCAGGATGCTGTATTAAACTTGCGCTGCGTAAGGACCTCAAAAATCTTTATGGTTAATCTCAACTTTGCATCTCTTATAGTTCATGAGATCTTAGCGTTCATTAGGACAGAAGGACAGACGTACAAACAGACAGACAGACGGACATGGCTCAATCGTCTTCGCTATTTATCCTGATCAAGAATATATATACTTCATAGGGCCGAAACGCTTCCTTCTACCTGTTACATACTTTTCAACGAATCTAGTATATCCTTTTACTCTACGAGTAACGGGAATAAAAATTATTACAAGGTAACCAAGGGGCTTCGATTTAAAAATGATTTCAGACTGTCGTTTCATACATATTCATACATAGAAGATCTTGCTTAAAAAATAAAAATTTAAAAAGCCATACTTCCGCAATCATTTTTTCATTAATTACAAGTGACGCCGCTCTACTGATCACGGGAAAATGCCTTCCGAACGCTAGTTGAAGTCGCCAATTGGTTAGCGATAACAAGGACAACAAGAGTGTGTGTTGGAGACTAGTTTTATTCTGAAATATGTACATAATTCAACTTAACCTAAAATGCAATTCCTTAGCTTACATACCACAGTTTCTCTTTCCTCTTTCTGTGATGGCGCAAATCGGTGTAATCCGGGCCGCCAATTTTAAGCTCGTAATCACCCGGTTTAATGTGACCGAATAACTAACCCTAGAAATCCACACACAAATAATATACGGACTTCTAGCAGCGCTAAATTCAAACTTAGCTACCGACAGCCCTTATCCGTTCCGCGACATCCCCACCCCCGTAAAGCAGCCGCATTCACCGCGTCCAGGACAGCTAGCCTCGAAGCGCATTGTCGTCTTGGCTTGATCGTCAGTCCGTCGCTCGACAAGGTACTCCATCTCTTCTGGTGAACACCTCTTCCACGACGCCCCGTTTCCACTCTCTTCGTGGTATGGCGGGATCACATATGAACACCAGATCTCCTCGACGAGTGGGCTCGACGTGCTTGCACCATCTCTCCCTGCGCACAAGTGTTGGCAGGTACTCATGTATCCATCGCTTCCATACCCGATCCCGCATCATTGTTGCTATGCGCCACTGCTTCCTGGTAGCGCATCTCTTGGGCTCCTGTCCGTCATCTTTGGGAAGGTCCGGAATATTGGGCACTCCCTTCAGCAAATCGATGGGTATCAGTGGAGCATCCTGGTCCACTTTCACTGGTAGATGAGTAAGCGGACGAGAGCTCACTATGCTCTACGCCTCAAACAACAGAGTCTCCAGTACGTGCTCCTTGCATCGTCCTTTCCCATGCGCCACCCTCAGCTGGGTTTGCTAAGAAATTAAAGATCCACTCAACTCCTTTGGACGACAGCTCGCCCTGGATCTGTGCTGGCTTATCCACACTTCGCTGAACATTTTAGACTCCCGAGTGGCTCCAACGAAGTTCTTCCCGTTGTCGCTACTTATCCTGACCACCGGTCCACGGCGGCTCATGAAGTTCCTCATGGCAATTATACAGGAATCTGTAGTCAAATTGTGGGACATCTCCAAGTGGATAGCCCTTATGTTTTGACATTTTAACAATGCCACCCCCCTTATCCCCGTGTGACGTCCAACACTCACAAATAGCGGTCCAAAGAAATCCATGCTGGTACACTTAAATGGCCATCCGTTGGCCTCCAGCCGGTCCTCTGGTAGGGAACACATCTCGGGCTGCTCTAATCGCGCCATCGTTACCTGGCAAACGTTGCATTTGTTCCTCACCTTCACCACACTTCTGCCGGATCTCTCTCATCAGTAATTTGGCGGTCACCATATAGCAGCTCAAGAATCCAATCGCGTCAAACGTGGACGTGAACTCAGGAACTCCCTCTTCGTAGGGACATGTTCCCCTGTCATCACGCTTCGTGCCATCTAACGCTAGCTAAGGATTCAAATGGGTGCAACGCTCTGATTACACTCAGCGAACTCAAAGTAAATCAACACAAATCAAGCACAGCATCTGCATGTATTTCTCTAGCCCGTGTCGAAACGGCGATAGCTTCTTCTTCACTGGTGAAACTGTCGACGTAGTCGTCCACGTAGTAGTATTCGTTGATCGCCAGGACTGCTCGCGGATCCGTTCTGCCGTACTGCGATGCATTCCAGGTCTTCATATAATCCGCCGAGCATGGTGAACGGGCCGCTCCGAACGTAATCACCTGCATCTCGTATATGTCGGGCTCCCGACGATGGTCTCCGTTTCTCTACAGGAAACTCTGGGCGCATCTGTCCTGTGTCTCCATTAATATCTGATGAAACATCTCCTTAATGTATGCACAAGCCCCAACTGCTCCGTCCCGAAAATGGAAAAGCACCGCTGGGAGGTACTTGTAGGGCGAGGGGCCTTTCATTAGCGCTGAATGCAGTGATATACCGTTTACTTGGCAGCCGCGTCGAAGACCAGCCGGATTTTTCCAGGCTGGTTCGGGTATTCCACCCCGAAATGCGGCAGGTACCATGCATACCGCTCCTCCTCGCAAACAGTATTCGCGTGCAGAACCCTTCGCTTCGGCTGTTCCTTGATTCCGACGTCCATGACAGTGCAGGTGTAACACTGTAGGATATGGCTGTGTCGTAGCTTCGCCCAGTCCAACCACTTGCTCACCGGCAACTTGGCAATAAGCTCCTCCATTAAGGTTGGGTTCCCTAGGTGCTAGTTGCCGGTCGTGGTTGACTGCAGGAGCGCTTCCAGGTTGCTTACCTTAGTGGCGAACGGCACCATCCTTGCGATGTTGGCCTCTTAAATTGGCTGCACATTGCGCATGCTCCCCAGTTGGTTACGGATCAATAGCTCCATACCGGAATCGAAGCTGCTCTATAACAGCTTCTACATTGCTGGGGTGGATGAGCAGCGACTTCGGGCCTCGGCTTTCATGAATTTCACTAGCCCCTGGGTATTCTCCAGTTCTGTACACTGGTAAGATGCCGTTGTCTCCGTGAACGCGCGCAGGAATATTGGCCATTCCTCTGGCTGACCCTCTAACTCGGGAAGATCAGGCAATCTACGTGGCGTCCATCCAGGTATGGTCGCCACTCCAGATGATGGCCGCCGAGCGTCGGCATCAAATTTGCACTCAATTGCGGCGGCAAATTTGCACTTGATTGTGCCGGCAACTGCTCATCCAAAGATGGCCTCACTCCAAGCTCTAGTTGGAGATTGTCACTCATTATCTGCCTGGGCAGGTTCTCAATCGAACTCTGCCGTGGCGGTATTCTCAAACATGTATTCGCCTCACCGCTCACTCTAACGCCGCGTGCCACGATTCCAACGGGATCCCTGGCAGCCTCTACTTGTCCTTCACTTGCCCTTACCTTCACCAGCTCCGATTCTTAATGTGTGATCCTTTCCATTAGGGCAGACACTTCTAAAGTCGTGGAGTCCGCAATCTGCCTCGTTGCAACGGGATGCATGTACTTACCGCTTTCCTGCCGGCTGTTCCACTTTTTTACGGAGTCTTTGCCCGCTGCCGACCAGCTGTGGTAGTCGCAGTGTCGGGAACACCCGAGACATCTAGTCTGGGAGTCCGGCGGGGCGAGTGCTTTGTAACCATCATCTCGCAGAGTGCGAATAAAAGAAAATGACGCCGATCGGCCGATAACGGGGAAATGCCTTCAGAACGCTAGTTGAAGTCGCCGATTGGTTAGCGATAACAAGGACAACAAGAGTGTGTGTTGGAGACTAGTTTTATTTTGAATTATGTACATAGACTAACTTAACCTAAAATACAATTCCTTAGCTTACATACCGCAGTTTCTCTTTCCTCTGTTTGTGATAGGGCAAATCGGTGTAAGCCGGTCGGACAAGTTTAAGCTCATTATCACTCGATTTAGTGTGACCAACTAACATAACCCTAGAAATCCTCTCAGAGATAATACTGACTTCTAGCAGCGCTAAATTCAAACTTAACTATCGATAGCCCTAATCCGTTCCGCAACAACAAGATTTTTAATGAATGCTGTAAATTGAGCTAAGAAAAGGCTTAGTTTTACGTCAAAATTTAATGACATTTAGACATAAAGACATTTGGTTTCTCATTTATGTATTTTAACACTGCTTTGGTCAATCTTAGCTCAATCTAGCTAAAGTTATTATTGCTTGTTGATGAATCTTATACCCAAAATTTGTATTATTCTATGAGTGAATTGTAAAAAAATATATAGGAACTCATACATTGATAAAAGTATTTTAATTATTAAACCATTTTTCAATAAACTATAATTATCGGTAACATACCTGACGTGCTATATGGAATATTTATGCATGATCCGTCTGATCCTCGGAAACTCCACTGATGAAACGGACATACAACGCAGTCGTCAATAACGCTTCCGCCAATACCTAAGTTGGCTCCTAAATGAGGGCAATATGCATCCAAAATAAAAACTTTATGCTTTTTAGTGCGGAATATTACTAGATCTTCTCCCAAACACGACACATAGGTTACCTCCCCTGGTAAAAGTTGGGAGGATTCAAGGATCGGATACCATCCGTTTGGATATGGAGGAGGCAATTCAAATTTGTTTTGACTTTTCAATATTCGCATTCGATTTATCGTATTTCGTTTAATATTAGATCTTCTTATATGTGAGTACTTCACGTTGCCCCGACTCTAAAAATGTAAAGAAATAAACCGTTATTAATAAATTGCCTCAGCAATAAAATCGTCCTAAACAAAACGACTTTTTGCTGGTCATAAAAGTCGCCTATTTTGCGAAAAAGACCAGATGTCAAAAATTGACGCAGTGAGTAATTTTACTAGCTTTTAAATTGTGAAAAAATTATCCGATTTGAAAAATTTTGTAGTAAATTGAAATGAATTGGTAAAAATAAGTTTATTCGAGGTCGCACCAAAACATAAATTTTAATATTATGGACCCCACAATTTTCCGCTCTTTGTGGGCGTTAGAGTGGAACCTTTTACTCTACGAGTATGCTATTAGTTTATTACATTCCATTCGATTTAGCGATACTTCTGATTAACTCTGGGTTTTATGAACTTGTAATATTTTTCTGTATCTTATAAAATATATGTAGCAATCCCTATTTAATTTATGTTTATATCCATGTTTATACTCGGGTATAGTACATTCGTTGAACACCATAAAGTACATTCTTGATGAGGATAAATAACGAAGTCGATTGAGCCATGTCCGTCCGTCATTCGTATGAACGTTGAGAGCTCAGGAACTATAAGAGATACATAGTTGAGATCCTGGTACCATCATTCGGCCACCAAGCTCGGAAGACATTTTGTAGAAAAGCTGATATCTCGGCAACTATAAGTGATAGAAATCGGATTAAGCATGTAGGATTTTATGATGTTTTAAATGTTCCCTCGAGCCACGCCCACAAAACTCGGAAAACCAACAATGCAAAAATCTCGGCAGCTATAAGAACAACAGCTACAACAGAAACGGGTATCTTATAGTCGCGGGTGGTTTGAGACTTGGTTACAACAATATATAATACTTCCGAAAGGCTAGCATACACGGACGAGTGCCGACATCTTTTCGTTCAGGTTGGAAACCTTTCAGAACTCCTGGAATTAAGTAGCGTTAGAAAATTGTAAATATACACAAAATTTTAGAATGCATGAAATATTTTTTATTATAACCTTTATTTTATTTGTGTTTTAAAGTCTTTTCATGTCTTAGAATATAGAATTTTATCATCTGCTTGGTATTGATTATAAATAGAATAATACCCATAATGGAAATAAACGCTTTACTCTAGTGATGGGACAAAACAAAGCCGTTTTGCTGTTTTAAAGTCTTTTCATGTCTTAGAATATAGAATTTTATCATCTGCTTGGTATTGATTATAAATAGAAAAATACCCATAATGGAAATAAACGCTTTACTCTAGTGATGGGACAAAACAAAGCCGTTTTGCTAGCATTATTAAATTGTGTATATTTTATATAATATATTGTTCAGCTCGACTCTCCTGGTAGAGTCCGTCCGGTTATGTGACGAAAACTTGATGGCAAGGTTTTAATGTTGTTTATTACGAGACCGTAGCTGCACTGCAGTGACCAAAAAAAACGCCACAAAAAGCGGACGGCATTTCGATCGAGCAGTTTACAAAACTAGGAAAATATAAGCGCCCTCTGACAGATAAATCGCAATCATTTGTTTACAAAAATGTATCACAACAAACAACAGCCAGTGGCATTTAAAATTTATCAATTTTGTTACTGCTGCTCCCAACATTCGCTTCTAAACAGCTTAAATCAATTGGCCAAACAAATAGTTCGGCAACGGCTAGTTTGGCCTTAAACAGGCTAGTTGAGCTGCGAACCATAACTACTCCTATAATGCCATCCTTTCCTCTTCCACCCGTTCTATGTGCCATTCTACAGATCTAAATCTACAGCAACAGTATAGCATTGATCTGTATGTGATGGATTGTCCAGATTTCCACTTGCCCCTCTCTTGCAAACAGGAAAGCTAGTCTGGGCTTCACTTCCTCCTGAAAATTTGCAGAGTCTGGACCAAGCGTTGTCATCGATTTAACCGAAATGCTTTATGATGCCCCGAATTGAAGCTCGAACCTTTTATTAAGTGCACTGGTTTCAACACTTCCAAGTTATTGGGGTCTTTTAAAATTGGACACAGTTTAGGAGAATTAAGAATTTCTGTTATTTCGTATGTGAGATTTCAAAGTTTAATAAAAGTCAAAAACGACTCTCTAAAAATTAAATTTGGCAGCATTGACAGCCGTTTCCCACAATCCGCCAAAGTGTGGGGAACGGGGAGGTATGAATATCTGATCAATACCTTCCGAATGGCAGATTGATGCTGTATCTGATAAATTGGGCTCACTCCTTACCGATGCAATAAATGAAGATGTTAATAAGTCTTGGACGATTTCCAGATGACTGGTCCTGGTCGAGAAGCAGGAAAAAATCGATACATAGCAATATGCTGGCCTTGGCCGCTGGCAAACTACCCATTATAAGCTGAAAAACCGTTGGCTTTATTCGGAAGCATAGCATTCTTCCTCCGCTTGGGAAAAACATTTGTCTTAATGATCCAAGCAATACCTAAGGTTCAGCATGCAAAAGTAAAATGAAAGTAAAAGGCTGACTAAACTCCTTTTACTAGAGTATAAGAGTCATCAATTTAAGCCTGCACTGTGAGAGGACCAACTCGTCGAGGACAATCCTTATACCGAAGGGAAATGAAGCTATGTATATATATAAACATATTAAAGCTTTCCATAAGAATTTTGATACTTTCTGGAGAGATCAGCCGCGTGCGAGCTAAGCAATGTGACGTGCACTCTGAAATATCGCGAAGAAGCTCCACGCTAGCCGGCCAAGCTGCAGAGTTCAAAAGCTGGAATGGGGTTCCATTTTTCCAGATTTGATCCTAGTAGCTCACAAGGACGGCATCCTGGAGACACCAGATCCTCAGGGTTTATGTCGCGAATTCCTGAAATTGCGTAATTCTGTTGGATATAAAAATTTTAAAACTTGATAATGCTTCCGTAATGCAAGACAACACGATAGTTGAATGAGATCATCATTGACCAGCATGGTATATTCAAAATGTGTTTTATACTGACGACGAGTTCTGCCAGCAATAAAGCAGTTAATAACTCCAACTTAGATATAATAAGGGTCTTCAAAAGTGCTACCTTCTATTTTAAAAAAGCAAGTGAGACGTTACCGATCCGAACGCTTTTGCTCCCAAGTAAATATAGGCTCCGTAAGCGGTCACGTTGGCATCACAGAATTCGTGTAGTAGCTCGGAGGCATTTAGCATCATGAAAAATTTCGGAAGCTTGATATTCTGACCACCGCGTCGTTGGCATGAAATTTTTGCCAAACTGAAGACAGCTCCCCTGGTATAGGCGTATCCCAGCTTAAATATTTTTTTCACAACGCCTGCATAAATAGTTTGGCTTTTAAAATCTGAGCGATTAAGCCAAGTGGATCATAGCATATTGGGATCAATTCTAAAACGCTTCGCTTGGAAAGCTAACCATTTGGAAGCACTAAAGAGAAATTAAATAATCAATTTGTGAGATCTTGGCCTCCAAATGAGTCCCAATGTCATGACAATGCTATTTACATCATAACACTTAAAGAACGTCTCGTTGCCAAATGTTGTTCCTTTTTAAAAACGCTTTTGCACCGGTGGCGAGTAAGAATACGCAGAAACAACAACGAAATAACGATTTTTGCGGTGAGAAAAATGTTTTTATACGTGTTGGGCCAAGCAGCCAAAGAATAGACGGATGAGTTGATGTTGCGGAGTTAATTTTGTTTAATTTGAACTCGTAATAAAAATTTGGAAATTTAACTGCGGAAACGAGCAGAAATGGAGGTCCTGCATCAGAAGGTCAAGTCTGCGTTGCGGACTAAAGACTCAACCATTATGACCCTGGAGTTAATGGAGAAGCGTCTGAGTGACCGATTGTCCACGCTTCAGGGGAATTTAAAGAAACGGAATTATAGCGAAATCGGAAGTGATTTGTATTGGAAATTCTCTCAACTAGCCACTGACGTGCACTTCGACATCCAGGTGAAAGTTCCCTAGCGCTCCAGTACAGTTGCTGCGCCCTCTACGCTATTGTATGGTAACAGTGGTGCTGGTATTTCACCCACTCCATACACGACTGCTCACGAATTGCCTCCGTTGCCGTTGGCAAGATTCAGCGGTCGCTATGGGGAGTGACCGGATTTCTGCGCCCTGATCAAGACGACGATTGACAGCCATCCTCACTGCGGATTTGGTCTTAGCTCCGCATCTGCCAGCGGATCAAGTGAGCTGAAGAAGGCCATTTTATAATCGTTCGTGCATGCTCCTTAAAGCGCCGCCGGCTCCGTGTGCCCTTTGCGGTATCCTGGCTCATGCTGTGCCTTCTTGCCCAAGGTTCCTCGACTTTTCAGTTGAGGAGCGATACGATGAAGTCCGGCGTGTTCCCCTCTTCTTCATTTGCCTTAGGGGTGAACACTTCACCAGCGGATGCTCATCCTCCCGCTGCACAACGTGTAATCGCCGACATCATGCCCTATTACATCCTTCTGTGGATCCTGCCAATGAGGCTGGCGATGCGACCTCTCAGGATCCGCCAGTTATCGCGTTTTCGACCCAGGATCGCCACGCTGAAGCAGTGTTCTTGCCAACTGCCAACATTCTCGTTCTTTGCCGATCAGGAGACTTTCCTCCCTGCTGAGCGCTACTAGGTTCCGGCTCACAAGTTCTTCTCATCTCATCACGGCTGGCCAGCCAACTTCAACTTTATCGTTCCGAACGCCCTGTGGCGGTTACTGGCCTTGGAGGCATTGAAGAGACTACAGATGGAGCATCGGTTAATGCTTGCCTAAAGTCTCGCCTATCCATCGCAGAGCGTTAACCTGTTGAGAATATTTATGTCTACAACCAATGTTGTTCTGGCAGATCCCAACTATTACAGAGCGCAGCGTGTGGATTTGCTGATTGGAGCCAGCATGTTTTTATACCCGTTACTCGTAGAGAAAAAGATCAGGATCAATAGCGATGTCTATTGAGCCATGTCTGTCCGCCCGTCCGTCCGTATGAACGCTGAGATCTCAAAAACTATAGCAGATACAAAGTTTAGATTAAGCATGAAGATTCTTGAGGTCTCGGGACAGCGGAAGTTTATTTCAGCATCCTGTCACGCCCACTCTAACGCCCACAAATCGCGAAAACTGAAATCGCTGAAATCTCGGGAACTATTAGAGCTAGAAAGTTGAAACTTAATATCTATAAACTTTGGATGCCAGCGCATCTTTTAGTGGTACTGTTATCTTGCCAAACTCACCCATGCGCCCACCAAGCTCAAAAGACGGTTATCGCATTTTCAAGAAAACCTGATATCTCGGTAACTATAAGTGATAGAACGTTCGGATTAAGCATGTAGGTTTTTATGATGCCCCAAATGCGAATTGTTTTCCGATCAAGCCACGTCCACCCTAACGCCCACAAAACCCGAAAAACCAAAAATGCAAAAATCTCGGGAACTAAAAGAGCTAGAAAGTTCGGCTTAGGAATATGTATTTTATTTATTTATTATTATTTATTTATTTATTTCGATTTACCAAAGATTTTTCAAATCGGAACATTTTTTGCTATTTATGAAGAAATTTAGGTTATAAGGCCTCACATGGGCAGTGACGTCACCATCAGTTACTCAACACGCTTCCTCTGCCAATAGGTGGCGCTTGGGGAATTTCGACTAGCAAAATGAATATTTTAAAATTATGTAAAACAGTAACGGGTATCTTAGAATCGCGGCATTCGACTAGCTTTTCCTCTTGTTTGAGCTGTTCTTAGTTAGACAAATCCAACTAGGAGACGAAGCAGAATACGCGCTTTGGATGGGTAGTTTCTGGAGATGGTTGGACCCTAGGGAAACCTCGAGTGGCGCTTCACTAGCGGTCTCCTGACCCCTGAGCTCCACGTGTCACTCTCGTTTCGTTTAGCTGCAGACCGAGGAGCTGAAGAACCGTCTGGACAAGAAAACCAAGGAGTGCAAGCAGATGTACCTCTTGCATTCGGCGTGGTTTTGTTGTGGAGTTAATTTCTTATCTGCGAAAACAGTTTATCAAGCTTGGTGGGCGTAAATGTGGGTGTGGCCTGATAACGGTACCACTATAAGATGAGCTGATAGTTCATGCGATTTCAGCGATTTATTTTTTAGTGATTTGTGAGCGATACAGTGGGCGTGGCATGATGCTAAAATAAACTTGCGCTGCGTACAGACCTCAAGAATCTTCGTGCTTATTATCAACATCCTATATCTTATAGTTCCTGAGATCTCAGCGTTCATACGGACAGACGGACGGAAACGGCTTAATCGTCTTCGCTATTGATACTGATCAATTATATATATACTTTATAGGGTCGGCATCCTCCAATTTGGTCCGCCGTCCCGGAACCCATGGGCCCGCATACGACCATTGAATTGGTCGGATAACTCCCGAAGAGTTGCAACGGATCCCGGCTCCACTACCCTTAGCTGTAGGATCTCGATGATGTGAGCCTGGAATATTAAACGTCGATTACTTAAACGGTTGCGCAAAAGATCAAGGGCAACATCATAATTCGCGTTAGTAATCTCCAACACTGACTACCGCAGACATGAAATGAGCATCCTGAACCTTTCCATTTTGGTAAAGTGAGGATGGCTGTCAATCGTCGTCTTGAACAGGGCGCAGAAATCCGGTCACTCGGAATAGCGACCGCTGAATGTTGCCATTGGCAACGGGGGCAATGCGTGAGCAGGCGTGTATGGAGTGGGTGAAATACCAGCACCACTGTTACCATTCAATAGCGTAGAGGGCGCAGCAACTGTACTAGAGCGCTAGGCAACTTCCACCTGGATGTCGACGTGCACGTCCGCGGCTAGTTTAGCGAATTTCCAATACAAATCACTTCCGATTTTGCTATAATTCCGTTCCTCCAATTCCTCCTGAAGCGTGGCAAATCACTCAGACGCTTCTCCATTGGCTCCAGGGTCATAATGATTGAGTCTTCGGTCCGCAACGCAGCCTTGACCTTCTGATATTCTTCTGATATTCTTGACCAGGATCAATAGCGAAGTCGATTGAGCCATGCCCGTCTGTCCGTCCGTCCGTCTGTCCGTATGAACGCTGAGATCTCAGGAGCTATAAGTAATACAAAGTTGAGATTAAGCATTAAGATTCCTGAGATCCATATGCAAAGCAAGTTTATT
This sequence comes from Drosophila eugracilis, assembly GCF_018153835.1. Classification (NCBI taxonomy): domain Eukaryota; kingdom Metazoa; phylum Arthropoda; class Insecta; order Diptera; family Drosophilidae; genus Drosophila; species Drosophila eugracilis. The sequence continues at coordinate 314,106 of NW_024571944.1, read as the reverse complement.
TCAGCATCCTGCCACGCCAACTTGCACGCCCACAAATCGAGAAGAACTAAAATCGCTGAAATCAGCAGGAACTATTAGAGCTAGAAAGTTGAAATTAAGTATGTATAACCTTGAGATGCATCTTATAGTGGTACCATTATCCAGCCAAACACATTCTTACGCCCACTATGGTCAAAGGTTTTTGAATTTTCTAGAAAAGCTGAATTCTCGGTAACTATAAGTAATAGAATGTTCGGATTAAGCAAGCTGGTTTTTATGATGCCCTCAATGATGCTCCAAAAACGAAAATCTCGAAAACTATAAAAGAAAGAATACGCCAACAAACCGCGCAAAACTGTAGCGTATATAATAATATAGTGTATGTCTTCGTTTGCCTTTGTATAACATATTTTTGTCAATATCTATCGATTTGCCAAAGATTTTTTAAATCAAAACATTATTTCGCTATTCATGAAGAAATTTAAGTTATAAGAGTCTATAATATTATTATGAATACCTTCGTTTGACCTTTTATACCTTATTTCTGTCAATATCTATCGATCTACCAAAGATTTTTCAAATCGGAACATTATTTCGCTATTCATGAAGAAATTTAAGTTATAAGAGTCTATAATATTATTATGAATACCTTCGTTTGGCCTTTTATAACTTATTTCTGTCAATATCTATCGATCTACCAACGATATTTCAAATCGGAACATTATTTTGCTATTTATGTAGAAATTTAAGTTATAAGGCCTCACATAGGCAGTGAGGTCACTATCATTTTCTCAACATTCTTTCTCCGACAATAGGTGGCGCTTGGGAAATTTTAACTATGACAATTAATATTTTAAAATTGTGTAAATCAGTAATGGGTATCTTATAGTCAATTTTAGTTAATGTCCTTATGTTGTTTTTATGCTGCCACAGGCTGGTGCGAATTTATGCGGTGTTTTACCAAAGACTAGTTAAGGGTTTTTTTTTGATTGTGCTAATTTATCTAACTAATGACTGATATTGTGCTATAGGGTGCCCAAGGGAACCCAAGTCAAGCTTCTTGCGAGGCGATTGGGGTTCACAGACAGTTTTTTATTGTAGGACTTTTTTTGTTTGTCTCATTCATCTTTTACGGTAAGAATGCCTAGGTCCCTGTGGATGTTTTGGTTGCGAATATACAGTTGTGCCCCAGTGATAGTTTGGAGGGTTTTCGATTGAACGTGCTGTATAATGCCTATGTTGGTTCTGCTGGCGTTCCTACATAGCTGGGAGCCATATGCCCAGATGGGCTTGAGAGTGGAGTTGTAAAGGAAAACCTTGTAGTCCAGACGTAAGAGCGAAAGAGCGTTAAGAATGCAGTGTAGGCTGTTGGAGTTTAGTTTTTGATGTACTTTCTTGCATTCGATGTGTCTTCTCCAGGTCAGTCGTCTGTCATGGTGGACGCCGAGATACGTTACATCATTGACTTGGGGAAAATTGCGGTATCATCAGCGAACGTAAATGTTGTTAGCTTGACTCCGGTCATTAATAAATTTACGGCCTCAAAAAAACAAACATAAAAATTACATATGTTAAAAAAAAGTGTGCATTACAATTTTAAAAAATAAACAAGAGGAAACGCTATAGTCGAGTGCCGCGACTAAAAGATACCCGTTACTGTTTTACATAATTTTATAATATTAATTTTGCTTGTGGAAATTCACAAGGCGCCACCTATTGTCAGAGGAAGCATGTTGAGTTCTTGATAGTGACGTCACAAACCATGTGAGGCCTTATAACCTAAATTTTTTCATAAATAGCTAAATAATGGTCCGATTTAAAAAATCTTTTGTAAATCGATAGATTTTAACAAAAAATAAGTTATATAAGGTTAAACGAAGGCATTCATAATAATATTATAGACGCCACAGTTTTCCGCGGTTTGGGGGCGTTAGAGTGGGCGTTGCAGGATGCTGAAATAAACTGGAGCTGTCCCGGGACCTCAAGAATCTTCATGCTTAACTTCAACTTTGTATATCTTATAGTTTCTGAGGTCTCAACGTTTATACGGACAGACGGACTGACGGACAGACTGACATTGCATAATCAACTCCGCTATTGATCCTGAACAAGAAAATATATACTTTATAGGGTCGGAAACGCCTTATTGTACCTATTACATACTTTTCAACGAATCTAATTACTTTCATTCTACGAGTAACGGGTATAATGAAATAATGTTGGTCATAAATTATTTGCTCAGATCCAAATGGAATGTAGAAATAGGTTCCAATAAACAAAAAGCAAAATAAATAAAATAATATTGATAACAATTTCTGTGTAAAATCACAAAAATTTTGCGTCACTAGCACACCACCTTGTGAAAAATTAATTTTTGTTGCCTTATTGTGTAGATTATAATGTTTTCAAACATTTTCAGATCAAGATCTGAAAAATTACGAAAGTTAGAGGCCGTTAGATATAGGACTGTCGAGCACCGTCCGAACAAAGCCAAAACATTAAGCGCGTTTTTCTCAGAACAACGTTTTCGAACCTTACGGAAAAGATTGAAGATGAAGCAATCGTTACCAATTTTTTTAACCTAAACAAAGATCAGCCAACAATACTAAAAATTGTTTATTATAAAAAATAATTTGTGAAAACTTCTTAGCTTTTGAAAAGTTACAAATTAAGAATGTGTTTGTAATTCAGATGATGGGTTCCGGCTAAAATAGTTTCTGTAGCGGGACACTTTTTCGCCGACATGCCTTCGATGCACCCTCCCCACCAAGTTTTTGATTTATTTAATTCTAAAAATTGTATTCACTGAGCAAATATAAGTTCATTTTGAAGGTTTTATATTTAACCGTTTTCCCAAAAACAAATGTTTAAAGCAAACTGCATTTTTTCTGGTTCACAAGTTGAGAACCTGCCTTAATTAAATTTTTATTTCCCGTTAGGACTTACATGACCACTTACTACAATTGGAATTAAATAAATATAAATAATATTTATCATTGATCAAAATCCAACTTGATAAGCAAACATAGGCTATAGAGACCTGGAGTGGGCTTGGAGTTTATAAACAGAAAATAACGAGAGAGCGGGAAATTCAAGAAAATTAGGCAAAGACTACTTAGCACAAGATAACATAATCAATCACAAACGACGAAAAATAAAAAAAATATAATTTAGCTTTGGTAGAACAGAGGAGAAATCGGATGTATCCTGGTCAGATTATAGTTGAGCATTGCATGATTATGACCGGGGGTTCAATTGAGCTCACCAATTCCAACATATTCTATTATGTTTCTTATTATTGTTATAAAATATATTATACTGAAAAAAATTTAATTGTGACTTTACATGAACTTCACCTTTAAATGTTTCTTTATTATATAACGAGCATCATTTTGAAACAATTTTTTTGTTTCAAGATGTGCACTTGCGCCGAAAATGTCATGAATTCTAACCATAACAGAAAAACAAAACAAAATTATAATAGCAAAATTAAATTTTCATCAAAGCTGACGTGTAGAATCGTTGAAAATATAGGCATTGTGTAGTAGACAAAAAGATTTTGCGGGAAGAATAAGAATGTTAGCGGTCAGATTGTGTTTAAGTTCGTGTTTTCAAACAAATTCTATCGTAAGTTGCATCCATTAGGAAATGAGATCTTCGGGAAATTTGTGTATTTGGACACGTTTCTAGATTAGAAATTTAGCTACTTCACCAGCAAATCCAATTTATGAATTTAATACAATTGATCACCGTATGTGATATCTATATAAGATATGTTTTAACTATGGTGCTTCTAGAACTTAACCGAAGGAGTGTCAATGAAGCCGTACAGCGTTCGATTCACTGTCACAGCTTTTGGCTTCGTTTCTTGCATAGCCGGAAACTGAGCGGTAAACTAAAGCACTGACACAGGTATATCGATGTGATGCCCATTGGTTATCAGTGGCGAAGTGGTCTTTCCATGGGTATTGACAATGCTTAAAGTGTATTTGGCTCATAAATCGAATAGTGAAAAGATACACACTCAACAAAAATAAAGAAATTGATTTTGATAATCAATTATTATTTTTCCAAGAGAAATCTGGATAAAAATTTTATTAAACTTTTGAGATCGATTATGTATCGACAACATCCCTGACCCCGTTAATAACCGCTTCACTCAAATCCACAACTGCAAGTTTTGAGACGGGTCTAATAATTTTCCGATATTTGTGTATTTGGCGGTTTCGTTTCTTGGCAGGTACTTTGACGTCAGAGGTGCCTCTTGTTCCATGTGGTCAGTGGTGCTCACCATTCGACTTTAGCTCGAGAATCTGGAATGGAATAACAAAAACGTTTTCCACAATTAAGGCAACTCAGTAGCCATTAGCAGCTTCTGAAACAAGCTTAGCTGCGTCTTCAGGCACCGGTCAAATCCCTTTGTTAATGAAATTTCTTGGCCCTGCGATTCGAATCATCCGCCGGTACCCATCACCACTTAGAGACCATTGACGACTCCAAAATCTCCGCCAACATACTGATTAAGCGGAGCTGTGTGCTGGCAATCCACCTCAGAGCCATTTTTGAAACCTTGACAGTCTGGTTCCAAGAACTGCTGAAAACTTTGTCCTAGCGCATTCGAAGCTCAACGGTACGCCGTCATCGTCATATTTGATCCACTAAAACGTGCATGTCAGCGTCCCAAACTTTTCTAGGTTCAAAGTAATGACGAGAACATTGGAATCGTCCAACGGCGTCCATTTCTTCGTGTGGTAGATTTGCATCCCACTGGATATTCTGCCTCATAATCTAGTACACTAGTACCATTTTTGCTCTGTTCATGAGGCAGCACAAAAATTGCAATAGATTGAACGTCGACATGACCAGGCTCAAACATTCCCTCTTAGTAGGAAAGCGATCACCATGGCACCTACGAAACGTTTTTCAGCCCAACAGTGCAACTAATTCTGATTGGAAATCAGACTTATTGATCCACAAAAGACTAAGGCTTAGCCAGGATGAGAAAGGGAACGTGGAAAAGAAAATCGATGAATTGTTGAAAGCAAATATATTTGGTCCTAGCTGCTTTTCCTCCTTTCGCAATTCCCATATTGCTAATGAAAGAGAATAATGAAAGAGAATAATAATAATATTCTTTTGCAGAAAAATATCCATTACCCCCAATTTCACAATAGATTCCACGGAGTCGGACAAGATATGTTCATACCTGTTACACGTAGTGTAGAAGGTTATATTGTATTCGTTGAAAAGTATGTAACAGATTGAAGAAAGCTTTCCGTCCCTGTAAAGAATATATATTCTTGATGAGGATCAAAAGCGAAGTTGATTGAGCCATGACCGTCTTTCCGTCTGTCCGTCCGTCTGTCCGTATGAACGCTGAGATCTCAGGAACTATAAGATATACAAAGTTGAGATTAAGCATAAAGATTCTTGCGTTCCATACGCAGCGCAAGCTTATTTCTGCATCCTGCCACGCCCACTCTAACGCCAACGAATGAAAAACTAAAATCGCTGAAGTCTCAGGAACTATTAGACCGGTATGTTTAATCTTTGGAAGCCAGCGCATCTTATAGTGGTACTATTATCTTGGCACAACCACACGTACGCCCACCAAGCTCACGCCCACTCTAACGCCCACAAACCCCGTAAAACTGTGGGGTCTATAATATTATTGCCTTCGTTTGAACTTGTATAACTTATTTCTGTTAATATCTATCGATTTTCCAAATATTTTTCAAAGCATGTAGTTTCTAATGATGCCCTAATGATGTCCGTCCAAAACGCCGACAAATCACTGAAAAAAATTACTGAAAATTGAAATTAAGTAAATGTAACCTTGAGATGCCAGCTCATCTTAAGGTACGACCACTATCCGGCCAAGCTCTCTATATAACTATAACTATACGTGATAGCAAGTTGGGATTAAGCATGTAGTTTCTAATGATGCCTCCAATTTGTATAATTTTTACTCCACCTGCCCACGCCCATTTTAAAGTCAGAAAAACGAGAAAAACCAAAAATGCGAAATGCGTGAACTATAAGAGCTAGAAAGTTAGGCTTAGGAATACGTATTTTACAGATGCCACTGAAGCTAGACATCAGTGTTCATCCGACCACGCTTACTCTAACGCCCACAACGCGCTAATATTAAAAATGTTGTTATATCTACGATTTACTAAATATTTTTCAAATCGGAACATTATTTCGGTATTTATTAAGAAATGTGGGTTATAGGATCTCACATGGACAGTGATGTCGCCATCAGTTAGTAAACATGCTTTCTTGACAAAAGGTGGCGCATTGTCGATTTTCACTAGCAAAATGAATATTTTACAACTGTATAGAACAGTACCGGGTATCTTATAGTCGCGGCATTCGACTATAGTGTTTCTTTTTGTTTCTTACAATTCCGTAACACAATGTTGGCGTTGTTTCAGGGGGTAGTCGCTATCACCATATAATTATATACACAATATTGGATTGCTGATTGAGTTTTCAGTTTTTATACCCGTTACTCGTAGAGTAAAAGGGTATACTAGATTCGTTGAAAAGTATGTAACAGATAGAAGGAAGCGATTACGACCCTGTCCGTCTGTCCGTCCGTCCGTCCGTATGAACGCTGAGATCTCAGGAACTATAGCAGAAACAAAGTTGAGATTAAGCATGAAGATTCTTGAGGTCCCGGGACAGCGCAAGTTTATTACAGCATCCTGCCACGCCTACTCTAACTCCCACAAATCGCGAAAAACTAAAATAGATGAAATCTCAGGAACTATTAGAGCTAGAAAGTTGAAATTCAGAATTCAGAATTATTCGGTCAACTCTCATGCAATACAGCTTAAGACACCCGGAACACTCGAATCATTTGAAGACACCCGGCTCACTCATCCCAAAACATGGGTGTCTCAGACACTCCCTTCATTTGCTATGAGTGTGTCGGGTGTCTGTGCATTAGAATCATGTGTATAGAAATGGGTGGCTGACAAAAACGCAAACACTCAAAACACACAAAGCGATCTGTGCACTCGGGTGTGTGCTCTTTTCTTGCTGTTCATGAGTGCGACAAACACTCGAAATGTATAAGTGTGATTCGGGTGCCGCAAAAAGACACCTTTAACGTTCACTGGTTCTAACCTAATTTTAAAGACGTGCATTACTACGGACCAGGGGTTAAATAATGAAGGGCACCAACATGTCCAACACATCCAAAATAAAAACAAAAAAATTTAGAAACAAACAAAAATATTCAGTTAAATGCTTTCGGCAATCGATAAAAAGAAAAAGCATACAGAAGTACACATACAAATGCTTTATAATCACAGGATTCACAATAAATATGACCATTTAAACTACATTTGGTTCTTTTTTTTATACCCGTTACTCGTAGAGTAAAAGGGTATACTAGATTCGTTGAAAAGTATGTAACAGATAGAAGGAAGCTTTTGCGACCCTATAAAGTATATATATTCTTGATCAGGATCAATAGCGAAGTCGATTGAGCCATGTCCGTCTGTCCGTCCGTCCGTCCGTCCGTCCGTCCGTCCGTCCGTCCGTCCGTCCGTCCGTCCGTCCGTCCGTCCGTATGAACGCTGAGATCTCAGAAACTATAGCATATACAAAGTTGAGATTAAGCATGAAGATTCTTGAGGTCCCGGGACAGCGCAAGTTTATTACAGCATCCCGCCACGCCCACTCTAACGCCCACAAATCGACAAAAACTAAAATTGCTGAAATCTCAGGAACTATTGCAGTTAGAAAGTTGAAATTCAAAAGTATAATGTTTAAATGGCAGCGCATCTTATAGTGGTACTACTATCCGGCCACACCCACCCATACGCCCACAAGGCTCAAAGGACAGTTTTCGGATTTTCTAGAAAAGCTGATATCTCGGTAATTATAAGAGATAGAAAGTTCGGATTAAGCATGTAGGTTTCTATTATGCTCCCAATGCGAATTGTTTTTTTTCGATCAAGCCACGCCCACTCTAACGCCCACAAAACCTGAACAACCAAAAATGCAAAAAATCTCAAAAACTATAAGAGCTACATAATTTTGTTTAAGATCACGTATTTAGGAGATGCCTTTTGCAACTTTCCACGAAGTTGCATCCGGCCACGCCTATTCTGACGCCCACAAACCGCGGAAAACTGTGGCGTCTATAATATTATTATGAATGCCTTCGTTTGACCTTGTGTAACTTATTTCTGTTAATACCTATCGATTTAACAAAGATTTTTCAAATCGGAACATTATTTCGCTATTTATAAAGAAATTAAGTTATAAGGCCTCACATGGGCAGTGACGTCACTATAAGCATACTCAACATACTTCCTCTGACAATAGGTGGCGCCTTGTAAATTTCCACTAGCAAAATAATATTTTAAAATTTTGTAAAACAGTAACGGGTATCTTATGGTCGCGGCACTCGACTATAGCGTTTCCTCTTGTTTTAAATATTAAATGTGAAGTTTTTTCAACAAAAGGTCCTATCACGTTATACAATATTACTAGGTTAAAATAATATTTTCAAACTAAATTATCCATTCTGTATACAGAATTTGTGTAATTTGTTTTTATATAATTATAACAGCGTTTTTAGAGATTGGTCCTATCGTTTTTGGCGTAAGAGTAGGCGTGGTTAGATACTGGTACTACCTAAAGATGCGCTGGCATCTGAAACGTATACATGCCTAATGCCAACATTCTAACTCTTACAGTTGCTGAAATCTTATTGTTATAGTGAGCGTGGACAGATAAGAATACCATTTCTAGCCCAACATTCTATCACATACAGTTACCGTTATAACAGCTTTTTTAGAGAATGTTCCTATCGTTTTTGGTTTTCTTTGGCTCAAAAGTAGGCGGGGTACCACCAACATTCTAACTCTTACAGTTCCTGACATCTTATTATTATAGTGAGTGTAGAAGGATGAGAATACCATTTCTAGCTGCCGTGTCATCTAAAGAATATGTATGCTTGATCCTTAATTTTTATTTCTTTTGGAGTTTTTGGTTTTCCGGGTGTTGCGAGCTCTAGAGTGGGCATGGCCAAATTGGAAATAACACGCATTGGGAACATCATTAGAAACAACATACTTAATCCTAACTTTCTATCACTTAATTTTATCGAGATATCAGCGTTTCTACAAAAGGTTAAATTATATCGTCAAATAGAAATATACCAAGAACCAATATCTAAAACTTCATTTTCTACCAAATGTGGTTACTAAGATTACGTTCGTATTCCATTCGACCTTAGAAATTTACCAGCTACTTTTGAAGGACGCTTAATAAACACGAATTAAATGTTTTTACTTTTCGATACAACATATTTCGACGACATATTCTCAATGCTGGTGCCCACCAACCTCCATAACCAACCATAGCTCGCAAACCGTTAACCGTTTTTTCCTTAAGTTCTGCTCGCGAGAACACCCAGAAAGCTTTTCGCAGTTTCATTCTTTCTCTCTCTGAGCAGCAGACTTTGTTTCTTTTTGTTTTGGTTTTCTGTTGAGCTGATCGCTTAGCTGTTATCTATCGAACATTGCACAAAGAGACGATCGCACGAGTAACGCTAGCGCGAGAAAAGCAAAAAACTTCTTGGAATTTTAGAGTTTAGTTTTCATATTTCAAACTTTAACACTTTGACTAAAAAATGAATAGTTTTCTTTTAAACTAAACCAATTTTTCTGGCGAGGCACCGCCCACATCTTCAAAATCACATACTAACTCAAAAACTAAGCAAGGTGGCAAGGTGGGGATTTAAAGTCCAAATTATTTTGCAAATATGTTTGTCACCTATATTAATACACAAGAACAATTTTGATTTTTTAATAGTTAATTAATTAAATAATTTAAGGAAATATTCGGGAGATTTTAATCGGGTAAAGGAAAGCTCCGAACAGTTGGCCAAATTCGATGAAAGTGTATTACAGGTGTTGTTAGAGTTAGTCGAGAGGATGAATTCCGATTTGTCAAATGTGGAAAAATTCCAGCATCTTCCTGCATAGATGGCGCAGCGTTGGACACAATTCGATCCCTGGAGCCCACTTATAGGAATTATGACAGGCCTCTAGATCGATTGATTTTACGCTTTGATAATAAATTGTTATTGTTGCTACCAGGTGTGAAGAAGGGATCCGAAATTAGTTTGCGTCAATTGAGCGACAAGGCAAAATCACATTTGCGCGAGTTAAAGTGTCGCGTCCGAAGGAGTAGAGGGGATCTCGTATGAGATATTCGCTTTTTTTAATGCTGAAGGCTTGCAAAAAAAATGACTGGGTTGTTTGGAGTTCAAAATAAGAATGTTTTATTATAAAGAAGATTAAAAAGAAGATTATTATAAAGAGTAGTCTGTCCTTGTCAGAATTCTTGCGTTGGCGATCTTGTTGTTTCATTCGCGCTATTCTTGCAGTTCCCGGGTCTGTGTTCTCTCTCAGTGGCTGTGGAGAGAGGAATGTTCTCTCGTTCTCTTCCTGTGGTTGCGGAGAGAGGAGTGTTAACTCCCCCCCCCACAGTCTGAAGAGAAGGCCACAGAGGGGGAATGGCCGGATCTGAGCCAGGTAGCAAGGCGACGTGTTGTTGGTGTACGCCACGAACTCCGACGATATTTTAGATTTAACAATTTGTATCAAAAATGGTTATCTTAATGTTAAACATGTGTGTTGTGTTTAAGGTATAACATGATTTGTAAATATGTTCATCTAATGCTAGTGTTACATTTTGTTTACTTATTATATATCTTATGTTGTATTTGTTTCTTATTAAAGAACAATTTAGGGATACGGTTTATCTTACTGGCTAAGGGACTATCAGTTAAATGTGTCTATATTGTAGTTTATCCTATTACTATATACTGAAATGAAGAAATGTTATTTCTGTCTTCCCCAAGTTTGTCAAAGAGTTTTGTAGAATAATTCTTGTTAATGTGGCTTTTTGTCTACCTTGTGTTTTTGTCACATCTTTGATATTGGTTAGGATATTCAGTTCCACTAATGTTTTGTCCGTCGTTATCATCTATGTAGGTTTCTGGGATAGATTTGAGTATGGTCTCCAGACAATTAATAAGACCTCTTTTACTTCTATTGTGCGGCAAGAATGTATCTATTTTAGTTTCTACCTGATTGAATTGCTTCGTAGGACTACTAATGATACTTTTAAGAGCTGGGTGGTTATTAGAAGGATTCTGTAACTACGGGTCGAAGTATGTTGAGAGTTATGTGTCAGTGTTAGTATTTGTTGTTTAAGCTGGTGCTTCGGTGTTTGTAAATTTCTTAACTGTTTTTCTAATTTTTTGTTTATGTAGCTTTTGACCTTTAGTTGTTAGGAAGGTGACGCCTGTGTCTCTACCTACTTTGTGTAGTGAAAATCTCGGAGTTATCTTGTTCCTACGGTTTTCTTTTCTAAATACCATATCATTATTCTCGACTTGGACTGATGTCTCTCTGTCCTCGTTTAATTTAGCCCATCTTTTTTCTGTGGTTAAGTATAAATGTTCCTGCACTTTTGGGTATATGTCTTTTCTAAATTCGTTTAATTTCTTTAGATAGTCGTGGTGATTGTCGAATGTTATAGTTTTGTTGAATATGTGAGTTCTTCCGTGGAAGAGCTCGAAAGGGGTATAGGAAATGCTGGAGTGTATTGCATTGTTATATGTTGAAACAGCTTCTGCAAGTATTTGGTCATGCCCGCATTCTAGGCGTGCTTCCTTTCTTTTGTTCATGATTATTCTGAATAGTTCGGTTAAGGTGGAATGCAGTCTTTCGACCGAAGCGTTGCCCGTTGATTGTTGGAATGAAGTTGTATGAGCTGTTATTTGGAATTGGGTTAAGAGGTCATTGAATAGATTGCCCGAAAATTCCGCGCCCTGGTCAAAAATTATTTTCTTTGGTGCGCCGTAGTAACTTATAAATTGTAATAGGGCATCAGCGACTTTTATTGAATTTATATTGCTAATGCGGTAGGCTTGCGCTAGCTTAGAAAAGTTGTCTATAATGGTGAGATTACAAGCATTGTTAATGAAGTATATGTCTATATGCACGACCGCCAATGGTCCCTCTGGTGCGGTTGAGGTTTGCAACAGTGGTTTATGAGGATGTCTATCGTACTTCAGGATTAGGCAAGTATCGCAATTTTTATAATTTTTGTGATAATGTCTTTTGAATGCGGAAAATAAATGTCCCTTTTTAAATGGTTATAAATTTCGTCTATCCCCCTATGATTGGTGTTAAGGTGATACGCACGAATTTTGTTTTCCTGGTCATGGGGATTAGTGATTTCGGTTAGCCGTATTTTGCAGCGGGAAATTTTTTTATAAGTCCTTTTCAAAGAAATAGTTATTATAGGATTGTTCTATTATTTTGAAAATATTGTCTGGTGCAAATATTGCGAATGTTTTATTCGGTTTCAGGATTGTTTGAAGGGCGTTTGTAACGGAATCGAAAATGTGCACGGGTTGTGTGATCTTATGTCTTATTTTATGGGCAAATGGTGTTTCTATTTGTCTTGCCGTTGTTGATCCAGTGCGAAATACTATTTGACTATTGAAGTGATTTAGTGGTTGTGAAGGGATTGGTATAATTTGTGGGTCTTCGTTTATGTTCAAATTTGGCTCGATTCTGCTGAGTGCGTCAGCGACTACGTTTTGCGACCCTTTTTTGTATACAACTTCGTAGTCGTAAGCGGACAGGATAGTTTTCCATCGAAGTAGTTTTGGATTCTGGCCTTTCAGATTTTCTAACCAGGTTAATGGCTTATGATCCGTGACTATTTTGAATCTACGCCCAAAGAGGTATGGTCTGAAATGACCTACAGACCAAATGATAGATAGCATTTCTTTCTCTATCGTAGAATAGTGGATTTCCGTATCCGATAGTGTCCTGCTAGCGAAAGATATGGGTCTGTCATTAGTGTCTGAGCCTTTTGACAACACAGAGCCTATCGCATAGTTACTTGCGTCTGTGGTTAACGTAAATGATTGATTAAAATCAGGGTATATGAGTATGGGATCATTACAAAGAAGATCTTTCGACGTTTCGAATGCTTGTTTAAACTCCGCATCTATTGTTATAGATTTCCTTCCTTTTAACTGTCTCGTCATGGGTTTAGTTATTTTTGCGAAGTCCTTAATAAATTTCCTGTAATACCCTAATAGTCCCAAAAATGACTTAATTTCCCTAATTGTCTTTGGGCAGGGGAAGTCCTTGATCTTAAGTGGATTTGGTTTGACTCCTTCCTGGGTGACGATGTGTCCCAGGAAGTCGATTTCCTTTCTTAAAAAGTGACACTTGCTCGGTTGGATTTTTAGATTTGCGTTTTGGAGTTTTATGAATACGGATTTAATATCTGCTATATGTTTTTGGAGTGAGGGTGAGAATACTATTTTGTCGTCGAGATAGACGAGACAGACGTTACCGACTAGATCCATATCGCGTTGGAACGTGGCAGGGGCGTTTTTGAGACCGAAGGGCATCCTTGTGAACTCATAATGCCCATTTTCGACGGTGAATGCCGTCTTGCTTGCGTCGCGTGGGTTCATTTGAATTTGGTGAAAGTCACTTGCTAAGTCTATTCTTGTGAAATACATGGTCTTTCCTAAGCTGTCTAGTATATCTGCAATGTTCGGAATAGGGTATCTATCAGAGATCGTTTTTTCATTTAATTTTCGAAAATCGATTACCAAACAACACTTTTTTTCGCCTGTGATGTCCTCTTTCTTAGGTACGACCCAGACGGGTGCACTCCAAGGGGAATGGCTGCTTTTTATGATGTTCTGTTCGAGCATTTGTGAAATTTGCTTTCGAACTTCGTCTTTATGTACAAAAGGGTAACGGTAAGATTTTGTGTGAATCGGTATATAATCTGTCGTGGGTATAAAGTGTTTAACGGCATTAGGGAACGTTAGTTGATTGTTTTCGTTGTGAAAAAGTCTTGTGAATGATTTGCATAGTTTGAGAATATGTTGTTTTTCCTCGCTGTTGAGGTGTTCCGTCTGAATGTCTAATTGTTGATCGTCCGGTAATTCTGTATTAGTTGCCGCGGACATGCAGTTTAAGTATTGGTGGGTTCGCGGAGAGAACTCTTCTGCCTGTAACGGTTCTTCTAGATAAAGTGTTTGGGTCTGGTCTGAGTTATTACAGACTTCGAAATAGGCGGATCCTGCGATTGTGGTGTATAAGCCACCTGTTATGACTATTTGATTATCCAAATTCGTGGTTTCATATATAAAGTATCCCTGCATTAAGTTTACTGGGAGCGGTAGTTGCATTTTGGTATTTTGTGGTACGGTATGTAATGTATCTACAGGGTTTGCCCTTGTGAGGATTGGGATGGCGGTTTCTGGTGTTTCTAATATGGAGTCGGCAAAGTTTATTTTTGCATTTAGGCCGGATAGAAAATCCATGCCTAGGAGACCATTGAAGTGGGGGTGGAAATTAAATAGTAAGAACTTAAAATTGGGAATTTGTTTGAACTGTTTGAAATTTATTTCATCTGTATATTCCAGAATTTCGAATGTACTGAGTACAGTGTGGATACTTATATCGGAGGTTAGTTTTTTTTTTTTTCAGCACTTCGTTAATAAGTGCTGGGTTTATGAATGAGTAGGTAGATCCAGTGTCTATTAAAAATTTGAGAGGTTTTGACAACATGGAGTTTGGTGATAGGAAAACAAATGGCAATGAAGATCCGTGACTCTTCTTGCTTATGTAACCGACTGGTTTCCCGAGGCTTCTAGTGAAAAATTTCCATCATCGTTGATGTTACATAGGGCAGCGTTTGGATTATGGTTGTTTTTGTCTTGGTGATTTAGGGTCTGATCTGATTTGTTGTTATTGTGGAAGGGGTTCCTACCCAGAGTTTGTCTATCGTGTTGACCATTACTATCGTTATTGGAATTATATTCACGTGTGAAGCGTCTATTATCATTGTTAAAATTTTGTTGTCGCTGTGTAAAGCGACTATTATTGTCGTTGCTTGTGTTATCATGTCGTGGTACATGGCGGCCGTTGTTGCCATTATTATAATTCTGTTGTCCTGATATGTAGCGTCTATTACAGTCATTATTGGTTGGTTGTCCTTTCGCGTATGAGTGATTCCTGTATGTCGAGCTGTCTCGTCGTCGATTTTCTTGGTGTTTATTCAGGTTTCTAGAGAAGTTTAATTCGATCTGTCCGTACTCGTACGCTTTCTCGATTATCTCTGGTCTTTGGTTCCTAATGGCTGACCTAAGTGGGTCCTTTAATCCAACTAAGAATGTATTTAGGCAGAATCTGTCATACTGGTCACGTTTGGCGATGAGTGAGTGTCCACTAGGGTCTGCTTCCCTGGCCAGGGACATTAATTCGCTTCTTATTTTAGTGGCTGTGAAATATAGTTTTCCCATACTGAGTCCATCCGGAAGGTTATGTAGCTCTCTAACAAGCATTTCTTCCGTTTTTTTTGATAGAGTATAGTCGCTAGAGGCTTGCTTTGATGTCATCCCAACTGAGGAGTACATCGCAGACACTCAGTGCCTCGTCCGCCCTACCTTTAATTTTGTCACGGATGATTCCCAGTAAGTATTGTCCGCAAGTTGCTTGGTCCACTGATCTGGCTAACAAAAGTAGCTGTTCTACTCTATTAACAAATCTATCAAGGTTGTCAGGTGTGTGTAAGTTAGTGTAAGTTTTATGCCATTCGTATAGTGCTACTGTGTTTGCTTCCACCTTTGTTGTTGTTTTATCGACTTCAACTGTAATGTATGTGATGTAGTAAATATATTTTTTAGAGGTTAGTGAACATGTGACAACAATAAAAGTTAAGTTGTTCGTGGAATGTTTTGTTGTTTTCTCTTCTTTTTCTTATTATTATTTTTTTTTTATATATAACAATGTATAACATTTTCCTTTGATTAATTTAATTGATTTTATTTCTCTAATATGGTTCTATTTCGTGGTGCGTGGTGCGCAAAAAGAATTCAACAGTGTACAAGCCAACGCGGCATGAAGTGTCGCTCTGCCACTCTGGCGCGTCATCAGCTCTTGGCGGCAGTCACTGCACAGCGACGCAACAAGAGTTTCACAAGCGGAGTCACACAAATACATACATACATGTTTGCTTGATATTTGCCAAAGGGAACAGTATGATATTTGTGCATGTTTAATTTATTCTTCCATTTTTTTTTTTTTTTTTTTTTTTTTTTTAGTATTCTTATTTTTATGTATTTCCTAATAATATATTAGCGTTTGTGTAAATTGGTAATGAAAACGATCCCGGTGCCTTAACAGCGATTGTTGTACACATATACGGTCGTTAATCACACAACTTACTTATTTATGCATTTCATAATAATGCATTTGCTTTCATGTAGATTGATAAATCAAAACGATCCCGGTGCCTTAACAGCGATTGCTGTACACATACGAGTATGTATGAAGAAATAATAGGTGGCCCTTTGTCCATTTCCACTAGTAAAATGATTATATTAAAATTATATTAAACAGTAACGAGTAATTTATAGTCGCGGCACTCGACTAATGCGTTTCTTCTTTTTTTAAGTTAAAACTTTGTTATTCACATTAAAAAGTAATTGTTTAAATACTTATGCGACCACTTAAGCTTATATTCTTTAAAGTTCTTATGACAATTTTATGAAAATTATTATTTTAAGTTGAGGTTAAGTTATTACTTAGTTAAAGGATCGTTGCACTATGTAAAACCATTAAGGTGTCACATAAAAATTTGCATCATTTGTTTTTCGTCAAAATAAGTATTGTCGTATGGACATATATCGAGCACCCACTGTACCAAGAGGGTTAAAAGGGAACACATTCTAACACTCTTTGCTAATATACCTCCGCGCTACAGCCTAAGCGAGCATAGCTATATACTAAAGAACATATATTCAAGTTTCTCCGCTGCTGCTGTTGGCATCGCAGCTGCGAGACTTAGACCTCTTTAGCTCCTAAATCATATTCATAAGACAAGAAACTCCCGATAGCTCGGAGCGGCCACAACAACTGCTCCTGGTAAATTAATAAAACCAAATAAAATTAAATCTTAAAAACTAAAACCAAAACTGCATAATTATTGGATGACTACAACATGGCAAAGATTTAACCACAACATGGCGACCGTGACATTTGAGCCCAAATTCGGACAATCAACATAAGACGGACAACAGCAGTAGCCGATGGAACCAATGGAACGCTAAAGGCAAAACAACTATTAAAAAAAAAGGGTACCCGTTACTGTTTTACACAATTTTAAAATATTCATTTTGCAAGTCGAAACTCCCAAAGCGTCACTTATTGTCGGAGAAAGCATGTTGAATAACTGATAGTGGCGTGACTGCCCATGTGACCTAACCTAACCTATAACCTAAACTTCTTCATAAATACCGACGACCGGCGTGTACTGGCGGTGCAGGATCAGAACCTGCTACACCAAAGCCCCTAAAGGTAATCCCACCTGAGAAACATATATTTGTTTCCCGGCTTTCTCCTCGCGTCCCCTCGGTGGAATTTGACAAAATGTGCTCAACCAAGTTCTGGCTGGAACACATTTTCGTCCAAGAACATCGACCGGGACATAAAAAAAAGAAAATTAATCGACCTGCGGCGGTAAAACTCCCTCAAACAAAAGCCATTGAGCAAACCCTCGCAAAAAACTAACATCGTCTCTCATTCTTTCCTATCAGAACACAAGGGGGTTGCGTACTAAGCTTCCTACTTTGTTTTCTGAGAGCTTTTCTGTTGCATCCCAAATAATTGTTTTTACCGAAACATGGCTGGTTTCGGAAATTCTTAGCTCTGAAATTTTTCCGAGTAGGTATGTAATATACAGGCCTGATCGATCACTCGGATCTGGGGGTGGAGTGTTAATTTCTGTCGACTCTAAACTTGTATCCGAGGAGATTAACCTTCAATTCGGCGATATCGAATTCATTTGTGTTAAACTTGCGCTTCCTGGTAGGTTTTTATTTATTACATGTTCTTACATCCCTCCCAAGTCCGACCCATCCACGTATGAGTTGCATCTAGCGGCCATACAGTCCGTTTTTACGTTATTATCAGATGTAGATCAGTTAGTGGTTCTGGGTGATTTTAACATAACACAAATTTACTGGTCAAAAAATGAAAATAGTCTAGCTTTAACCCCTTCCTCACATAATGACTTTATTGCAGGTATGTTAGACATGACCCTGGAACAAATTAACCATGTTAAAAACTCTTTAGGTCGGTTACTCGATCTATGCTTTATCTCAGATTCGGACTCCGTATATATATCTAGGGTTCCACCACTTACACGCCCTGAAGATCTTTATCATCCCACTCTGGAGCTGGCGATCGATGTTGGACCACTCCAAACGACTGAGCCTACTAGGGCTGTCAAAAAGGTTCGATGTTTTAGCATGTCAGACTTTCTTAAACTTAATATTCTTATCTCTGATTTTGACTGGTCCGATTTCTACGCATGCAATGATATGACTTCAGCTTTAAACATATTCTACCATGCATTAAACCTAACTTTTGATATATGTGTTCCGATGAGGTACCCGTCCAGAACGGATAACCCTCCTTGGTATACCAAGGCCTTAAGCACCTTAAAAAATATAAAATTCAGGCTTCAGAACCAATACTTAAAAACTAGAACTCCGCTTAGTTACTCTCAATACTTAATTGCTCGGTCAAATTTTACCGTGCTTAACGCTCAGTGTTATAAAAATTATTTAGCTCGTTGTAGGACCCAATTTACACAGGATCCGAAACAGTTTTATAATTTCGTTAAGACTAAGCGTAGACCTAAAACGTTTCCTTCAGCACTAACGTTTGAGAACTCAACGGCGAGATCTGATCAGGCAATAGCCGATATGTTCGCCAAGTTTTTTCAAACCACATATTCACCTTCGACAACCGCTAGGCAGCCTTATGTCTACGGTGTTCCACAATCGAACCTCGTCACGCGACCTTTTCTATCTAAGAGTGGTATTCTTAAGGATCTTCAGAGTATTAAGCCGACCTACTCTCCGGGCCCCGACGGTGTTCCCAACTGTGTGCTTAGGTACTGCGCGTCTTCCATTTGCAATCCTCTTCTTAAACTGTTTAACCTCTCGCTTGAAACGACTACGTTTCCCCCTATTTGGAAGGAATCTTTCATCATTCCTTTACACAAGAAAGGGAAAACTTCGGATGCTGGTAATTAAAGAGGTATCTCTAAATTATCAGCAATTCCTAAACTCTTTGAGAAAATTATTGTGCCCCATTTGCAACACCAGTGTAGATCAATAATATCTCCATATCAACATGGTTTTATGGCTCGACGGTCTACAACTACAAACTTGCTTGAATTGACCTCTTATGTCATTACTGGGTTCCGAAAAAGTCTTCAGACAGATGTCATCTACACTGACTTTAGTAAAGCATTTGACTCTGTAAATCACTCACTTTTAGTTCATAAACTTGACTTAATCGGATTCCCATACGATCTTCTTAAGTGGGTTGAAAGTTATCTGACTGGTAGAACGCAACGTGTTTTATTTAAAGATGTCTTGTCTGGTCCGATTTATGCTTCATCCGGTGTCCCTCAGGGAAGCCATTTAGGTCCGCTATTTTTCACATTATTCATAAATGACCTTCCAATCGCTTTAACAAATTCTTTTATTTTAATGTACGCAGATGATGTGAAACTTTGTATTCAATATAATGATGCGTGCTACCAGAGAAAACTACAATCTGACCTTAACAACTTTCAATTTTGGTGCTCTGCAAACTTACTAAATCTTAACGGCTCTTAGTGTAAAGTAATGACCTTCAGTCGCTCTAAGCCGTTAATATCCACTTATACGCTTTGTGGTGTAACCCTAGATAGAATTAAGCTAGTAGACGACTTAGGTGTCCTATTGGATGACAAACTTACATTTTCCGACCACATTTTTTCCATGGTTAATAAAGCCAGAGGTGTGTTAGGTTTTATAAAAAGATGGTCGAAAGAATTTAATGACCCTTACGTAATTAAAACTTTATTTGTCTCTCTCGTTCGTCCGATCTTAGAGTATGGATCTTGTGTCTGGAACCCCCAGTACGCGGTCCACCAAGACCGTATAGAATCAATTCAAAAAAGCTTTCTCTTATTTGCTCTTCGTGGCCAAAATTGGGATGCAAACTTACATCTTCCCTCCTATAAAAGCAGACTATTACTAATAAACTTACCTACCCTTGCTAACCGTAGGACAATGCTTGGCGTTGTTTTTATTAACAATCTTATTAGTGGGGACATTGATAGTCAAGCCCTAATAGGTCGCTTAAACATCAATGTGCCCGCTATACCCACTAGAAACTATATTCCCTTATCCTTGAGACATTGCAGCTCGAACTTTGCCCTTCATGAACCATTTAGGGTATTATGCTCGAGTTACAATACCGTTTACAACATTATATCCAATACTTCTCCTACTAACATAAAAATCGTCTTACTAAACCTCTTAGCTCATATTAAATTAATTTATTTATTTAATATTCCACTCGGTACTATCCCCGTGTTCCGAGCCGTACGATAGACGGCAGCGCCCCTCGGTCGGTTGGGCGGGAGGTGGGTTGCACGTTAAGCAACGGGAGTCGCGAAAAAAAAAAAAAATAATGCTCCGATTTGAAACATTTTTAGTATGTAAGTATCGACAGATATCGACAAAAGTAAGATATACAAATAATGGAATAATAAGACAAAAAAATTCCAGCTCTTATAGTTCCAGAGATATCAGTTGTTCTAGAAAATGGGAAAACCGTCTTTTGAACTTGGTAAGCGTAAGAGTGGGTGTGGCCTGATAGTGGTACCATCATAATATGCGCTTGCATCTATGGATTATACATACTTAATTTCAACTTTCTAACTCTAATAGTTCCTGAGATTTAAGCGATTTTAGTTTTTCGCGATGTTTTGCTGTTAGAGTGGGCGTGGCAGGATGCTGTAATAAACTTGCTCTGCGTAGGGATCTCAAGAATCTTCACGGCTATTCTCAACTTTGTATCTCTTATAGTTCCTGAGATCTCAGCGTTCATACGGACGGACGGACAGACGGACGAACGGACGGACGGACGGACGGACGGACGGACATGGCTCAATCGACTTCGCAATTGATCCTGATCAAGAATATATATACTTTACTGGGTCGAAAACGCTTCCTTCAATCTGTTACAAACTTTTCAACGAATCCAGTATACCCCTTTACTCTACGAGTAACGGGTATAATAAGGTTCACACTATCAACCTTAACTTCAATCATTTTGTTTTCCTTAAAAATTGACACACAGATAAATTATAAACATTATTAGTTGATACAGGTGCAGACATCTCTTAAATAAAAGAAACTTCAGACTCAAATACCAACGCTGACTATAAAAATATTACCCAAATATAAGATGTAGGTGAAGGAAAAACCAATTCAAAAGGATTAGTATCAATAGAAGTTCTTCCAAGCATGGTGTAGCATAGTCCACATAATTTTCACATAGTAGCTTCAAATTTTCCTATTCCATGTGATGAAATTATAGGCATAGATTTTATGAAAAAATACAAATGTTAAATATATTTAAAACTAGAAAATGGTTTACTCATACTGAGGCCAGATAACCTCTATAATCCAATTAATATTCCAATAAACCACACATTCAAAAATAACTTGATAATTCGGCCAGAAAGATCTGAAGTCGTCCGAAAAATTGCTATAAATTCAGCAACCAGATACATATTAATACCAAACCAAGTAATAAAAATGCAAATCAAGAAGAAATCTTAGACACACTGAACATAAATTTCCCTCTCAGTTCAAAGAAATACTTAAAGAATTATGCACAAAATACACAGATATGTATATTCCTCATAGTCACGAAGAAGAAGTAGACAAACAGGTCGACAAATTAATCAAAGATAAAATCATAGAACCTTCAGTCTCAGAATGTAACAGTCCACTATTAATCGTACCAAAAAAATCACTACCAAATTCATCCGATAAAAGATGGGGCTTAGTAATTGACTACGGCCAAATTAATAAGAAAATTTTATCCGAAAAATTCACATAACCAAGAAAAACACGTAGAAAACTTTCGAAATATAACGTCATTTTCCGCGAGCAATGACTCTTATCATTTTACGCAATTACCTTATGGCTTAAAAATAGCGCCAAATTCCTTCCAAATATTGATGACAATTGCATTTTCAGGTATCGAGCCTTCACAGGCATTTCTATCTATGTGATCGGTTGTTCAGAAAAGCATATGATTAAAAACCTTACAAACGTTTTTGATTTATGCAGGAAATACAACCTTAACTTACACCCATACTCTTTTTTCAGACACCAACTAACCTTCCTTGGACACATGTGTACTGACAAAGGTTTTCTACCAGACAACCAGAAATATGATGTGATGTATACCGTCGTAACACAAGTACATAATGGAACGCATCTACCAGTAGTTTACGCATTGCTTACATTCACAAAGGGAGAAAGTAAAAAAACACGACAGAGCAAGAACTAGCAGCTATACATTGGGCAATTAAAGACTTTAGACCATATATCTACGGAAAACACTTCACTCTAAAAACAGACTACAGACCACAAACATATCTATTTTCAATGACTAACCCAAGATCCAAATTAACCAGAATGAGACTTGACTTAGAGGAGTACGATTTTACTGTTGAATATCTTAAGGGAAAGGACAACCATATCGCTACGCATTATCTCGAATAACAATCCAAAGCTTACAAAATATCCAGAAGGATAATAAGATTCTGAAATTTACTACCAGAAATCAAAGTAGACAAAAATCCTGCGCAGGAAAAGAACAAATAGATTTGCATGAGCAATCTACGGAAAAAGCTTACAAGCTTTCACTGTTTACTAAGTCGTAAACAATGACGAAGTACGTAAAGTAGTGACGTTGCATGTAAATAATAATAAATATTTATTTATTTAAATAATAATTTATCTAAAACGACTAAACACACAAACCTCATTAACTATAACTTTCTGGGGATAAATGTCATTTGATAAAGTAATTGTGGATACAATAGGTCCATTACCAAGATCTGAGCAAGGAAATGAATACGCAGTAACCTTAATCTGCGATTTAACAAAATATTTAGTAGCAATACCAATAAAAAAAATTAAAACACAGTAGCAAAAGCTATATTTGAAGAATTTATTCTGAAGTACGGTCCAATGAAGACGTTCATTATGGACATAGGAACAGAATATAAAAATTCAATAATAGAAGAGTTATTAAAAAATTTGAATATCAAAAACATAATTTCTGCCGAACATTATCATCAAACTGTGGGAACTCCAGCCAAAGCAAGCATAGCTACATAAGCATATATATAACCTTCTTTCTGCAGCACAGCTACGAGACTTAGGCTTCTTTAGATCCTAAGTGATATTCATAAGACAAGAAACACCCAAGATCTCGGATTGGCCACAACAGCTGCTCCTGCTAAATTAATAAAACTGAATAAAGTTAAATCTTAAAAACTAAAACCGAATTTGAATAATTATTTGACGACTACATGGCGAAGAATTGACCTACAACATGGCAAAGATTTTACCACAACAGTATGCCACAGTAGTATGAGATGTTTCTGCCAGCAGCATAATGTTGATGTGGTATATCCAGTTTGTCTCATGAAGCGCTGTTGGCCTTCCCCATTGTTATTCGTACATCAGGGATCGCTTATTTTGATTTAATGGCCGTTAAT
Organism: Drosophila eugracilis; assembly: GCF_018153835.1. Lineage (NCBI taxonomy): Eukaryota > Metazoa > Arthropoda > Insecta > Diptera > Drosophilidae > Drosophila > Drosophila eugracilis. The sequence goes on along the minus strand of NW_024571944.1, from coordinate 290,397 downwards.
ATTTAATGAGTGGCATCCGTTGTAGCCTCTCCTTGGCGGGGTGGTGAATCTGGGTTTGGCAATCCACGAGTTGCAAGTGGACAAGAATTAATAAAAAACTACTATAGCAGGCAAAAACCCAGAAATTGAATTTTATTTATTTGTATTTTATTTTTTCGAGTCACAAACAACTGCTGCTTAGCTCGGTAATATATTATCCCTCCACGGTCCATCGAAGGGCTCTTTTGTATCAACGGTTTTAAAACAGATCATCAACTAATACTTCGTGTAACCATATGTTTCACAAAAACTGCAACACATTTAATGGCTCAGATGTCCGACTTGCATCACCAAGGTCCGTGTAAAAGGAAAAAGTTACCACCAGCAGCTAGGGGAGCGCCAGGTTCTTCAAAAGTATCTAAAACAAACTAAGACGCCACTCGAAGCCACTCTGAAAGCCCTCACAGTGAAGATGTGTCTTCTGAATTTGGCAAACCGACTAAGGTATGGCAGAAAAACTGTTCGAACTCGTCAATTCGTTGTATTAAAAGAAATGTATCCTGCGAGCTGTCCAGGCGACCTGACAGGTACGACCCATTATGGAAATTTAGGTTTTCAGGAACAGGATTGTCGGTACATGATTTCATTTATCATATCATATCATTTATCATGACTGTTTGCATGTGAATATATCCCTCGTCTCCCACCTGCAGAAAGTATGGCGGCTAGGAGAGTCTTTTTTCTAGAGTAAAGTAAGGTGATCACGGTGGTATGTTAAGCGGGTCCCTTTTAATGAATATGTTGCCAGAAAGCTCCGTGCTGAGCTGAAGACATTGTTCCTAACCAGTCCCCAATCTACAGCTGTCTATGTCTATGATAGCGAAGGTTAGCACATATAGCACACGAATTGTACAGTGACACGCAGCACATGGAATTAAAAGTTGTGGAAAACATTTTGGAAGGTTAAAAACATATTTTCGAAATTAACTCTTTAAAAAACACGTCCTAAAGTATGTGGGACCGATGTCAATACTTTAATTTAGGAATAGGTTATTGGCGTTAGTTGTTTAATAAACAAATAAAATTCAACGAGCAGGTTCAGACTGACACTCAAATATGGTCATTTTTCATTTTTGTAAATTTGTTTTCCTCGTGTGGTCGAAGGGTCGATGGGTTTGGGAAAATAATTTAATATCAAATTCTGTAGATGTTGGTCAAGCAAAGACTGCACTGAAATATATAATGCCGAGGTTGAGACAATTGAGTAAGTGGTCATAGAATGTTCGGATAGCTCATGGTCAAGGCTCTATTAGTTGAAGTGCAGAAGCACGGTAAATTTCGTCTAATAAATAAATTATTTCGGCCCTTATACTGCAGGGATACTGATTATTATTATTACCACAAGGTAACGAAGTATAGCTAGTGAGTTTTTTGATAGTCGCTGCCTTAGGTCCTATCTAAAAGATAATGAAAGGGATTGGGACAAACATCATGATGCCCTCACCAAGCTCGAAAGACGATTTTTCGTTTTTGGTTGAAACAATGAGACATTGGTAACTAAAAATGCAAAAAGTTAGGATAAAGCGTACACGTTCTTTGGAAGCCACCGAAGCTCGAAGTGATATTTTCATCAAGCCACGCCGAAGATAACGACCACAAAAGACGAAAACCGAAAATCGTTGATATCTCAGGAACTATAAGAGTTACAAAGTTGGCATTAAGACCATACCTTCAGAGGTTATTTTCTCGAACTGAAAAAAGGAGAGTGGTGCTTAATAATTTTTTTTCGCTCATGTGAATTCGGCCGGCATTCTCCCTTTTTATCTTTTGTCTATAGAATGAAAAATTATTTAATTTTAACAAAAAAATGTTATAATTTGAACTCCCTGTCGTATGCACTTACTGTTGTTGCAATCAAAACACTGATTCCAAAATAGCGTAAAATAAAACCTTGCATGTCACAAAACTTCGTTTCGGTTAATATAAAATCTATTAATTATTCATGGTGACCCCGATCTGCAGGCGTTTTGTTTTTCGGATTTTTGTACATTTTTATAAACATTTAAACAGTATACCTTAAATACATAATCCGTGTTCCGTGTTTCTCGCGAAAACCAAATTGATGGCTTGGAGTGGCATTATGGGACTGTAGGTGTTGCTTTATACGATTCAGGAGCAGCTTTTTAAACATATGATGAAGTCTGGGACTTGTCCTTTCCAGCTTTGTAGATGATAGTGATGCCAGACTTTTTCCATTGCTGCGGATAGAAGCCCAATCATACATGCAATTTATCATGCTGTTGAATATCGTGTTGAGAAGATTTACTACACACACTCTTCGTTGCTGCGAGCCCATTCTCCTGTTGGTGTGTGCAACAGCAACTCACTTTCGATTGGTGGACATATACCTGATTTAGCTTTCCACAGTGGATATCGAAGTGCCGAAGAAATTATTAAATAAAATATTTATTATATTAATATTAAAATTTCGTTGAAATCATTCGACAAGTCGCCTGCATATAGCAGCTGTTTTTTTTATACTTTTTGTTGAAAATTTTTCTTTATTAAGCTCTTTGGTTTAAAAAAAAATGAATGAAACAATAAACCATGGTTAGCAAAGAAATCGAAGAGCTTTAAAATAAACAAGATGGAATAATGAGAAATATATTCCGAACACAGTTATATTTACAAGAGGGTCGACTATCTCTGAATGCAGCCATATAAGAATATAGTTTAGAAAGTTTAAAACCTCTAATAAAAATATTTCGTCGACTTAAAATCCAATCGAAGCAAGAGACACAAGGGAAATAACGGCAAATAATTGAAATGACAGAATCATTACTGATTTCGCGAATAAACAAAGGCAGGCATAGGAACGTCGATGATGCAACCTTCAGCGGAAAGCACTTCGAATTCAAAAATGTTATAAACATTTGTACAGTCAGTACATTTCAAGTCACTGAGGTTAAATATGCCAAAGCCCTGGCTAGCCTGGAGCTGGTATACGATAATGATTGTCTGTTTTTTTTCCGAAAGTAAATCGACATTTTTAATCTGCCGAAAATGACACAGCCATCAGCTACAGCATTGAGAAACCTGATCGACACAGTCAGAGCTTTTTACGATTCTCTGCTGTCTATAGGGGATAACAAACGTATAACAAATGCTATCCTCATTTATTTAATAATGAGCAAACATTACGTTCACGAACAAGAGTGGAAATATGCAGCAGAGGTTCGAGTCCAAAAAAGTGCCCTTAAACATTAAATGCCTTCGCAAGGGTCACACGGTTAAAAAATGCAAGTAAAGCTGCGATGTCGCGTTCCAGCCTCCTCTTTAGCCTGCGCTCAAGCGAGAGACTTCATCTACTTCGCATGTTTTGCATGCGACCGTATTAGATGGAGTCATTCTTTCCACACCTATCGTGAGCGTATTAACGAAAAGTGTCGATTTTTTGTTGACTCGAGCGTTGCCTGGATGTTCCTAGATGGTGTCAGGGCTGGATAGTGACAGGGAGATGTGCCTTGGAAAACAAAAAAGGGGCGGAAAATTGAGCACATCCCAAATATTTATGACACCTACATAGTTGGCGCATAATAGTAGTATTTTAAGTTATAAGGAATAATATAATATATAAGGGCAGGACGAACGGTCCTCTTTCCTCGAAAACCGGTCCTTATTATATACCCCTTTGGCTGGAGTCAGTGTGACCGTCCCCATAAATTCATGGGTCGTGCAGCCGGAGCAAGATCACTTTTGCCCCTTTATCAGGTAAGATCATTCTTTTCATCGTCCTTTTCGCCAGACTCACAATAGCGCTGGATCTGATAAATTTTACTCGGTCATACCGAGGGAGCGTCGCTCATCGGTACCAGCCGATGCTATCAAGTAGCAGACCCACTGGACCTCTACACTCTCACACATAGCAGACCCACCGGCCTCTACACTCTCTCACATAGCAGACCCGCCGGGCCTCTACACTCTCACATAGCAGTCCCACCGGTCCTCTATTCAATCTCCAAACATTCGATTAATTCCCTACACCTTCCATTTATCCTCTGCATATTCTCTACATTCTCTCACGTGGTAGACCTACCCATCGCTCACTTAATAAATTCCCGGATCCTTCCCTACATCTTAACTAGCAGACTCACAGGTCTCCCATTACCTAGCAAATTTGCGGATGTCGGCTCGTCCCTTATCAAGTCCGCTTCCGTCGAACCAACCGCGAAGGGACCTCATCCAACCCCGTTGGGAAGTCTTCCTCGCTCGCGATAGTCAACTCCGTAACTCTAACTGTACAATAAAGGTACTCTAGGATCGGCTTGGAATCTTCTTTTCAGCAACCACACCTGACATCAAACAAATGTTGGAACGAACTGCTGGCATCCAGCCAACCAATGCAGGATTGTTACATGGCGCCCGAACAGGTGAAAGTGGTTGTAGAAAGTACAGGAAGGAGGAAGCTGTTGGATAGTTGATAAGCTGCGATGTATTCCAAGTAATAGTCAAGGTTAGAATCGGTACGAGGAGGGCAAGGGTAGTGGTGAACACAGGGGCCGAGGAAGGAATAACCCTAGCAAACGGGACATGACCACCACACTGGTTCGATTCGCGGGCGAGCAATTCTAGCTGAAGTTCTTAAACCTAAGACAGATAACAGGAGGGATGCTACTGGAAATGGACTTCCTGGCGAAAACCAAAACTATAATACGGTGCGATAGCCGGGAAATGGACTTCAAAGAGCATCATGAGGAACTAGCACAGGAAAGATCGAAAGAAGCGATAGTAGGAGCTGAAGTTCTTAAACCTAAACCAGATAACAGGAGGGATGCTACTGGAAATGGACTTCCTGGCGATAACCAAACCTATAATACGGTGCGATAACCGGGAAGTGGACATCAAAGAGCCTCATTAAGAAATTCGACAGGAAGGTTTGAAAAAAGCGATAGTAGGAGCGGAGCCATACAACGAGGAAGCCCAAAGTTCCTGAAAAGCCAAATGCAGGTGTTTGAGAGTATGAAGGAATGCAGTACGATCTCAATGCACAGTGAAGCTGCGTTATCAGCAATATTCCAGCGAGCTCTGAACACAATCATAGGACCAGAGATGGAGTTGTGCGCGTTCGCATATCTGGATGACATCGTTGTGATTGGAAGGAGTAAGCGGGAACATCTGGAAAAGTGCCGAGCCAAAAAATCAACGCGGATAAGTGCAACTTCTTCCAAAAGGAAATGAGGTACCTCAGGATAGGGGCAGACCCAGACAAAGTAGCAGCCATAGCAGTATCAGCTTCTTGGGAATGGCGTTGTGGTACATGTTTTACAGAACAAGTGGACCCATTTCAGGAACTGATAAGGTAGGTGGGGAAATTCGACTTGCAACCACGGCACCAGAAAGACTAACTTAACGCAGGCGGTGGTGCCTGACTTCACAAGGTAGTTTGAATTACAGAAAAATTCGACTAATTTTTGGGTAGGAGCAGTGCCGACCGAGAAGAGCACGGGGGGGGTCACGTGCTAGCGAACACCAGCAGAGGGCTTAGCAGACGGAGCAGAACTACAGCGCCACGGGAAAAGTGGAAAAGTGTCACGTCATATACTGAAGCATCAAAAAGTCCCGAATGTAACTGCAGGTTTACGAATTCGTGGTTGTGACCGACCACCGTCCATGAGGCCCTAAAATGGGTAAATTCGATAGAAAATCACTGAGGGTGAGATGGGCGCTAGGCTTGCTACCGTTCCAGTTTGAGGTAAGATACCGCGAAGGAAAATTGAACGCCGTGGCAGACGCATTATCTCGCACTACGCCAGTGGGATGCTTGAAGGATAATTACGATGAGTGTCGGACCGATCCAGAAAATGAGGAGTTCAGGATCGAAGGCAACTTGCTGTGTAAGTGGAGCACTCGGAAAAGGGACCTGCATCGCAGAGGACGAGAAGCAAAACGTGCTACGAGAGAACCATTGCCAGAATCACGAAGCAATATTTCTGGCATCAGACATCATGAAGTTCGTCAAGACGTGCGAAACCTGTTAACGGTACAAAACGCCACAGCAACAGGCGCCCGGGAAAATGATAACGAAGATCGGCAACGCGCCATGGGAAACGCTATGCGTTGATTTTGGGGGCTCACTGCCCAGTACGAAGCATGGGAATACTACACTAGTAGTAATTGTGGGTAAGTTCTCAAAATGGATGGAATTAGCAGCCGTGCGACACGCTACGGCGGAAACGATTTTAAAGGTATTCCGGAATTAATTTAATATCAAATTCTGTAGATGTTGATCAAGCAAAGACTGCAATGAAATATATAATGCCGAGGTTGAGACAATGGTTGAGTAAGTGGTGCAGTGGTGAAGTGCAGAAGCACGGTAAATTTCGTCTAATAAATAAATTATTTCGGCTCTTATACTGCAGGGATACTGATTATTATTATTACCACAAGGTAACGAAGTATAGCTAGTGAATTTTTTGATAGTCGCTGCCTTAGGTCCTATCTAAAAGATAATGAAAGGGATTGGGACAAACATCATGATGCCCTCACCAAGCTCGAAAGACGATTTTTCGTTTTTGGTTGAAACAATGAGACATTGGTAACTAAAAATGCAAAAAGTTAGGATAAAGCGTACACGTTCTTTGGAAGCCACCGAAGCTCGAAGTGATATTTTCATCAAGCCACGCCGAACATAACGCCCACAAAAGACGAAAACCGAAAATCGTTGATATCTCAGGAACTATAAGAGTTACAAAGTTGGCATTAAGACCATACCTTCAGGGGTTATTTTCTCGAACTGAAAAAAGGAGAGTGGTGCTTAATAATTTTTTTTCGCTCATGTGAATTCGGCCGGCATTCTCCCTTTTTATCTTTTGTCTATAGAATGAAAAATTATTTAATTTTAACAAAAAAAAGTTATAATTTGTTGCAATCAAAACACTGATTCCAAAATAACGTAAAATAAAACCTTGCATGTCACAAAACTTCGTTTCGGTTAATATAAAATCTATTAATTATTCATGGTGACCCCGATCTGCAGGCGTTTTGTTTTTCGGATTTTTGTACATTTTTATAAACATTTAAACAGTATACCTTAAATACATAATCCGTGTTCCGTGTTTCTCGCGAAAACCAAATTGATGGCTTGGAGTGGCATTATGGGACTGTAGGTGTTGCTTTATACGATTCAGGAGCAGCTTTTTAAACATATGATGAAGTCTGGGACTTGTCCTTTCCAGCTTTGTAGATGATAGTGATGCCAGACTTTTTCCATTGCTGCGGATAGAAGCCCAATCATACATGCAATTTATCATGCTGTTGAATATCGTGTTGAGAAGATTTACTACACACACTCTTCGTTGCTGCGAGCCCATTCTCCTGTTGGTGTGTGCAACAGCAACTCACTTTCGATTGGAGGACATATACCTGATTTAGCTTTCCACAGTGGATATCGAAGTGCCGAAGAAATTATTAAATAAAATATTTATTATATTAATATTAAAATTTCGTTGAAATCATTCGACAAGTCGCCTGCATATAGCAGCTGTTTTTTTTATTCTTTTTGTTGAAAAATTTTCTTTATTAAGCTCTTTGGTTTAAAAAAAATGAATGAAACAATAAACCATGGTTAGCAAAGAAATCGAAGAGCTTTAAAATAAACAAGATGGAATAATGAGAAATATATTCCGAACACAGTTATATTTACAAGAGGGTCGACTATCTCTGAATGCAGCAATATAAGAATATTGTTTAGAAAGTTTAAAACCTCTAATAAAAATATTTCGTCGACTTAAAATCCAATCGAAGCAAGAGACACAAGGGAAATAACGGCAAATAACTGAAATGACAGAATCATTACTGATTTCGCGAATAAACAAAGGCGGGCATAGGAACGTCGATGATGCCAACCTTCAGCGGAAAGCACTTCGAATTCCAAAATGTTATAAACATTTGTACAGTCAGTACATTTCAAGTCACTGAGGCTAAATATCCCAAAGCCCTGGCTAGCCTGGAGCTGGTATACGATAATGATTGTCTGTTTTTTTTCCGAAAATAAATCGACATTTTTAATCTGCTGAAAATGACACAGCCATCAGCTACAGCATTGAGAAACCTGATCGACACAGTCAGAGGTTTTTACGATTCTCTGCTGTCTATAGGGGATAACAAACGTATAACAAATGCTATCCTCATTTATTTAATAATGAGCAAACATTACGTTCACGAACAAGAGTGGAAATATGCAGCAGAGGTTCGAGTCCAAAAACGTGCCCTTAAACATTAAATGCCTTCGCAAGGGTCACACGGTTAAAAAATGCAAGTCAAGCTGCGATGTCGCGTTCCAGCCTCCTCTTTAGCCTGCGCTCAAGCGAGAGACCTTATCCACTTCGCATGTTTTGCATGCGACCGTATTAGATGGAGTCATTCTTTCCACACCTATCGTGAGCGTATTAACGAAAAGTGTCGATTTTTTGTTGACTCGAGCGTTGCCTGGATGTTCCTAGATGGTGTCAGGGCTGGATAGTGACAGGGAGATGTGCCTTGGAAAACAAAAAAGGGGCGGAAAATTGAGCACATCCCAAATATTTATGACACCTACATAGTTGGCGCATAATAGTAGTATTTTAAGTTATAAGGAATAATATAATATATAAGGGCAGGACGAACGGTCCTCTTTCCTCGAAAACCGGTCCTTATTATATACCCCTTTGGCTGGAGTCAGTGTGACCGTCCCCATAAATTCATGGGTCGTGTAGCCGGAGCAAGATCACTTTTGCCCCTTTATCAGGTAAGATCATTCTTTTCATCGTCCTTTTCGCCAGACTCACAATAGCGCTGGATCTGATAAATTTTACTCGGTCATACCGAGGGAGCGTCGCTCATCGGTACCAGCCGATGCTATCAAGTAGCAGACCCACTGGACCTCTACACTCTCACACATAGCAGACCCACCGGCCTCTACACTCTCTCACATAGCAGACCCACCGGGCCTCTACACTCTCACATAGCAGACCCACCGGTCCTCTATTCAATCTCCACACATTCGATTAATTCCCTACACCTTCCATTTATCCTCTACACATTCTCTACATTCTCTCACGTGGTAGACCTACCCATCGCTCACTTAATAAATCCCCGGATCCTTCCCTACATCTTAACTAGCAGACTCACAGGTCTCCCATTACCTATTAGCTAGCAAATTTGCGGATGTCGGCTCGTCCCTTATCAAGTCCGCTTCCGTCGAACCAACCGCGAAGGGACCTCATCCAACCCCGTTGGGAAGTCTTCCTCGCTCGCGATAGTCAACTCCGCATCGAGCCAACCAATGCAGGACTGTTACATGGCGCCCGAACAGGTGAAAGTGGTTGTAGAAAGAACAGGAAGGAGGAAGCTGTTGGATAGTTGATAAGCTGCGATGCATTCCAAGTAATAGTCGAGGTTAGAATCGGTACGAGGAGGGCAAGGGTAGTGGTGAACACAGGGGCCGAGGAAGGAATAACCCTAGCAAACGGGACATGACCACCACACTGGTTCGATTCGCGGGCGAGCAATTCTAGCTGAAGTTCTTAAACCTAAGACAGATAACAGGAGGGATGCTACTGGAAATGGACTTCCTGGCGAAAACAAAACCTATAATACGGTGCGATAGCCGGGAAATGGACTTCAAAGAGTATCATGAGGAACTAGCACAGGAAAGATCGAAAGAAGCGATAGTAGGAGCTGAAGTTCTTAAACCTAAACCAGATAACAGGAGGGATGCTACTGGAAATGGACTTCCTGGCGAAAACAAAACCTATAATACGGTGCGATAACCGGGAAGTGGACATCAAAGAGCCTCATTAGGAAATTCGACAGGAAGGTTTGAAAAAAGCGATAGTAGGAGCGGAGCCATAAAACGAGGAAGCCCAGAAGTTCCTGAAAACCCAAATGCAGGTGTTTGAGAGTATGAAGGAATGCAGTACGATCTCAATTCACAGTGAAGCTGCGTTATCAGCAATATTTCAGCGAGCTCTGAACACAATCATAGGACCAGAGATGGAGTTGTTCGCGTTCGCATATCTGGATGACATCGTTGTGATTGGAAGGAGTAAGCGGGAACATCTGGCGAACCAAAAATTCAACGCGGATAAGTGCAACTTCTTCCAAAAGGAAATGAGGTACCTCAGGATAAGGGCAGACCCAGACAAAGTAGCAGCCATAGCAGTATCAGCTTCTTGGGAATAGCGTTGTGGTACATGTTTTACAGAACAAGTGGACCCATTTCAGGAACTGATAAGGTAGGGGGGGGAATTCGACTGGCAACCACGGCACAAGAAAGCGTTCGACCGGCTAAAAACCAACCTAACGCAGGCGGTGGTGCCTGACTTCACAAGGTAGTTTGTGTTACAGAAAAATTCGACTAATTTTTGGGTAGGAGCAGTGCCGTCCGTGGAGAGCACGGGGGGGTCACGTGCTAGCGAGCACCAGCAGAGGGCTTAGCAGACGGAGCAGAACTACAGCGCCACGGGAAAAGTGGAAAAGTGTCACGTCATATACTGAAGCATCAAAAAGTACCGAATGTAACTGGAGGTTTACGAATTCGTGGTTGTGACCGACCCTAAAATGGATAAATTCGATAGAAAATCACTGAGGGTGAGATGGGCGCTGGGCTTGCTACCGTTCCAGTTTGAGGACGCACTACGCCAGTTGAGATAAAAGTGGCAAGGACTGTGCTGGAAGAAAAATGAGGAGAAAAATGAGGATTTCAGGATCGAAGGCAACTTACTGTGTAAGTGGAGCACTCGGAAAAGGGACCTGCATCGCAGAGGACGAGAAGCAAAACGTGATACGAGAGAACCATTGCCAGAATCACGAAGCAATATTTCTGGCATCAGACATCATGAAGTTCGTCAAGACGTGCGAAACCTGTTAACGATACAAAACGCCACAGCAACAGGCGCCCGAGAAAATGATAACGAAGATCGGCAACGCGCCATGGGAAACGCTATGCGTTGATTTTGGGGGCCCACTGGCCAGTACGAAGCATGGGAATACTACACAAGTAGTAATTGTGGGTAAGTTCTCAAAATGGATGGAATTAGCAGCGGTGCGACACGCTACGGCGGACACGATTTTGAAGGTATTCCGGAAAATAATAATAGCGAGGATTGAAGTACCGACGGTCCTTATATCAGACAATATGGTGCAATTCCCCGGAAGGAAGAGCATAACGCTCATGGAGCTCTGGGGAATACGGCAGCAGTTCACCGCACCGAGCACCCCACAGCAGAACCCACCGGCACGCACGAGCCGCACGATGAAAACCATGATAGCAGAGTTGGCAGGGGAGGAACAGATAAAAAGGGGCGATAATATACCGGAGTTAATGCTAACATATTATATAACACAAGCATCTCGGAAGCAACATGTTTTAGTCCTGCAGAGTTGATCTATGGGAATGAGTTGCGTCTCCCCGGAGCGCTCTTCGACCTCGTCGAAGACAAGGTTTAATAGAGTCAGAAACCAACAGATGGGAAGGGTTGAAGGTGACCATATCGGAAGCATACAAGAACATGGGGGACGCAGCGGAAACCGAGAAACGGCACTACGATTTACGGAAAAGAGCATGTAAGACGAGCATAGGGTAACTGGTTTGGTGCAGAACACACTTCTTCTCGGACGCAGCAGATAGGATTAATGCGAAGCTCTCGCAGAAATACAACGGTCTGTGGGAAGTCTGGGAGTTCATCTCGCCGGTAATCGCGGAGCGGAGAAGGCGGGGGGAAAAGATACATAAGCGAGCATACGTGAGGGACCTAAAACCATGTTACGATACTACCACCAACTCCTCTGAAGCCAGTCTGTACAGGTTACAGAAGCCAAAGAGGCGAGAGGCAGGCGAGGACGCGAGAAGGAGCTACCAACCACCACCAGCGCGGCACCTCTTGAGGATGTGGACTACCTCGACCGGGATGTCCTGCAATGTAGCGTCTCGGAGTGCCTCTTCAGGGAGGTCTTGAATCCACCAACGACTTGGGGTGCCAACAGTGCCAACAAAGTGGTTCTGCTACCCGCCACCGTCGATCAAATCAAAAAACGATGGGAGATAAACAACTTGGGTTAGACAGTGCCAACGGGAGTGGGCTTACTACCCAGCACCAAGAAGCGATTCGGGCAACAGTAGAGCATACTAGTGCCCGACGGAGAGAATACATAGATAATGATCTTGGAACGGCAAAGAAGAATAGCAGTACGCCGTTTCACGCTCGTTGAAAATTGGGGGCGGCATAACGACCTGTTTGCGCATAATAATAGTATTTTTAGTTATAAGGAATAATGGTAAAGATATCAGTAAAGTTCGTAGAAAATAAGTTGTTATAGAATAAAAAAGCAACGTTTAAAATGCGCGGGAGCGTCTTAGGGACGACGAACGGGCACACTGCCCTGCAAGCGGTCACACTGACCTGTTTTCGAGAAAATATCACTTTGGCGCTCAACCTTGATCAGGTAATATTAGCTTACGCGTCGTGTGAGGAGCTGACAGTAATCGTCCCTTTGGCTAGACCCAGCCCAGCTCTTGCTCTGGTAAATTTTACACGGTCATACCGAGAGAGCGTCGCTCATCGGAACCAGCCGATACTCTCAAGTTGCAGACACGCCGGGCCTCTACACTTTCACAAGTAGCAGACCCACCGGGCCTCTGTATTCCCTGAAGTACTAGACCCACCTGGCCTCTACACTCTCTCAAATGGCAGACCCACCGGCCCTGTACACTCTCACATACCAGACCCGCCAGGCCTCTATTCAATCTCCAAACATTTGATTATTTTTCTACACCATCGATTTATCCTCTACACATTCTCTAAATTCTCTCACGTGGTAGACCTACAGGGCTTCCATACGCTATCAACATACCCAACGCTCACTTAATATATCCTGGGGAGCTTTCGCTACATCTTAACTAGCAGGCCCACGGGTCACCTATTACCTCTTAGCTAGCGAATTTGCGGATGTCGATACCAAGCGGACCCCGAGGCGCTATTTAGTCTTCATACGCCGCGATGGGAGCTCATCCAACCCCGTTGGGAAATCTTCCTTGCCCGCCGTAAGGGCCGTCATTACTGGAGGAGAGCGTCGTCACCTTGATAGTAAACTCTGTAACCCTAACTGCTTTAGTCAGCGTCATGCTCTAGGATCGACTTGAAATCTTCTTTTCAGCAATCACACCTGACATCAAACAAATGTTGGAACGAACTGCTGTTATGGTATCCCGATTCGCTTACACAGATCCGCAAGTCCCGATTAACATACGCGATTTCGCTGATGCTTCCATGCAATCATATGAAGCGTGCATCTTCGTTCGCACTCAAAATGATGAAAGTTTAAAAGTGTCATTACTGACAGAAAAATCAACAGTAGATACCCTCAAGACGAAAATTTTGCCTCGCCTTGAGCTGTGTGCAGCTGACCTTTTAGCAGATCTTCTTAATCGTGTACGGCCACTAATTAATTGCCTAATAAGTACAGTTGTCCTATGGACTGACGAGATTACTCTGCATTGGATTAAATCCCATCCCTCGTCGTTGTCCGTTTTTATCTTGAACCGAGTAGCGAAAATCCAAGAGTGGTCGGAGAAAGCAATTTGGCGACACGTCCCTCTGAAAGTAAACCCATCGGGGTTGTCTCGAGGAAGAGGTCGTCACGTCCATCTGGTTCGCTGGGCCATCGTTTTTACTCGACTCAGAAAGCAAGTGGCCCCGCAAGCTCACACTTCGAACCAGCTTCAGAAGTTGTGCCTGTGGAGTTACGCAAGTCGGCGTTAACTCTGATCGCTACAACAGAGCATAAGGGCTTGCTTCAGAAAATAGAGTCCTTTACGACGCACCTGAAGCTTCTGAGAGTTTCCGAGTGGGTTTTTCGATTCATTCGAAAGTGTAAGAAAGTGTCAACGCGTTTCAAACAAAGTATTACGCCTGGAGAACTGAATTTTGCGTTCGAAAAGATTGTAGAAATTATCTAATCTCACAAATAGAGTGACGACATTGGCAAAATTCGGTAGATAAATCATTTCGTGCAGGAAAATAGCTTAGATTAGTGCTCCTCAACGTTGGTGCGAGTTGGTAGTCGGTTATTGAAAGTTCCTATCCCGTGCGAAGCCAAATTTCCTTTGTTGCTATTCAAAGGCTCGAAGTTCGTTAAATCGTACGTTTCATATCTGCACGTTACGAATTGTCACGCTGGACCTCAAGCTCTTGTAAGTCTTTTAAGGGAAAAATGACTGGACAGTAAATGTTCAAGAAGTATGTCGCCGAACTGTTCGTTCGTGCATGCGCTGCTTTCGATGCAAACCGCAACTCTTGACGCAAATAATGGGGGCAAATAATGTCTTATGTGTTAAAGTGGCAAATCTTGCAACGCTGTTAAAATGTTAAGTATCGATATTGATCGCAGCCAACTTTAATTAATCGAATGCTAAAGCCGACGCTATGTAATACCGAGAAATTTGCGAATAAGAAGTGAAAGAGGATGGTGCAGTTTCAATAAAGTTGTTTCAATCCGTGTAACAGTTTATACGGCTTCAAGGCCCAAGGGATTCGATGGAGTATTGTTTGTACAACATATATGCGCTGGAATAGAAGCTGCTAGAAAGGAGAACATTCAATCAGAACATTCTTGTGTAAGCTAGAGCCGTTTAGCATGCAGTTGCCAATGACGTCAGCAGGAAGCTCGAAAACTGTAACCAAGCAGTGAGCATCGAGGAAGGCATTCAAGCAGTACAACTAGAAACTTCCAGGGAGCTGTTGGCGCAAACAAAGTACAAGAATGAGAAGTCGGCTTTAGAAAATTGGTTATAAAAAAAGCGGCGACTTGGAGTCGTCGTCCTCTTCTGCTGGGTCATGGAGAGATTCATCTGGTGCTGACAATACTGGTGACCGAATTGGGAAATGGGCCGGCGACAACGCAGCTCCATCATTTGAGTCGTCCGATACTGGCGCGATGGGGTGTAAATTCAAAATGGCTTCTACTTCTGCGATGTCGGTCAAGAGCTCTACGTATGAAAAGTTTGCTTCTGCCATGTTTTTAAGTAGGAGCGCTTTAGCTGATTTAACAGCCGCCTCCCAGATGCCGCCGAAATGCCAAAAGCCGTATCCACGTTTGCTCGCTTTGATGTTGTTGTGAGGTTGATACATATCGTGGAAGTTTCACTGTGGATAAGTTGCGCAAGTCATTCTTAAGGTTGGTCCAAAATCGTTGGGAATTGGCTCATCCAAAGAAAGTTTTCGGATAACTAAATCTTGGATGAACGTTTTGCAACTCATGAGTACGGGAGCTATAAGTCCAAGCGAGTCGAATATTCGTGATACTTCTAATAGGATCGTCCGCCTAGTAGACGTCGAAGAAAACTCGAATTCGAACTGAAAAATGAATACCTCGTCCGATGGCTGCCATGCTAATCCAAGCATTTTCATTGACTTCAATTACTCCAGATGCATTGAAATTTCGCTGTCTGATGAATTACCTAGTGTGGGTGAATTACTGTTGAATTTGGTCACGGTCAACCCAGCCTGACCTAGCATTTTTGAGATTTCCTTTTTCTTTTGTAGTGCAGTATTTAGATCGTCTGCGCCTGTAAGAAGATCATCGACTTATGGATTAGTTCGTAGTACTGCAGCTACGAGAGGATATTCTGATTAGTTTGAATTGGCTATGTAGAACAGACTCCGAATAACAAGGAAGGGAAGGGGAAGGGGAAGGGAACTGCTGAGACACCGTAGGTTACCGAATTACGTTAGAACCATAACCGTAGAATGTGCCATAATCTGTAGAATGTCTGTAACGTGTTCTCTCCGCGGAATCAGCTGAAATTTTCTATCTCGCTCGTCAACTACAAATTGGCGATACATCATTGATATGTCCTGATAAGGCGTAACGATTGACCCGAAATGAAAGCAATGTCGTTATTATATCAATATATACCATCTGAAAGGTTTTGATGTGTAGATCATTTATATAGATATATATTGGTACTGGCTTCTACGGATCAAAATATATATAGATTCAATCTTTATTTTCAATTTTTAAAATAAAAGTTATCGAATAATTCTTATTTTTCAATTTATATAATAAAAATTGAAAATAAAAGTTATTGCGTAATTTTTATATAAAAATTGATACTTAATAATTATTACTAATTTTTAATTATTAAAAATCAATTTTTTTCATAAAAATTAAAAAAAAAATGTATCTTGTTTTTGAATTCGCCATGAAAATTTAACTTATGACAATTTTTTCCAATTTTTTTTGAGACTGTTTTGGGCTTCAATTTTTTTAAACTCATAATGATTATTTGCGGTCCCTGATCGATATTGATCGCAGCCAACTTTAATTAATCGAATGCTAAAACCGACGCTAATGTAATACCGAGAAATTTGCGAATAAGAAGTGAAAGAGGATGGTGCAGTTTCAATAAAGTTGTTTCAATCCGTGTAACAGTTTATACGGCTTCAAGGCCCAAGGGATTCGATGGAGTATTGTTTGTACAACATATATGCGCTGGAATAGAAGCTGCTAGAAAGGAGAACATTCAATCAGAACATTCTTGTGTAAGCTAGAGCCGTTTAGCATGCAGTTGCCAATGACGTCAGCAGGAAGCTCGAAAACTGTAACCAAGCAGTGAGCATCGAGGAAGGCATTCAAGCAGTACAACTAGAAACTTCCAGGGAGCTGTTGGCGCAAAAAAAGTACAAGAATGAGAAGTCGGCTTTAGAAAATTGGTTATAAAAAAAGCGGCGACTTGGAGTCGTCGTCCTCTTCTGCTGGGTCATGGAGAGATTCATCTGGTGCTGACAATACTGGTGACCGAATTGGGAAATGGGCCGGCGACAACGCAGCTCCATCATTTGAGTCGTCCGATACTGGCGCGATGGGGTGTAAATTCAAAATGGCTTCTACTTCTGCGATGTCGGTCAAGAGCTCTACGTATGAAAAGTTTGCTTCTGCCATGTTTTTAAGTAGGAGCGCTTGAGCTGATTTAACAGCCGCCTCCCAGAGGCCGCCGAAATGCCAAAAGCCGTATCCACGTTTGCTCGCTTTGATGTTGTTGTGAGGTTGATACATATCGTGGAAGTTTCACTGTGGATAAGTTGCGCAAGTCATTCTTAAGGTTGGTCCAAAATCGTTGGGAATTGGCTCATCCAAAGAAAGTTTTCGGATAACTAAATCTTGGATGAACGTTTTGCAACTCATGAGTACGGGAGCTATAAGTCCAAGCGAGTCGAATATTCGTGATACTTCTAATAGGATCGTCCGTCTAGTAGACGTCGAAGAAAACTCGAATTCGAACTGAAAAATGAATACCTCGTCCGATGGCTGCCATGCTAATCCAAGCATTTTCATTGACTTCAGTTACTCCAGATGCATTGAAATTTCGCTGTCTGATGAATTACCTAGTGTAGGCGAATTACTGTTGAATTTGGTCACGGTCAACCCAGCCTGACCTAGCACTTTTGAGATTTCCTTTTTCTTTTGTAGTGCAGTATTTAGATCGTCTGCGCCTGTAAGAAGATCATCGACTTATAGATTAGTTCGTAGTACTGCAGCTACGAGAGGATATTCTGATTAGTTTGAATTGGCTATGTAGAACAGACTCCGAATAACAAGGAAGGGAAGGGGAAGGGGAAGGGAACTGCTGAGACACCGTAGGTTACCGAATTACGTTAGAACCATAACCGTAGAATGTGCCATAATCTGTAGAATGTCTGTAACGTGTTCTCTCCGCGGAATCAGCTGAAATTTTCTATCTCGGTCGTCAACTACAAATTGGCGATACATCATTGATATGTCCTGATAAGGCGTAACGATTGACCCGAAATGAAAGCAATGTCGTGATTATATCTTGTTGGATTGTGGCTCCTACCATTTGAATTTCTTGTAGGGTTACGCCGGAAGACGTTTTTGCGCTCGCATCAAAAACCACTCGTAGCTTAGTGATTAAGCTCTGCGGCCGTAAAACATAATGGTGGGGAATAAAGAAATGGGACTCTCTCTTCTCAACGTCGTTCACAAGTGACATGTGACCTGTTGTGATGTATTCGCGCATGAATTAAACATATGATTCTTTTAGCGACGGATTATTGTTTAGCCTACGTATGATTGGCCTAACGTTTGTGGTGATTCCTTGAATAGAAAACGTACTGCAATGCGATTGTCGGATCCAACAGCAACAGTAATCTCGAAATGTTGTGCACAGAGCTGTTCTTCTTTGGTAAGAGTTTGACGTGACGTTTAATACTCTTCCAATTTCCAAAAGTGTGAAACGATTTAATCTAGAGATGGTTAATCTTGAACGAAATTGCATTTGTAGCGTTCAGGCTCAGTAGGCAACATCGTACTTCCACCAAAGACCCATCCGAAACTTGTATTAACGAGCGTGGGCGTGTTCTTACCCGTTGTGCACTTTCCAACTTGGATGGCTTCGAAGAATCCTTTAAGTCCGAACAGGATGTCGATTAGGCTAAGCTGATAGAATGTTGGATCAGCACTGGCATATTCCATTCGGTAATGTCAACCCTTTGCCAAGCTGTTGAACACAAATGGATGCGATCACTGCGAAAGTGGATGTGCATTGAAAATCCAAAACTCGTGATTTTAGATTTGAATATTCCGAACCTAAATAAAAAAATAAAAATAGTAATAATATAATGAATAAATGTGGACTACCGCTGTTGGTATGTACGTGCTAAAAGAGAAATCTGTGGTTCTCTTGGATACACAGCTGCTGCTTGCTACCGCTGTTGGTATGTACGTGCTATAAGAGAAATCTGTGGTTCTCTTGGCTACACAGCTGCTCTTGACGTGCAACTGTTGAACGACTTCCAATGGATGCTACATAACCTTGATTTGTTGAGAATTCATGCAAGAGAGTGAGATGCGCTGATTGGCATACTCTGCACCTCAAATTAGATTAGCGTTCGGTTACAGTGTGAGATTTCCGTAAGCAGTTGAAGCATAGAGGTTTATTTTATAAGAAATCCTTCCGTTGATATAAGTCTAGTTTAGCAAAGGTCTTGCAATGAGATATATAATGAGTAGCTGACTCACGGTAAACGCAGGTACCCGGTGTATTAACAAATGCCTTGGACAATAAACTTGGTGATGATTTCTGCTTCTGACACCAATCACCTTCGCGGCTCTTGATTGCTATCCGTTGACGACAACGTTCATAAAAACTGTCCCAATTGGGTAGCTCATCGAAAGATTGTCGAGTATCTGCGTCAACCTTTGAAAGAACCAGGTGTATCATTATCGCGTTCATAATATCAATCGCGTTGCCCAAATATTAGAGAGATCCTCGGATAGCTGACGATGTATCAATAGCCGGTGAAGTCCTGCCGCATCTGGCTTGACGATCGCTTGAAGGTTAAATAGGTTCGCGATCTAAAAAGATGAGTACGCTCTTATCATAACGGTCCTTGTGTCGACCGAATGCCTTGGAGTAGTTATTTTCTGTCACTTGGTATGCCCTGACTACTTCAAGAGCTGGTCCTGACAAACAGTTTAACAAATAATTGAATTTGTCGATCTGAGGAATTATGGTATCACTTTGTACAAGGTTAATGAACGCTTCCTCGAATCGTTTGTAATTGCTGTAGGTTCCGTCGAAGTTTGCAATTTTAAACTTGGCGATCGGGATTAATGTACGTTTGTTTTTGTGTTCAGAAGAGTAGACTCGTGGAGGATAGAGCGCCGTTGTTTGTTGATTAGTGATTTTAATTTGCTTTTTGCCTCAACAAATACGATTTCACCCACTGCGCGTCCGTTGTCGTCGAGATCTAATTCTTCGAAAATAGGCCTCAAGAATTGGCATTGCGTCCTTTCACGGTAGCTAAAATGTTCGATCGACTGCCGAACCTGTTTTATGTTCACCGGCCGCAGCGCAAGAATGAGAAGTCGGCTTTAGAAAATTGGTTAAGCGGCGCGTAGTGTGTATCGCCAATCGAGTGTATTTAAGTTATATTCAAGTGCTCCTCCGACACACTTCACTTCTCTTTCAAAGCAAACGGTTGTGTCTTTGCCTTTTGCGTGTTCTCAAACGATTTAATCTTTGCATTTATTCCCGAATCACCTCGTTTTTTTGCTACTTTTTGCAAACGTTTATCTACTTCAATAATTTGTCTTCGATTTCGCGTCGTGCAGTGCGTTTATTGTTATCTGGTTGCATAAAACATTTATTGCAAGCAAATTACAAAAATTGTGGTCTGTATTCTAACATATTTTTCAATTTACTTTCTGCTATTAGTAAAGGAATTTTACCGCTTACCTCTCTAGCACAACATCTGTAGATCTCTTTTCTGCATCTCCCACCAATTGTAGCTCTTAAAAACACACTCTCTCTCCCCGTAGCTTAAACTGCTTACTGCTCTTATACAAATCGTACTCTCTTATAACGCCTAGCTCTCGCTAACACTCTCTGGCTCACTCTCTTGCCCCTAACTGTTTCTCTCAAACTCCTTTTTTTCTTCCCTATAATATTTTTCTGACACAGTGGTTTACATATTATTAATTATTTGCCAAAATGTCCGATATGATCTGTTGCGTTAAAAAATGCAATAAAATTGTGTCGGTTGACCAAATAAGCGTCCACTCTTGGCTGTGTGATAACATTGGGCACTCCAAGTGCGCAGGGTTTAAGTCAGCCACCATTTCGGATGCTTTGGGTCATTACTAAAAAACGACCCGTTTGCCCCCGGTGGTTACCACCAGTAATGCGAATAACTCCAATCGTGACGACACCGGTAACAGCCCATATTTCGGATCCTGAAAATATTGCTATGGTGCGTAGACATTTGTCCGATGAGCAGTCCGAGGTAGTCGCATTGTACCCTCCCGTGCCAAATGTTCTACAAGCTCAAAATAATTTACCCTTGACTCACCAGAGGAACTTAGGGTTCGGTTTACCGGCATCCACTGGTAGCGTGGGTAAACCACCCTCCCCGCCAAAGCCCTTGATTAGTATTCCTCTAAAAAAACACATTTTTGTTTCCCGTCTTTTCGCTGATACGTCCGAATCGGACATCTTAGCTTACATTCGAGATAAACTTAAAGTCGATATTAGGGTGGAAAATAACACTAAGTATAAATATTCCAACGCCAGGAACGTGGCATATTTTAAGATCCGTGTTCCCCCGATGGATTTTGACGAATCTGTTAGACCAATTTCTGGCTGCAACATATTTTCGTTCAAGAACATCAACTTAAAGATAAATAGAAGACAACCTAAAAAACTAACATCATCCCTTATTCTTTCGTACCAGAACACAAGAGGCTTACGCACTAAGCTTTCTTATTTGTTCTTGGTAAGCTTCTAGTTTGCATCCCAGGTCATTGTGTTTACCAAAACCTGGCTAACTCCAAAAATTCGTAATTCTAAAGTTTTTCCCAGTAGGTGCACAATATATAGGCTTGACCGATCCCTGGTGGAGTCCTAACTTCAGTGGACTCTAATCTCGTTTCCGGGGTTATAAATCTTCAAACTGGAGAATTAGTATTTATCACAGCAAAAATTTCATTCTCTAGGTTAAATTTGTATATCACTTGTTCTTATACTCCGCCCAAGTCCGATTGGCACCTAGCAGCCATTCAGTCTGTCTTCTCAATGTTATCGGACATGGATCAGCTGGTGGTGTTGGGTGATTTCAACATACCCCAGGTGGCATGGTCCATGAACGATAACACTTTTTATTAAAAATCTACGTCGCATCATGACTTTTCTGCTGGCGTGTTAGACATGTCACTGGCTCAAATTAATCATATAGGGAATTCTTTAGGTCGTTTGATCGATCTGTGCTTCCTCTCTGATACGGACGTATCCATATTCAGAGCTCCACCTCTCACACACCCTGAAGATCCTTAGTATCCTACATTAGATCTTTCGATCGATATGGGACTAAGTACTAAGCCTAAGAACACTTACGCTGATAAGAAAATTCTATGTTTTCGTTAAGCCGACATTAAAAAAATTATGATTTTTATTTCAGAATTTGACTGGCCCGATTTTTACGCATGTACCGATATGTCGACTGCTTTATATATATTTTATATAATAGTATATTAAACCTAATTTTTGATCGCTTTGTTCCGTTGCGGTATCCTTTCTAATCTAAAAAATATCCAGTTAAGATTCTTTAAAAAAGACCTAAGAACTAGTAGCAATGACAGTTATATGCATTACATGGTGGCTCGGTCTAACTTTACCGTGCATAACACTCAGTGTTATAAGAACTATTTAGCTCAATGTAAGAACCAGTTTGCTCTGGATCCGAAACAGTTAACAGTTTTGTTAACACGAAGCGTAAATCTAAAACCTTTCCGTCTTAGCTATCGTTTGGAAATCTACTGCAAGCACGGATCAGGAAATTGCCGATCTTTTTGCACAGTTTTTTCAAACCACACCACCTTACCCTTATGATATACCCCGGTCTAATTTTATTTCCCGATCCACCTTGTCGGAATGTGGAATTATAAAGGAACTTCAGAATGTGAAGCCAGTCTTTTCGCCAGGTCCAGACGCGGTACCGGGCTGTGTGCTTAGCTACAGCTCTGCTACCCTGGCTAAACCCCTTTTAAAATTATCTAACCTTTCCCTGGAAACGTCCACGTTTCCCGCTATCTGAAAAGAGCCCCATATTATTCCGCATCACAAGAAGGGAAAAAATCGGATGCTGAAAATTACAGAGGTATATCTAAACTATCAGCAATCGCGAAAATTTCGAAAAAATTCTTGTGCCTCACTGGCAGCACCAGTGAAGATCTGTCATATCTTCATGCCGGCATGGCTTTATGAAACAACGGTCTACCACTACCAATCTTCTGGAACTAACATCCTTCGTGATGACTGGTTTCCAAAATAAACTTCTGACGGATGTCATTTACACTGACTTTAGTAAAGCATTTGACTCCGTGAATCACGGCCTTCTTTTAGAAAAACGCGATCTTAACGGTTTTCCTACTGATATCCTGGTTTGGATTAGCAGTTACCTCACCGAAAGAACGCCACGAGTTCTCTTTAAAAATTCAGTGTCTGCTTTAGTCTACGCTTCTTCCGGGGTCCCTCAGGGAAGCCATTTTGGTCCGTTACTGTCAAACTCTGTCTGCAATATACCGATGCCTTCTACCAGGTAAAACTGCATTCTGACCATAATAATTTGCCACTTATACTCTGCATGCTGTAGCTCTGGAAAGAATTAATGCAGTTGCAGATCTTGGCATCTTACTCGATGCAAAGCTTAAGTTTTAAGACCATATTTGCTCTATGGTTAATGAAGCTAGAGGAGTTCTTTGTTTCATTAAAAGGTGGTAGAAGGAATTTAATGACCGCTATGTTACCGAAAGACTTTTTATTTCTTTAGTTCGTTAAATTCTGGAATATGGATCATATATCTGGGACCCAGAGTATGGGGTTCACCAGTGCGTTATGGAATCCATCCAAAAGAACTTTATAATATTTGATCTCAGTTCATTTTCGTCTCAACTGTCAACTGTCTCTTAATAGTCAACTTTTAGACTCTTACTAATTAATTTGCCATCCCTCGCTAATCGTAGGACGATGCCTGGTTTCGTCTTTATGCATAATCTTCTTAAGGGTGAGATAGATAGCCAGGCCCTTCTAGGCCGCTTGAATATTCATGTACCCCTCAGGATTACAAGAAACTATAGAAACTATACTACATGAACCCTTTCGGGTTCTATGTTCGAACTACAATGATCTTTATAACATTACTTCTAACTCTTCTCCTAACACTTGGAAAGATTCAATACTAAGCCATTTAGCACAAAACTAACTTTCCTCGATCTTTACTAATCCACAGTAGAAAATAGTGATAATACAAATCAAGCAGTTACGAGACAAATCAACGAAAATATCGATCAGACAGTTATGAGATTTAACGGTGCAACAACATAGAATCTATCAAATATACTTTATTTGTAACACCAATAGGGCAATTCGATCTTTTACGAATGCCAATGTGTATTCAAAATACACCAGCTGTTTTTCAACGCTTAGTTTATAAAATTTATTGAGATAATAATGAGAAAATTTTAAAAAGGCTTTCAGATGTCTCTGAATCCCAATCAATGGAACAAGACAATTAGTAATTATCAAATAACACAAATTATCATAAAATTAGCATAATAACGATTTTTTCACAATTAATGCCTTTAAAAATTTTACAATAAAATATAAATGTAATTTATAATAACTACAACGAGATCTCCCTAATCCTAAGCGACTTATCCCCCTATGTTTTATGTCTGCAAGAAACCAATTTGCCAAAACCTACACTGCCTATTTTCACGACCTCGCACAAAACAGCACCAGGAAGCAAGGGATTAGTATACTTATTAAATGGACGTGGAAAAACCTTATGGCCCCATAGCGGGCTCCAACATGATAATTTTGAACGACGGCTCAGCTACCCACAACTCCACCCATGACTCCTTTACACAAGTAAATATATCCTTTATTTCCCCAAAAATCGCCCACATCTGCTTCGATCTATTTCCAAAAACCCAATATGGAAATGATCATTTTTCCTTCCACATTAATCTGAATATAAGCCTGAAACCAGACTTTTTCCCTCCTCTTACAAAATAAAAAATTGACCTCGCCGATTGCTAAAGGTGTACCACACAAAGCCAAAGATTCATGTTGGGATAACACCCCTCAGGTCCTTAGGGATGAAAAACAATCCTTGTACCACGAGTATAAGTCGAAGTGTACCATTTTTTTTTTCGCGACTCCCGTTGCTTAACGTGCAACCCACCTCCCGCCCAACCGACCAAGGGGAGGTGCCGTCTATCGTACGGCTCGGAACACGGGGATAGTACCGAGTGGAAAATTAAATAAATAAATAAATTAAATATGAGCTATGGTTTAGTAAGATTTTTATGTTAGTAGGAGAAGTATTGGATATAATGTGGTAGAGGGTATTGTAACTCGAACATAATACCCTAAATGGTTCATGAAGGGCAAAGTTCGAGCTGCAATGTCTCAAGGATAAAGGAATATAGTTTCTAGTGGGTCTAGCGGGCACATTGATGTTTAAGCGACCTAATAGGGCTTGACTATTAATGTCCCCACTAATAAGATTGTTAATAAAAACAACGCCAAGCATTGTCCTACGGTTAGCAAGGGAAAGTAAGTTTATTAGTAATAGTCTGCTTTTATAGGAGGGAAGATGTAAGTTTGCATCCCAATTTTTGCCACGAAGAGCAAATAAGAGAAAGCTTTTTTGAATTGATTCTATACGGTCTTGGTGGACCGCGTACTGGGGGTTCCAGACGCAAGATCCATACTCTAAGATCGGACGAACGAGAGAGACAAGTAAAGTTTTGGTTACGTAAGGGTCATTAAATTCTTTCGACCATCTTTTTATAAAACCTAACACACTTCTGGCTTTGTTAACCATGGAAAATATGTGGTCGGAAAATGTAAGTTTGGCATCCAATAGGACACCTAAGTCGTCTACTAGCTTAATTCTGTCTAGGGTTACACCACAAAGCGTATAAGTGGATATTAACGGCGTAGAGCGACTAAAGGTCATTACTTTACACTTAGAGCCGTTAAGATTTAGTAAGTTTGCAGAGCACCAAAATTGGAAGTTGTTTAGGTCAGATTGTAGTTTTTTCACATCACCTGCGTACATTAAAATAAAAGAATTTGTTAAAGCGATTGGAAGGTTATTAATAATAATGTGAAAAATAGCGGACCTAAATGGCTTCCCTGAGGGACACCGGATGAAGCATAAATCGGACCAGACAAGACATCTTTAAATAAAACGCTTTGTGTTGTACCAGTCAGATAACTTTCAACCCACTTAAGAAGATCGCATGGGAATCCGATTAAGTCAAGTTTATGAACTAAAAGTGAGTGATTTACGGAGTCAAATGCTTTACTAAAGTCAGTGTAGATGACATCTGTCTGAAGACTTTTCGGAACACAGTAATGACATAAGAGGTAAATTCAAGTAAATTTGTAGTTGTAGACCGTCGAGTCATAAAACCATGTTGATATGGAGATATTACTGATCTACACTGGTGTTGCAAATGGGCCACAATAATTTTCTTAAAGGGTTAGGAATTGCTGATAATTTAGAGATACCTCTATAATTACCAGCATCCGAAGTTTTCCCTTTCTTGTGTAAAGGAATGATGAAAGATTCCTTCCAAATAGGGGGAAACGTAGTCGTTTCAAGCGAGAGGTTAAACAGTTTGAGAAGAGGATTGCAAATGGAAGACGCGCAGTACCTAAGCACACAGTTGGGAACACCGTCGGGGCCCGGAGAGTAGGTCGGCTTAATACTCTGAAGATCCTTAAGAATATCACTCTTAGATAGAAAAGGTCGCGTGACGAGGTTCGATTGTGGAACACCGTAGACATAAGGCTGCCTAGCGGTTGTCGAAGGTGAATATGTGGTTTATACAAACTTGGCGAACATATCGGCTATTGGCTGATCAGTTCTCGCCGTTGAGTTTTCAAACGTTAGTGCTGAAGGAAACGTCTTAGGTCTACGCTTAGTCTTAACGAAATTATAAAACTGTTTCGGATCCTGTTTAAATTGGGTCCTACAACGAGCTAAATAATTTTTATAACACTGAGCGTTAAGCACGGTAACATTTTACCGAGCAATTAAGTATTGAGAGTAACTAAGCGGAGTTCTAGTTTTTAAGTATTTTTTCTGAAGCCTGAACTTTATATTTTTTAAGGTGCTTAAGCCCTTGGTATACCAAGGAGGGTTATCCGTTCTGGACGGGTACCTCATCGGAACACATATATCAAAAATTAGGTTTAATGCATGGTAGAATAGAATTTTGACAGCCCTAGTAGGCTCAGTCGTTTGGAGTGGTCCAGCACCGATCGTCAGCTCCAGAGTGGGATGATAAAGATCTTCAGGGCGTATAAGTGATGGAACCCTAGATGTATATACGGAGTCCGAAACTGAGATAAAGCATAGATCGAGTAACCGACCCAAAGAGTTTTTAACATGGTTAATTTGTTCCAGGGTCATGTCTAACATACCTGCAATAAAATCATTATGTGAGGAAGGTGTTAAAGCTAAACTATTTTGACCAGTTAATTTGTGGTATGTTAAAATCACCCAGAACCACTAACTGATCCACATCTGATAATAACGTAAAAACGGACTGTATGGCCGCTAGGTGCAACTCATACGTGGATGGGTCGGACTTGGGAGGGATGTAAGAACATGTAATAAATAAAAAACTACCAGGAAGCGCAAGTTTAACACAAATGAATTCGATATAGCCGAATTGAAGGTTAATCTCCTCGGATACAAGTTTAGAGTCGAAAGAAATTAACACTCCACCCCCAGATCCGAGTGATCGATCAAGCCTGTATATTACATCCATCCATCCAACCATTACCTCTTTAACTACAAGAAATCCTATTCTCGGTTGAATATAGCTGTCCTAGCAAAACTCGAAGAGAATTTCACTAACCTAGAAATGGAACGTGCTATCCAAAGTGCAAAAGGTAAATGTCCCGGCCATGATAGAATATCCTTAGCAATGCTTAAAAATATTCTCCTCTCTCTTAAGGGGAAGCTCTTAGCGGTTTTTAATCAAATGCTCCACTCTGCTCCACCCAACAGTAGAAAAAATTATAGCACGACGGCTCATGTGGTTTATTATCCAAAAAAAACGGATCTCCCACTACTAGGTTGCTTTTAAAAGAAGTCATAGCACAATGAACGCTCTATTGAGACTTTCAACACCTCACGACTCAGTTAATGCTCAGATAATGAAAATACTTTAGATCGCGTAGGGTTATATACAGTATTCAGTTATATTCAGGCATTACGCAGGGTTCTCCTATATTGGTGGTACCCTTCACGATAGATTTTAAGTAACCTCCTCAATTTTCAACCACCAGAAAGAGATTTTCATCACATTTAATAAAAAAATATACAAAAAACACACTATTTAAAAATCTTAGGAATTACCTTCGACTTTAGGTTTAACTTTAAGGAACATTGTACAATATTAAAAAAACAGTTAGAATCTCGCCCTAATATAATTAACTTTTTGAGCTCAAAGTACTCACATGTTAATATAAATACTTTAGTCAATACAACAACAAGGGCCCTAATACTCTCCAAAATAGACTATGGTCTCCCGATATTTGGGTGGTGTGCAGCCACTCACATCAAGAAAATTCAAGCACCATACAATAGATCCATAAGCAGATCTATCCACGCCATTCCGATGTCTCCAACCGAATACACCCCATACAGGATATAAGAAACCACATATGTATCGACTGATTTCCAAATTATACACTACTCCAAACTACTCAACCAAATATCAACACCAACTTGCTTATCTCAACCAAAAATGCCACCCCTAGTGTACACCTCACCCGATTTATAAACAAAAAATAAAATCTCGCACCAAAAAAACCGACGTATAGAAATAGAGATCCCACAATACGGGATATGCAGAAAATAACAAAGCTCAACTCCAAAAATTACTTCCTCTTCACTCGAACCAACCACAAAGACATTCACAATTTAAATAATTTTCTCCTCAGAAGCCCGAAGCTGGTGGAATGAAACACATTCAGCCATAGATAACGCATGTTTAATCCCACATGCACAAAAATACCGCTCCCAGCAGGGATGGGAGACATTTATCCGGCTCCGTATAGCCGGATTTTGGGGTAGTTCTCATCATAGACCACTTACTCGGCAATCGGCCTGGACTAGGTAGCATCCGTGCTGATTTGTTCGGGCACCAATTACCTTCACAAACCCAAAACTACCCATCTTGTAACAATATAAAATTATAAACGATTTCATAAAAATATATAATACCATCATAAATTTTATATTAAAACAAGTCAATACTATTAAATCTTCATCTATCAAATACTCCAAAATATAATTAAATTAATTACAGCCAGAGTTGCAGGACATAGCATCCAGAGTTTTGTATTCTAATATTAATAGCTAAACTTAATGTATAAAAAAAAAACAAGAGGAAACGCTATAGTCGAGTGCCGCGACTATAAGATACCCGTTACTGTTTTACAAAATTTTAAAATATTATTTTGCTAGTGGAAATTCACAAGGCGCCACCTATTGTCAGAGGAAGTATGTTGAGTATGCTTATAGTGACGTCACTGGCCATGTGAGGCCTTATAACCTTAATTTCTTTATAAATAGCAAAATAATGTTCCGATTTGAAAAATCTTTGGTAAATCGATAGATATTAACAGAAATAAGTTATACAATGGCAAACGAAGGAATTCATAATAATATTATAGACGCCACAGTTTTCCGCGGTTTGTGGGCGTTAGAGTGGGCGTGGCCGGATGCAACTTCGTGGCAAGTTGCAGAGGCATCTCTAAATACGTGTTCCTAAGCAAACTTGTGTAGCTTTTATAGTTTTCGATATTTTTGCATTTTTGGTTTTTCGGGTTTGTGGGCGTTAGAGTGGGCGTGGATCGATCGGAAAAAAACCAATTCACATTGGGAGCATCATAAAAACCTACATGCGTAATACGAACTTTCTATCTTTAATAGTTACCGAGATATCAGCTTTTCTAGAAAATCCGAAAACCGTCTTTTGAGCCTTGTGGGCGTATGGGTGGGTGTGGCTGGATAGTATTACCACTATAAGATGCGCTGCCATCTAAAGATTATACGGACGGACGGGCGGACGGACGGACGGACGGACAGACGGACATGGCTCAATCGACTTCGCTATTGATCCTGATCAAGAATATATATACTTTATAGGGTCGCAAAAGCTTCCTTCTATCTGTTACATACTTTTCAACGAATCTAGTATACCCTTTTACTCTACGAGTAACGGGTATAAAAATATCCTATTACTCTACAAGTTTCGGGTATAACAATAAAAACTTAAATTTACCAAGCCAAATACCAAAGACTTGGAGACCACAAACCCGAAGGATGTTTTATTTTATCTTACAGCAGTGGTTAATTGTATGGGACTGTTGTTAGAAAGGCTCACAGTTCGTTAAATCGTACGTGTCATATCTGCACGTTACGAATTGTCACGCTGGTCCTCGAGCTCTTGTACATCTTCGGATAAAAAAGTATGGTTTTGAAGCAAGCTGTAACTCTTAATGCAAATAATGGGGAATTTGCCATCAGACAGACTTCAAACTCTCCGCCTCTTTAATATCTGTAGCGTTGATTTTTGTGGACCACAACCTATCGTACTCGTGGCAAGCCATCGTACAAATCATACATGGCCTTGTTTGCGTCCAAGGCGGTACACTTAGAGTTATTGTCTGACCTCACCACTGTTGCGACTTTATTGGCTTTTTAAAGGTTCGTCAGTTGCCGCGGAATTCCAAAGAAGGTGTGGCGCGACAACGCGACCACCTGCGTCGGCGCAGACAATCACCTGAAAGAGTTCCGGTCCCGTCTGGAGGAGCAGCAGAGCGGCTTACAGGCATTCGCATTAAAAAAAGGATGCTAGTTTGCGTTCATACCGCTTAGAGCACCTCACTTTGACAGTCTATGGGAAGCAGTGTGAAGTCTGAAAAGCACCTGTTCTTTCGGACGGTCGGAAATTTCCGGGTATCTCCTGATCGGCGGCCCGCTATTAGCTCCACCAACCAGATGAGCCCAACCTTCTTGCGGACATGGCGCAATGTCTTGTGTCTTAAGCACAGGTTTTGGCAGCGATGGTACCGGGAGTAAGGGGTCATGGTATCGGTACACGTATTTTCTTCTTTATGTTATCTATTTGCATTTTAATTGTACGGCTGATTGTTTTACAATATTTATTGAATTCGCCCAGTCTTGGACAAATGGTGTCTGTTTTTCCATAACTTCATCTGCTTACTTTAGGACTCCAAAGTGGGCTTCCATATTATAGTAAAACAGTAATTGCCAATTCGATGAGATAATTTCCACTTTTCCGATTTTGTCCACTTCGATATCATAGCACCACTTGCTATGTGCAGAATTATGAGTAGGCTGAGAATTGTCGCTTTGCCTGATGCCTTTTGGATGCTTTTGTCATTCTTTTTATTATCTTTCCCATTCGCCATAAATCTGGATGCGTGTTTTCTTGTTTTAGTAAAACAGGTTGTCCTTCTTTCAGGTTCGGCTTTTCTTGTCGTCATTTCGATCGCAGTTGAAGTGAAACCAAGAATTCTTCTTTCCATTTTCTCCAGAATTCTCCTCTGATTCGTTGCATGTGCCTCCGTTTCTCCAGGGCTCCAATCTTGCGATTTTCATCAAAGTGTTCTGGGAGTC
Source organism: Drosophila eugracilis (assembly GCF_018153835.1). NCBI lineage: Eukaryota > Metazoa > Arthropoda > Insecta > Diptera > Drosophilidae > Drosophila > Drosophila eugracilis. The sequence goes on along the minus strand of NW_024571944.1, from coordinate 259,126 downwards.
TTATAAGCGGTCTTCCAACGAGAAAATAACCCGACATCAGAATATCCTCCTCTTCATAGTCATCACTCAAGATAACTAGGGGACGGGAGTTTAGCGCTGCCTCAATTTGACACAAAAGTGTTTAAAACTATTCAAATGTGAAGCTTGCTTTCCTGAGATGGTATTTCCAGCTTCCCATAATCCTCCCATATGAGGGCTTGCCGGCGGGATAAAGTGCCACTGCACTCCTTCCTTTTCAAGTATTCGTGCTACTCTGGTATTATTTTTCATGGCGGCGGCGAGTTCCTTATCTAGGCTTCTGGCGGCGCCTACAAAGTTGGTCCTTTTATCGCTAAACAGGTGCTCACTTTTCCCTCATCTGGCGAAGAACCGGTGTAGAGCCTCCAAGAATCGTTCTGAAGATAAGACGCTTACGACTTCCAAATGTATGGCCTTTGTTGCCATTCATACAAATGGTCTTCTTCGATATCACCCAATCTTTGGTGCGATGGAAGCGGTTGTCGCTAGTAGCGCCTGTACTTGTGAAATGACTGCTAACAGCAGCCACTTGCCAGGTTCGCCCGCGGGTGCAGCGGAAATGATCACCGCTAGCCGCGCCTATTGGTGTGAGGTGACTGCGAATATCAGCCACTGGTGGAATCCGCCCGTGAGAGCGGAAAGAGGAGGTTGTTTTGGCAACTTCTTCACACTTAGAAGTTAGAGATCCCTCGCAGCTTTCTTAGCCGGATGGCTGTCCTTACAACTTTGTAGATAATGATGAATTAAGTTGGGAGGTAACTGACCCCCTTCGCCTGCTGACCTAGAGACTCAGACAGCGCAAATAATAGCACGATATTTAACGGCGGTCTGCCGGAGTTTTCAAGACTATAGAACTTTTGTTCTTTGTTGTTACAGAGCATAAAGTTATCTGTATTCAATTTTCGACTTAAAGCGTAATATAACATGATACTCTTAGCGGCCACGCCAATATGCAGTGGCTGCCGGCTATGCACGAGTGTCCAACGAAATGCAGTGTCAGCGATTTTGGCCGTTGCTGGGCTGCGGGAATTCGGTCATCGATTCCGTCCATTATCTACTTAGTTAACTACTCCGCCCTACTCCTTAACTGGACCGGGGATCTTCTGGCACCGGTGAGTCGCAACATATTGCTCCTACAATAAGCGCTGCCAGGCGTGTCTGATTGGTGTTGATTTTATTTCCGAACTTCTGAATATATTCCAGGTTACGTTCACTCAAGCGATGAAGGTAAGGGAGGCTCGGAGTATTTTGACTGATGGTGATATTCAGCGATGGTGAGCTTGCTAACCCCCGGAGTCCTCTTCTGGGCGGAGTTTTCATTCAAAACCTGGTTTTCATTTACCGTAACGCGCTTATTAAGGTGACGAGATGCGTGCCGTCTATCCAGACGCTTGTTTCGTTGTCTACTCGTACGCTGATTGATCATTTATGATGATAATTCCTTCGTCCACATAAGTTATCGGTTGTAAATCGCTTGGTTGGGTCTCGCAGTGCGCAACTCCACCTGCGTGGAGCTCTCGGGCGCATGTGGTCTCCGTTGATAGTCGGCAGAAAGCGGCTCCTGGTGTTGTGCAACAATTCTGGATCGCACGCATTTCCCCTTGCATTCTGCTATTATATTGTCCACAAACCTTAGCATCACATTATTGTGCGTTACCGGGAACATTGTAAATTTCTTACATGCTTATTTAATTTTTCGGAATTTAATAATGAAATGCAATATGTTAACGGACTGGAGACATTTTACGGACGCTACAGACAAAATATCTTTTATAGAGGTTTTGGTGGGCTCCTGCATCCAAATACTTTGTACACTTTCTTTTGGACTGACTATGCTTACTTTGGCAAGCGAAATTGCCATCATTAAATTTTGGAGCTCCATCGGTAACATACGGTTTCTAAAGAGTAATGTTTCGTATAAATGGCCTGTGTCCACTGGTAAACCCTTTGCAACTTTCAGGATTTGATTTACTGTTGACGTTAATTCATTAATTTGACTTTGTATTCTGGTATTTATTTCTATTTGTCTATTGTTTGAATTGATTAATTGCGTTTCTGTAAATTTAATTCTTTCTAAATCCACGGCGTCCGGAGTTCCTGCTACGACTATTAATATTGATCATAAAAAGTCTAAACTCCTGGCTACCCTGTGGTGTACGCCTAACGAGTCGAGCAGGTCGCGGAGATGAGGTGTGTCCACATTTAAAAGTTCCTTCATGTGTGACTGTGGGAACATATCACTCATATTCTCTGTTTCTTTTACTACCGGCCTGTATACTAAAAGGTTCGCTGAATGTCTAACGGATGCGAAGTCCCCCCACGGTAGTATTCAACCGTCAATAATAGGGATGTATTTGACTTGTGAATAGTCGGTGATCTGCACCGACGCCATAGTTTAGGAAAAAAGGATAGGGATGATTTTGAACCTGTGAAACGAATTCGGAGATATATTTTTGTTTATGACAAGGTTGCCAATCACCAAAGAGGATTAACTGAACCTTAAAAAAGTATTTTATCAGCTAAGCTTACAGCTAGTAAAAATATGTGCTAAGTGGCTTAATGGAAAAAATTGTTAAAAACATTTTTAAATTTAAGGTGGCTTTGTGGACATCCTCCCCTTGATGAGGACCGCGGTCTCCCGGGTCCGCTTCTACGGCTTTCTTTTCACACAGTGGTGTGAGTTTGTTGCCAAGTCTTCGGTTTGAACTAAGACTTTCTCGCCGACTTCGAACTCCCCGTTTTGTATGGGGGCATTTTCCCTATCCCTGAGTGTGTCCTGGGCCCTTATGATCCTGTCTTTTATTTCCGCTTGCGGATCGTTTGGGTGCACTTCCACCACGTCGACTGGTTGATTGTTAACGACCGACTGAATCGACTTGTTATACTTGGTGGTGGCTAACAAAATGAATTCTACGGTGTCGGTTAACCCTTGTCGATTTTCAGGCAACGCTCGAGTTCCAACAGGGTGATGTGAAAGCGCTCCACTAGTCCGTTTGAGATGCTATGGATGGATGGTGCAATTGCAGTGCTCATACCAAAATGGTTCTATAGCATGGCTCTGTGCGAGTTTAATGATGGTTCATAATCGCAATGGATTACCCTAGTGAAAAAATTTATAGGTTGCAATATGGCCGGTTTGAGGTCTTCAATTGTTCTTGAGTGGACATGCTGCACGACGGTAAATTTTGAAAACTTGTCAACTCAGGTGAGGAAGTATTTCTTATCCGTAGAAAAAAAATCAATATGAAGCATTTCTCCTACGTGAGACGTCCAGCGAGGCGTCTCGTCAAGCTCCTGTTTCTTTGGGTACCTGTCGTATTTGGCTATTGCGCAGGTCTTCCCTACGATCTCGGAAGCTAAGTTGGCCATTTTTGGAAAGTAGTACTCGGGGAGTACCTACTTTACGTTTTCTTGGGCCGACCTGTGAGCCCTGTTGTGGTCAGCGGAGAGGATCTCTCGTTGAAATTTTGGCCTTAGGGACTATTACATCTGCGAGCTCATCAAGTAATGACTCTTTGCAGGAGAAGCCGTTCGAATGCCGTCTTTTGTTTCCAAAGAAAACAAAGTTGCGTTTTAGTGGAAAGCGTGCCTCCTCCAGAGTTATCTGGTTCTGGAAGCAATTTAAGGGCTTATCCGTCAATTGTGTGGGTCAGGCAGAGTTCGCTGTGTACAGTAGCTACGCACGATTCAGCGTCTTGCTTCCCCATGGCATTAAGTTGTTGCCGAGATAGTGAATCGGCAACCAGATTTTCTTTACCGCGCTTGTAAAAACTGCGCCTCCCTTTTACTTTTTTATAATCGGGGTATCTCAGCATTACATCTTCAGATGTCAAGATATTTCGCAGCTTCTGGAACGCCTTTCGCTGCGCTTCAGAGAACTGAACTCGAATGTTCCGTGACCTATGTCTACTAACAGTTCCATTTTTCCCTTTTTTCAGACGTAGGGGTTGCTTTAGCTGCAAAATCCATTTTAAAACATCTGTAGTAGATAGCCAGGCCGAGCAAAGACCGGACTTCAAATACAGACTGTGGTTCCGGAAAGTCATTAATGGCCCTGGCTTTTCTGGATCAGTCGTCGAACCATTACTTGTGACTATGTACTCTAAAAAACGCACTGTCTTTTTTAAAAAGCCTGATTTTTATACTGACACCCTCATGTTTGCTTCGTAAAGGTTCTTTAGAACTCCATCTACATACGTGACGATTGTTCATTTTCTGAAAAGATGATCACATCATCCACATATACGTTCGGAATATACCACTCGTTTATTTTTATACCCGTTACTCGTAGATTCGTTGAAAAAAATGTATCAGATAGAAGGAAGCGTTTCCGACCCTAAAAAGTATATATATTCTTGATCAGGATCAATAGCGAAGTCGATTGAGCCATGTCCGTCTGTCCGTTCGTCCATTCGTCCGTCCGTCCGTATGAACTGAGATATCAGGAACTATAGCAGATACAAAGTTGAGATTAAGCATGAAGATTCTTGAGGTCCCGGGACAGCGCAAGTCTATTCAGCATCCTGCCACGCCCACTCTAACGCCCACAAATCACGAAAAATTAAATTGCTGAGATCTCGGGAACTATTACAGCTAGAAAGTATGTATAAAGTTTGGATGCCAGCGCATCTTTTAGTAGTACTGTTATCTGGCCACACCCACCCATACGCCCACCAAGCTCAAAAGAAGAACACCTGAAATCTCGGTAACTATAAGAGATAGAAAGTTCGAATTAACCATGTAGGTTTTTATGATGCCCCAAATGCGAATCCGGCCACGCCCACCCTAACGCCCACAAACGGCAGCGTCTATATTAATATTATGACTTTGACTTTGTATAACTTATTTTTGTTAATATCTATCGATTAACCAAATATTTTTTAAAACGGAACATTACTTCGCTATTATTTGTATCGCATGACACATGAACGGTCGCCGTATGCAGTCGTGTATTTTATTGTGCTCCGGGAAAAAATGTATTCAATAATATCCAAAAAAGTGCAGTGACTGGTTTCGTAAACCAACAACAACGCGAAAAGACGCTTTCAGCGATGAAATCGCTAATGTTTATAAAGATTAATTAATTAATTAATATAAAACAAAACACTTAAAATTCTAACAAACTTCACACACCGTCAACATGAGCAAGACGAGTTACGGCTTTTAGTACAAAGAAACAACGCTTACTTCTTTTTCAAAGCAACCGAAAGTAATGCAAGCTCTTCCCAAACACGGTCAATTACCCCAAACTTGACCTAATTCTTAAACGTAGAGAGCGAGAGAGCGCGCTCTTGCTCCCCCTCACTACCATAGATGTCTCTGCAGCTAAAGACCGCAGTAAATAGCACTACAATTTCTTTGACAACTGTAACGCCAGCGAGTTTAACGACGTCATCAGCTAGCAGCGCAAACATTAATACTGCTGCTGCTGCGCTGCCCGAAAAAGAGAACAAAAACAAATAAAATATTAAGCCGGCTGTGCAGACTGGTATGGATCGCTACATCCAAATCAAAAGGAAGCTAAGCCCCCTAAACTCTCAACTCTCCCACGAACTCAAACCGTTTTAAAATCTTGGCAGACTATGAGGATGATGCCGAATCTACTAAAGTCGAAAAAAGGAAGACTAAGCCCCCGCCAATTTACATACGAGAAAAAGTTCCAACTTTCTTGTCAACAAAATTATAGAGCTTATTGGCAAGGACAACTTCCACATAATACCACTCGTAAAGGGCAACATCCAGGAAACAAAAGTTCAAACGAAGTCTGAAGATAATTACAGAGAATTATAAAAATATATTACCGACAAAAAAAAGAACTTTTACACGTATAAGCTAAAAAGCAGCAAGGGCATAGAGTCCGAAGTATCGCCTGCAGAGATAACAAAGGCGCTACAAGAGAAGGGATTTAGCGCTAAGACAGCCTTCAATATCCTTAACAGGGATAGAAAGCCGCAACCACTCTTTAAGGTTGATCTCGAACCAGAAATTAAGCCCCTAAAGAAATACGAAGTGCACCCTATATACAATCTTCAGTTCCTGCTGCACCGCAGAATTACTATTGATTAGCCGCACAAACGCAATGGCCCGGTACAATGTGCGAACTGCCAAGAATTTTGCCATACAAGGTATTACTGTAAACTGCGCCCGCTGTGTTTAGTTTGTGGTGAGCTTCATGACTCCGCACACTGCCCAGCGAGCAAAGATGACCACAACTAAAAAAGTGCGGCAACTGCAGTGGAAATCACACTGCTAACTATAGAGGTTTCCCAGTTGAAAAGACGAATCCACCAGAGGGGAATTACTGCCCGCACCCATAATAAACAGTTAATAGCCTCCAGGCGAAACCCTAAAGTCTTCAGCTCGACTGCACCCAGATCCTTATTAGGACCCATAAACTCTGCCAAAAATATTACATACGCAAGTGCTTTAAAATCAGAGCTGTCTACCCCAGCCTCAAAAAGCTCATTGCCGCAATCAGCATACCAAGAACCGAACACGGCTCAGCAGCATCAACCGCCAGAGCAGCCAAAAAGTAACTTTAAAGCTGTGATATGCAGTATACAACACAGCCTTACGGAGTTTATGTCGTTTACAACAATGCAAGATCTGATGCGAAACCAAAATCTATTAATACAAATGCTGGTTTCACAACAATCCAAATAATGACTTCCCTACGAATATCTACGTGGAACGCTAACGGCGTTTCGCAGCATAAGCTCGAGCTAGCGCAATTCCTACTAGACAATCAAATCGACGTAATGCTGCTTTCAGAAACACATCTTACAAACAGATACAATTTCCAACTACGAGGATATTCATTCTATGGAACAAACCATCCAGATGGTAAAGCACACGGCGGCACTGGAATTTGAATCAGGAGCCGTATTAAGCACCATTATCATACGAAATTTGCTAAAAACTACCTACAGGCCATATCCATAAATATACACCTAAATACTGGCAAGCAATTAACGCTAGCCGCCGTATACTGCCCCCCACGCTTCACCATAGCCGAAGATGAGTTTATGCAGTTTTTCAACTCAGACCACTTCATAGCAGCAGGAGACTACAATGCCAAGCACACACACTGGGGATCTCGTCTCGTGACTCCAAAAGGAAAGCAGCTCTATAATGCAATTATCAAAGCCAAGTACAAGCTCGACTATGTTTCTACTGGCACACCAACATACTGGCCGGCAGACCCAAAGAAACTTCCCGATTTAATAGACTTCGCGATTACCAAAAACATTCCTAAAAATATGATAAGCGCCGAATGCCTTTCGGATCTTTCATCTGATCACTCGCCTGTCTTTTTACTCTACTCCGACATCCAGGAACATGGGATCAACCATTAAAACTGACCTCACATAAAACCAATTGGGTTAAGTACAGGAAGTATATTAGCTCACACATTGAGCTAAGTCCTCACCTCAGCGATGAAGCCAACGTAGACAGTTTTCTTAATTCACTGGAATCTGTACTCGTCTCTGCAGCTCGAGTTTAAATACCTCATACTATAAACACACAATGCAATCAAAAGAAGTCAAATCTACAAATCGAACAGCTCGTCCTCGAAAAGCGACGCTAACGTCGAGCATGGCAATTTCACAGATCGCCATCTGCTAGGAAAATCTTAAAAGATGCCTCACGTCAACTTGCTCAAGCTCAACATATGTCCAGCGCCACTACATTGAGCAATTGTCAACTAATAGTACAAAACACTCATTATGGAGAGCTCACCCAACTCTGAGAACACCGACAGAAACCGTGATGCCTATTAGAAATTCCACAGGCGGCTGGGCGCGCAGTGACGCAGACAGAGCCAGCACGTTTGCCAACCACCTTAAAAATGTCTTCCAACCAAATCCTGCCACTAATGCATTTACGAAATCGTAAACATCATCAAAAGACAACTAAATCCGAAAAAATCCCCGGGCTGCGACCTCATAACTCCCAAAATGATCATTGAGCAAAAACTTGGCCACTTTCCAGTGAGATGGAAAAAGTCAATTATAATAATGATAGCATAGCCGGGGAAAGACCACACTATCCCCACGTCATATAGACCTATGCCTACTCTCTTGCTTATCTAAACTCTTTGAAAAATGCCTAATGATTCGGATAAAGACATACCTGAGAATCCAGGAAGGGATCCCGTCACACCAATTTGGGTTTCGTGAAAAGCATGTAACAATTGAGCAGGTCTACCGGTTAATATCAGAAATTCGAAACGCTTTCGAAAAACGAGAGTACTGTACTGCCATATTTTTAGATGTCTCTCAAGCATTTGATAGAGTCTGGCTAGAAGGTCTAATGTACAAGATCAAGACAATGCTCCCCTACAGCACCCACAAGATTTAAGAGTCTTACCTTCACGACAGAAAATTTGTTGTGAGGTGCAACACTGCTATATCTGATGATTACACTGTTGGAGCTGGAGTTCCTCAAGGTAGCGTGCTGGGGCCAACACTATATGTCCTCTACACAGCAGACATCCCGACACGCACACGACTAACAACATCTACGTTTGCCGATGACACAGCTATTCTTAGCCGCTCTAAATGCCCGATTCAAGCAACTGCGTAGCTAGCTCGTCATATGGTCGATGTTGAAAAATGGCTATCAGATTGGCGAATTAAAGTGAACGAACTAAAATGCAAACACGTTACGTTCACTCTGAACAGGCAAAACTGCCCGCCGATTACGTTAAACAACACTCTACTCCCACAAGCAAACGAAATAACATACCTAGGAGTACATCTCGACAGATGACTCACATGGCGCCGGCACATTGAAGCCAAAAGAACACACCTTAAGCTAAAAGCCAGCAGCCTTCATTGGCTTATCAACGCCCGGCCACCTATTAGCCTTGAATATAAAATCATGATGTACAACTCGGTACTAAAACCTATATGGATGTACGGCTCCCAGTTAATAGCAACAGCAACATTGACATTGTTCAGAGAGTTCAGTCGAAGATACTGAGAACAATCACCGGGGCATCGTGGTACGTTCGCAACGAAAACATACACCGCGACTTAAACATTCTACCTGTCAAAGAAGTAATCGCAGAACAAAAGGTAAAGTACTTCACCAAAGTAGGTGCACCCTAACCATCTGGCGAGAGGTCTAACAAGGTTGAGAACCAATCACGCCTTCGTCGCAATGACCTACCCACCCAGCGACCGACCTGAGGGACACGCAACCAGAATGCAGTCTTAGTATACTGTTAGTTAAATTTTAATGTTAAGATTCGTCACCTTATTGTTAGTCTCGAAATTAAGAGTAGATTCAATAAATAAAAGCAAAGCTAAAAAACTAAATAAAATTATTTCGCTACTTATGAAGAAATTTAGGTTATAAGGCCTCACATGGGCAGCGACGTCACTATCAGTTAGTCAACATGCTTCCTCTGACAATAGGTGGCGCTTGGCGAATTTTCACTACCAAAATGAAGATTGTAAAATTGTGTAAAACAGTAACGAATATCTTATAGTCGCGGCACTCGTCTATAGCGTTTCCTCTTGTTTATTTTTATTTTCTTCGTTATATCTTTCAAGTTAAATTAAAAAAATTTTAATAAACAATAACATGGCGAGCAAAGGTATAGAAGAGCTTAAAAATAAATGAGATGGAATAATGCGGAGTATATCACGAACACAGCAGTATTTACTAGAGGGTCGACTATCTCTAAATCCAGTCGAATTAGAATGTCGATTAAAAATTTTGAATTCGCACATTGAAAATGCTTCTTTGATTCAGAATCAAAACGAATCAAAAGATGCAAAGCATTTGTTCCGTGAGATTTAATGCCATCCCCACCCATTTAATAATGAGCAAAGTCGATGCAGGAATCAAGGGAAAGTGGGAAGAACAGTTGGACTATACTACGCTTCCCCTTTAAAACGAATGTGAGGCGGCTCTGAATAACCGATACCAGCACATGGTCGCCGAAGAGGCTTCCAAGCCCAACAATGTTCAGCCTAGCAATACGTTCCCGAAGAAGAGTGGAAATAAAAGTTTTTCGTTGGTCGCTGCCAGGGACGACCATTCCTTATGTGTGTTTTGCACCTCGGCAGAACATCAAATAGGAAATTGCACTGCTTTCGCTTCCCTAAGCGTGCAGCAGAGGTGCGATTTTGGGAAAAAATTGCCCTTATGCATTAACTGCCTTCGCAAGGGTCACACTGTTAAAAAATACAAGTCGAACAGAGGCAGGGTGTGCAAATCTTCTCACCACACATTGTTGCACAGATACTCTGCCCGCGCTCACGCAAGAGTCTCCATCCACTTCGCATTCTTGCATGCGACTGTGTCGGATAGAGTTATTCTTGCCACAGCTATAGTGAGCGTGTTAACGAAAAGTGGCGAAATTGTGATGACTCAAGCGTTGCTTGACTCTGGTTCACAAGTAAATTTTGTGACCGATGAGCTCGCTCAGAGACTACAAATTAAAAGAGAGGACGTGGGTATGAGTTTGCGGTGCATTGGTACAGTCAGTTGTCGTCCGATTTTTTTGTTTTAAAAATATTTCTGGTTGTTATACTGATCAGGCGGGTGGAGGGTACCTGCCCCAAAAAATTGATATGCTTATGGCGCCGATTCATTCTTAAAAATTCTGTAGTTGGACAGATAAAGCAGGGGGCTAAACTTCCCATTTTACAAAAAACTGTTCTCGGCTGGATAGTGTCAGGGAGAAGTGCCTCGGAAATCAAAATAAAGGCAGAAAATTCGATACATCTCAGCTGTCAGGAAAAATCGTTGAAGTCAATCGACACCATCCTGCAGAAATTTTGGTCTGTGGAGGACTTGCCGCCTAAGGCTAAAGTACATACTCCTGAGCAGCAACTTTGTGAACAACACTATGAGAAAAATACTTATATACTGTCGTCTGGGAAATTTTCGGTTCGTCTACCGTTCAATTCTGACCCAATAATTCTTGGTTCGTTATATAAAGCTTCGAAACGTAGATTTTTGTCGCTTGAACAGAGATTTTCAAAAGATCCTTCTTTAAAGCAAATGTATCTGGATTTAATGGAGGGATATGTATCAATAGGCCACATGTCACACTATTTTATTCCGCACCAATGAGTGCTGCGGCCTTAAAGCACCTCAACCAAGTTGAGAGTGGTATTCGATGCCTCAAGCCGCACATCGACGCATGTTGCGTTGAATGACATCTTGATGGTAGGCCCCAAGTTGAATACCATCACATCTGGAACTTCGCCAGCTCCATTTATGGCGATCCGGTGTTTAATGCAGCTTGGAGAAATGGCGCAAGCGAAGTATCCAAATTCTGCGAAGGTCATTCAGCAAGATTTCTATGTTGACGATCTCTTGACAGGCGCCGGAAGCGTTGAGAACCTGCAAAGCCTTCGTGATAAAGTTTCTCTGGTTTTGCAAGAGGCAGGTTTTGAATTGGCAAAGTTGTTTTCAAACTTCCCAGAGATCTCCGCACCTGAGAGCGCTGTTATGCCATTATTGGCTGACTCAGACGTAACCAAAACCATTGGAGTGGTTTGGATACCTGGCAAAATGTACTTTCAATTTCGGTTGGATGACTTTTTCCTGGATCTTCGTGCGACAAAACGAAATATACTCTCGGTGACTGTGCGGCTTTTCGATCCATTGGGCCTATTGTGTCCTTTGGTCCGAAAAGCAAAGGTGCTTTTACTGGAGCTGTGGCTTCGTAAAAAAAGATTGGGCCGAGTCGCTACCAATGCAGTTACTATAGTCGTGGGAAGCCTTTAAGGCAACTTTGCTTCAACTGCCCAATGTTATGGTACCGCTATTCGTTCACTCAGATCCGCAGGTTCCGATCGAGATACATGGTTTCGCTGACTCTTCCATGCGATCATATGGAGCGTGCATCTATGTTCGCACTCAAACTGCTGAAAGTTTAAAAGTGTCATTACTGACAGCAAAATCAACAGTAGCTTCCCTCAAGACGAAAATTTTGCTTCGCCTTGAGCTGTGTGCAGCTGACCTTTTAGCAGATCTTCTTAATCGTGTACGGCCACTAATTAATTGCCTAATAAGTACAGTTGTCCTATGGACTGACGAGATTACTCTGCATTGGATTAAATCCCATCCCTCGTCGTTGTCCGTTTTCGTCTTGAACCGAGTAGCGAAAATCCAAGAGTGGTCGGAGAAAGCAATTTGGCGACACGTCCCTACGAAAGTGAACCCAGCGGGGTTGTCTCGAGGATGTGACGTTGAAGAGGTCGTCACGTCCATCTGGTTCGTTGGGCCATCGTTTTTACTCGACTCAGAAAGCAAGTGGCCCCGTAAGCTCACACTTCGAACCAGCTTCAGAAGTTGTGCCTGTGGAGTTACGCAAGTCGGCGTTAACTCTGATCGCTACAACAGAGCATAAGGGCTTGCTTCAGAAAATAGAGTCCTTTACGACGCACCTGAAGCTTCTGAGAGTTTCCGAGTGGGTTTTTCGATTCAATCGAAAGTGTAAGAAAGTGTCAACGCGTTTCAAACAAAGTATTACGCCTGGAGAACTGAATTTTGCGTCCGAAAAGATTGTAGAAATTATCCAATCTCACAAATAGAGTGACGACATTGGCAAAATTCGGTAGATAAATCATTTCGTGCAGGAAAATAGCTTAGATTAGTGCTCCTCAACGTTGGTGCGAGTTGGTAGTCGGTTATTGAAAGTTCCTATCCCGTGAAAAGCCAAATTTCCTTTGTTGCTAATCAAAGGCTCGAAGTTCGTTAAATCGTACGTTTCATATCTGCACGTTACGAATTGTCACGCTGGACCTCAAGCTCTTGTAAGTCTTTTAAGGGAAAAATGACTGGACAGTAAATGTTCAAGAAGTATGTCGCCGAACTGTTCGTTCGTGCATGCGCTGCTTTCGATGCAAACCGCAACTCTTGACGCAAATAATGGGGGCAAATAATGTCTTATGTGTTAAAGTGGCAAATCTTGCAACGCTGTTAAAATGTTAAGTATCGATATTGATCGCAGCCAACTTTAATTAATCGAATGCTAAAGCCGACGCTATGTAATACCGAGAAATTTGCGAATAAGAAGTGAAAGAGGATGGTGCAGTTTCAATAAAGTTGTTTCAATCCGTGTAACAGTTTATACGGCTTCAAGGCCCAAGGGATTCGATGGAGTATTGTTTGTACAACATATATGCGCTGGAATAGAAGCTGCTAGAAAGGAGAACATTCAATCAGAATATTCTTGTGTAAGCTAGAGCCGTTTAGCATGCAGTTGCCAATGACGTCAGCAGGAAGCTCGAAAACTGTAACCAAGCAGTGAGCATCGAGGAAGGCATTCAAGCAGTACAACTAGAAACTTCCAGGGAGCTGCTGGCGCAAAAAAAGTACAAGAATGAGAAGTCGGCTTTAGAAAATTGGTTATAAAAAAAGCGGCGACTTGGAGTCGTCGTCCTCTTCTGCTGGGTCATGGAGAGATTCATCTGGTGCTGACAATAATGGTGACCGAATTGGGAAATGGGCCGGCGACAACGCAGCTCCATCATTTGAGTCGTCCGATACTGGCGCGATGGGGTGTAAATTCAAAATGGCTTCTACTTCTGCGATGTCGGTCAAGAGCTCTACGTATGAAAAGTTTGCTTCTGCCATGTTTTTAAGTAAGAGCGCTTTAGCTGATTTAACAGCCGCCTCCCAGATGCCGCCGAAATGCCAAAAGCCGTATCCACGTTTGCTCGCTTTGATGTTGTTGTGAGGTTGATACATATCGTGGAAGTTTCACTGTGGATAAGTTGCGCAAGTCATTCTTAAGGTTGGTCCAAAATCGTTGGGAATTGGCTCATCCAAAGAAAGTTTTCGGATAACTAAATCTTGGATGAACGTTTTGCAACTCATGAGTACGGGAGCTATAAGTCCAAGCGAGTCGAATATTCGTGATACTTCTAATAGGATCGTCCGCCTAGTAGACGTCGAAGAAAACTCGAATTCGAACTGAAAAATGAATACCTCGTCCGATGGCTGCCATGCTAATCCAAGCATTTTCATTGACTTCAATTACTCCATATGCATTGAAATTTCGCTGTCTGATGAATTACCTAGTGTGGGTGAATTACTGTTGAATTTGGTCACGGTCAACCCAGCCTGACCTAGCATTTTTGAGATTTCCTTTTTCTTTTGTAGTGCAGTATTTAGATCGTCTGCGCCTGTAAGAAGATCATCGACTTATAGATTAGTTCGTAGTACTGCAGCTACGAGAGGATATTCTGATTAGTTTGAATTGGCTATGTAGAACAGACTCCGAATAACAAGGAAGGGAAGGGGAAGGGGAAGGGAACTGCTGAGACACCGTAGGTTACCGAATTACGTTAGAACCATAACCGTAGAATGTGCCATAATCTGTAGAATGTCTGTAACGTGTTCTCTCCGCGGAATCAGCTGAAATTTTCTATCTCGCTCGTCAACTACAAATTGGCGATACATCATTGATATGTCCTGATAAGGCGTAACGATTGACCCGAAATGAAAGCAATGTCGTTATTATATCAATATATACCATCTGAAAGGTTTTGATGTGTAGATCATTTATATAGATATATATTGGTACTGGCTTCTACGGATCAAAATATATATAGATTCAATCTTTATTTTCAATTTTTAAAATAAAAGTTATCGAATAATTCTTATTTTTCAATTTATATAACAAAAATTGAAAATAAAAGTTATTGCGTAATTTTTATATAAAAATTGATACTTAATAATTATTACTAATTTGTAATTATTAAAATTAATTTTAATTATTAAAAATCAATTTTTTTCATAAAAATTAAGAAAAAAATGTATCTTGTTTTTGAATTCGCCATGAAAATTTAACTTATGACAATTTTTTCCAATTTTTTTTGAGACTGTTTTGGGCTTCAATTTTTTTAAACTCATAATGATTATTTGCGGTCCCTGATCGATATTGATCGCAGCCAACTTTAATTAATCGAATGCTAAAACCGACGCTATGTAATACCGAGAAATTTGCGAATAAGAAGTGAAAGAGGATGGTGCAGTTTCAATAAAGTTGTTTCAATCCGTGTAACAGTTTATACGGCTTCAAGGCCCAAGGGATTCGATGGAGTATTGTTTGTACAACATATATGCGCTGGAATAGAAGCTGCTAGAAAGGAGAACATTCAATCAGAACATTCTTGTGTAAGCTAGAGCCGTTTAGCATGCAGTTGCCAATGACGTCAGCAGGAAGCTCGAAAACTGTAACCAAGCAGTGAGCATCGAGGAAGGCATTCAAGCAGTACAACTAGAAACTTCCAGGGAGCTGCTGGCGCAAAAAAAAGTACAAGAATGAGAAGTCGGCTTTAGAAAATTGGTTATAAAAAAAAGCGGCGACTTGGAGTCGTCGTCCTCTTCTGCTGGCTCATGGAGAGATTCATCTGGTGCTGACAATACTGGTGACCGAATTGGGAAATGGGCCGGCGACAACGCAGCTCCATCATTTGAGTCGTCCGATACTGGCGCGATGGGGTGTAAATTCAAAATGGCTTCTACTTCTGCGATGTCGGTCAAGAGCTCTACGTATGAAAAGTTTGCTTCTGCCATGTTTTTAAGTAGGAGCGCTTGAGCTGATTTAACAGCCGCCTCCCAGAGGCCGCCGAAATGCCAAAAGCCGTATCCACCTTTGCTCGCTTTGATGTTGTTGTGAGGTTGATACATATCGTGGAAGTTTCACTGTGGATAAGTTGCGCAAGTCATTCTTAAGGTTGGTCCAAAATCGTTGGGAATTGGCTCATCCAAAGAAAGTTTTCGGATAACTAAATCTTGGATGAACGTTTTGCAACTCATGAGTACGGGAGCTATAAGTCCAAGCGAGTCGAATATTCGTGATACTTCTAATAGGATCGTCCGCCTAGTAGACATCGAAGAAAACTCGAATTCAAACTGAAAAATGAATACCTCGTCCGATGGCTGCCATGCTAATCCAAGCATTTTCATTGACTTCAATTACTCCATATGCATTGAAATTTCGCTGTCTGATGAATTACCTAGTGTGGGTGAATTACTGTTGAATTTGGTCACGGTCAACCCAGCCTGACCTAGCATTTTTGAGATTTCCTTTTTCTTTTGTAGTGCAGTATTTAGATCGTCTGCGCCTGTAAGAAGATCATCGACTTATAGATTAGTTCGTAGTACTGCAGCTGCGAGAGGATATTCTGATTAGTTTGAATTGGCTATGTGGAACAGACTCCGAATAACAAGGAAGGGAAGGGGAGGGGGAAGGGAACTGCTGAGACACCGTAGGTTACCGAATTACGTTAGAACCATAACCGTATTCTGTAGAATGTCTGTAACGTTTTCCCTCATTCCCTCATACATCATTGATATGTCCTGATAAGGCGTAACGATTGACCCGAAATGAAAGCAATGTCGTGATTATATCTTGTTGGATTGTGGCTCCTACCATTTGAATTTCTTTTAGGGTTACGCCGGAAGACGTTTTTGCGCTCGCATCAAACACCACGCGTAGCTTAGTGGTGTGGCCGTAAAACACAATGGTGGGGAATAAAGAAATGGGACTCTCTCTTCTCAACGTTGTTCACAAGTGACATCTGGCCTGTTGTGATGTATTCGCGCATGAATTAAACATATGATTCTTTTAGGGACGGATTATTGTTTAGCCTACGTATGATTGGCCTAACGTTTGTGGTGATTCCTTGAATAGAAAACGTACTGCAATGCGATTGTCGGATCCAACAGCAACAGTAATCTCGAAATGTTGTGCACAGAGCTGTTCTTCTTTGGTAAGAGTTTGACGTGACGTTTAATACTCTTCCAATTTCCAAAAGTGTGAAACGATTTAATCTAGAGATGGTTAATCTTGAACGAAATTGCATTTGTAGCGTAGGTATGTACGTGCTATAAGAGAAATCTGTGGTTCTCTTGGCTACACAGCTGCTCTTGACGTGAAACTGTTGAACGACTTCCAATGGATGCTACATAACCTTGATTTGTTGAGAATTCAACCTTTGAAAGAACCAGGTGTATCATTATCGCGTTCATAATATCAACCGCGTTGCCCAAATATTAGAGAGATCCTCGGATAGCTGACGATGTATCAATAGCCGGTGAAGTCCTGCCGCATCTGGCTTGACGATCGCTTGAAGGTTAAATAGGTTCGCGATCTAAAAAGATGAGTACGCTGTTATCATAACGGTCCTTGTGTCGACCGAATGCCTTGGAGTAGTTATTTTCTGTCACTTGGTATGCCCTGACTACTTCAAGAGCTGGTCCTGACAAACAGTTTAACAAATAATTGAATTTGTCGATCTGAGGAATTATGGTACAACTTTGTACAAGGTTAATGAACGCTTCCTCAAATCGTTTGTAATTGCTGTAGGTTCCGTCGAAGTTTGCAATTTTAAACTTGGCGATCGGGATTAATGTTCGTTTGTTTTTGTGTTAAGAAGAGTAGACTCGTGGAGGCTAGAGCGCCGTTGTTTGTTGATGAGTGATTTTAATTTGCTTTTTGCCTCAACAAATACGATTTCTCCCACTGCGCGTCCGTTGTCGTCGAGACCTAATTCTTCGAAAATATGCCTCAAGAATTGGCATTGCGTCCTTTCACGGTAGCTAAAATGTTCGATCGACTGCCGAACCTGTTTTATGTTCACCGGCCGCAGCGCAAGAATGAGAAGTCGGCTTTAGAAAATTGGTTAAGCGGCGCGTAGTGTGTATCGCCAATCGAGTGTATTTAAGTTATATTCAAGTGCTCCTCCGACACACTTCACTTCTCTTTCAAAGCAAACGGTTGTGTCTTTGCCTTTTGCGTGTTCTCAAACGATTTAATCTTTGCATTTATTCCCGAATCACCTCGTTTTTTTGCTACTTTTTGCAAACGTTGATCTACTTCAATAATTTGTCTTCGATTTCGCGTCGTGCAGTGCGTTTATTGTTATCTGGTTGCATAAAACATTTATTGCAAGCAAATTACAACAATTGTGGTCTGTATTCTAACATATATTTTAATTTACTTTGTGCTATTAGTAACGGAACTTTTACCGCTAACCTCTCTAGCACAAAATCTTTTCCCTCTTTCCCTTTTCCCTGATTCGTACGAATCGGACATCTTAGCTAACATTCGAACTAAACTTAAAGTCGATATTAGGGTGTAAAATATCACTAAGTATAAATATTCCTTCGCCAGGAACGTGGCATCTTTCAAGATCCGTGTTCCTCCGCTTTTGACGAATTTGTTACCCCAATTTCTGGCCGCAACATATTTTCATTTCTCCGGAGCCAAGAAGTAGTGCAATGTCTTTGATCGCGACCGAAGACGTCCGCTCTCTGTCGCCCCGACTCCTAACCCCAAGCCGCGTTGCCGTTACTCAGTCTTGGAGCTCACAATGTCCTTCCCCCTCTCCACGATCGCCGCACTGCCGGCAGTTTTGGCAATCTCTTCTACAGTGTCATCGGTAACTACCAGAGAACGTCAAGGGTGTCTTTTTTCGGCACCCGAATCACACTCATACATTTCGAGTGTTTGTCGCACTCATGAACAGCAAGAAAAGAGCAAACACCCCGAGTGCACAGATCGCTTTGTGTGTTTTGAGTGTTTGCTTTTTTGTCACCCACTCAATTCTATGCACATGATTCTAATGCACAGACACCCGACACACTCATAGCAAATGAAGGGAGTGTCTGAGACACCCATGTTTTTGGGAAAAGTGAGTCGGGTGTCTTGAAATGAGTCGGGTGTCTTGAAATGATTCGAGTGTCTTCAAATGATTCGAGTGTTTCGGGTGTCTTCAACTAATCTGAGTGTTTCGGGTGTCTTCAGCTGTGTTGCATGAGCAGGTCATTGAGGGTTGACCGAATAATTTTACATGAAAGGAAGGAAGGAAATCCCCAATTTACATTAGGGAGAAAATCACGAACACCCTGGTAAACAAAATTGTTGCGCTGACTGGGGACGGAAACTTTCATGTTCCGGTTACAAAAGGGGATATCCATGAAACCCAGCTTCAGACCAAATCTAAAGAACAGTTCCTAGCTGTATCCAAATTTCTGGAGGAAGCTAGGAAAAGCTACTACACGTACCAACTTAAAAGTAGCAAGGGCCTGCAAGTGGTAATAAAAGGAATCGAGCCCGACGTAATCACCAAGGGAGTTATCGATGTTCTCAGGCAATAAGGGTTAAAAGCCTCCGATTTATCACAGTGGTATATTCGCAATCAAAACATTCCTAGACATTCTTACCGTAAAAGATGAAATAGATAAACAAAAAGCATCCTGCAATAAAAACTCTCTGTGCACCCCAATCGCCTCGCAAGAAGCTTGACTTCGGTTCCTAGCCGAGCCCGTCTACAACGAAACGACCTGCCAAGTCAGCAATAACTTTCGGGCCCCCTTAATTTATTAATTAGTTTTAAGATTTGATACACTTATTGTTAGTCTCCAAAGGTAGAAGATTCAATAAAACAAATAGCAAAATAAAATAAAATAAAAAAAAAAAATTTCGTTCAAGAACATCAGCTTATAAATAAAGAGAAAGAAACAAAGTCGCCCTTTAGGAGTAAAGCTTCCACAAGTAAACGCTCCTGCCAACCTAAAAAACTAACATCATCCCTTATTCTTTCGTACCAGAACACAAGAGGCTTACGCACTAAGCTTTCTAATTTGTTCTCGGTAAGCTTCTCCTTTGCATCCCAGGTCAATGTGTTTACCGAAACCTGGCTAACTCCAGAAATTCTTAATTCTAAAGTTTTCCCCAGTAGGTACATAATCCGACATTAAAAAAAATTATCAACTTTATTTCAGAATTTGGCTGGTCCGATTTTTACGCATGTACCGATATGTCGACTGCTTTAGATATATTTTATATAATAGTATATTAAACCTCATTTTTGATCGCTTTGTTCCGTTGCCGTATCCGGCGTATGCAAACTTATTAAATCTTAATGGCTCTAAGTACAAAGCAAAGATCTTCTGTCGCATAAGACCTAAAGTTGCCACTTATACTCTGCATGTTGTAGCTCTGGAAAGAATTAATGCAGTTGCATTTCTTGGCATCTTACTCGATGCAAAACTTAAGTTTTACGACCATATTTCCTCAATGGTTAATGAAGCTAGAGGAGTTTTTTGTTTCATTAAAAGGTGGTAGAAGGAATTTAACGACCGCTATTTTACCAAAAGACTTTTTATTTCTTTAGTTCGTCCCATTCTGGAATATGGATCATGTATCTGGGACCCCCAGTATGGGGTTCACCAGTGCCTTATTGAATCCATCCAAAAGAACTTTATAATATTTGCTCTCAGCTCATATTTGTCTCAACTGGGATGCAAACTTACACCTTCCCTCTTACTAGTCAACTTTTAGACTCTTACTAATTAATTTGCCATCCCTCGCTAATCGTAGGACGATGCTTGGTTTCGTCTTTATGCATAATCTTCTTAAGGGTGAGATTGATAGCCAGGCCCTTCTAGGCCGCTTGAATATTCATGTACCCCACAGGATTATTGAAATAATAATAATAATAATACAATTTTAAAAAGGCTTTCTGATGTCTCTGAATCCCAATCAATGGACAAAGACAATAAGTAATTATCAAATAGCACAAATTAGCATAATAACGATTTTTTCACAATTAATGCCTTTAAAAAATTTTCAATGAAATATAAATGGAATTTATAATAACTACAACGAGATCTGCCTAATCCTAAGCGACTTATCCCCTGATGTCTTATGCCAGCAAGAGACCAATTTGGCAAAACCTACACTGCCTATTTTCACAACCTCGCACAAAACAGCACCAGGAAGCAAGGGATTAGTATACTTATTAAATGGACGTGGAAAAACCTTATGGCCCCATAGCGGGCTCCAACATGATAATTTTGAACGACGGCTCAGCTACCCACATCTCCACCCACGACCCCTTTACACAAGTAAATATATCCTTTATTTCCCCAAAAATCGACCACTCTGCTTCGATCTATTTCCAAAACCCCACATGGAAATGATCATTTTTCCTTCCACATTAATCTGAATATAAGCCTGAAACCAGACTTTTTCCCTCCTCTTACAAAATAAAAAACTGACCTCGCCGATTGC
The DNA here is from genome assembly GCF_018153835.1 of Drosophila eugracilis. Taxonomy (NCBI): domain Eukaryota; kingdom Metazoa; phylum Arthropoda; class Insecta; order Diptera; family Drosophilidae; genus Drosophila; species Drosophila eugracilis. The sequence continues at coordinate 238,050 of NW_024571944.1, read as the reverse complement.
TAAAGGTGTACCACACAAAGCCAAAGATCCGTGGTGGGATAACACCCTCCAGGTCCTTAGGGATGAAAAACAAGCCTTGTTCCACGAGTATAAGTCGAAGATGACCATAACCTCTTTAATAACAAGAAATCCTATTCTCGGTTAAATATGGCTTTCCTAGCAAAACTCGAAGAGAATTTCACTAACCTACAAATGGAACGTGCTATTCAAAGTGCAAAAGGTAAATGTCCCGGCCATGATAGAATATCCTTAGCAATGCTTAAAAATATTCCCCTCTCTCTTAAGGGGAAGCTCTTAGCGGTTTTTAATCAAATGCTCCACATTGGTTACTACCCACTAACCATGTTACCAAAGCTTTTGTCCCATTTTGCTTGCCACGGTAAAACAGTAGAAAAAATGATAGCACGACGGGTCATGTGGCTTATTACCCAAAAAAACGGATCTCCCACTGTTCAGACGAACACTAATAAAAATAAAATATAATACTTTATGAGCTCTGTGCATGTCATGTGACAGTTGTAAATGGATCCAGAGCCATAAACTATGATCTGTAATTGTAGACCCTACAGGGGAGCGGTGCTAGCACTTGTAATCTGTAAGTGGAGGCCACTTGAGCCAAACCGAAGATAATCACTTGAGATGCTTCTCACACTGCGCCAAAGGTTCCTGTGCGGGGGTCAAATGATAACTCTCCCGCGCAGGCAGACGCGGCCTCTGCGTAAGACCAGAATAAGAATTTCATGTTAGTTTCCTAAGCAGGGACTAAGAAAATAAAATTCAGTTTTAATACAGAACTCAACGGAAAAGGTTGTATTATTAATTCATCCCTTTCATTTTGGTCCTTCGACAACTCTGCAGTTTTCCCCCACCAGTGGTAAGAAACTCAGAACTTAGGCCAGCACCTAAAAAATAAAATCTGTAACACTTGCAGTTTTTGTTTAAGGTGTTAATGAATAGTTGACTCTTGTTATCCCCCACCAGTGGTAAGAAACAGAGTAAAAAATTTATAAAAATCAAAAAGATATAAAAGAATCTTTTCTGATATAATAAAAATCTAATTCAACTATAGTATTGCAACAAAAAAGTCCAAGTCTGTTGTGAAAGTGGTCGAGAAATCGACATATTACAAAATAAAAATAATTTTGCCATCGAGCAATTATTATTTTTGGCGTTTTCGAGGCCTTCAAACATCGAAAAAGTGATTTTAAAAAATCAGGCGTATTCGAGGCCGACATCGAAAAAGTGACTCCCAAATTCATTAAAAAAATAACGGGTATAATAATAAAAAAGTGACTCCCAAATTTATTGGAAAAATAACGAGTATAATAATATCAAAGTGACCTCAAAGTGACCCCAAAAATAAGTGACTCCCAATATAAAAACTCAAAAAAAAAAGATCATAAATCATCTATAAAACACCTAACCTGCATACAAGGACGCCAGGACTTCAAGGACTTCAGCACGTCTACGACTATAACTGCAACTACAATATCGAGGACAGCATCTACCAAAGTCAACTTTAATCGACAGCGGCAAAAACATCGAACATCATAGAGTCAGCAGCGACGACAGCAGCGGCAACCATAAAATATAAATAGGATCAGATAAGTCCTATTATTCATAATTAAATAATTGAAAATTAAAAATATTATATATATTATAATAATATTATATAAGTTGTCGGTAATTTAAGTCGGTTAATATAATTTTTTGTAGTATAAAAAGTATATAGCAAAAATGTTGTCCGATCACACTATCGCACTTATAAAAAGGCAAATGGAGATTACCAACGCCCTTACGGCGCTGGAAGTTCTCCCAAGCTTATCATTTGAATATTTGAAGAAATTTGATGGGCTGAAAGCCGAGTGCATCCAAAACCATAAAGCTCTGGTACATATTGGAGTAGTCGACCATGAATACTTTGTAAAGAGTCATTATGAAGAAATGCTCTCGATTTTTAATAGAATTAAAGTAAGAATAGATAAAGTGTTAGCTGATTCTGATAAGGCCGAGGGAAAATTAATGGCAAACGAGCAGAAAATATAATCAAATGTAAGCTGCGAAAGCCAGTTAGATATAGCGATTGAGCAGTTAGAAAGGTATTTAAAAGACACATTTGAGGACATTCAAAACGATAAAATTAAAACTTTTGAAATTAGGATTGGAAAGATAAATTTTTATTGGGATAAGCTAGTTATTTTAAAGCAGGGAAACACTACGGACGTCACGATTAAAAGGTATGATGATATATTTGAAGAATTAGCATTCGATATTTCCATGGTGACCAAAGATATGAGAAAAAAACTCGAGGAAATTGTGCCTAGTAAGGTAGAAGTTGGAAATCATAAAATTGATGATTTGCCAACGCTACCTAAAATTCAGGTACCCACATTTTATGGAGATTCCAAAGATTGGGACCTATTTTATGAGTTATTTAATGAACTCATACATTTAAGGGAGGATCTCAGTCCTTCCTTAAAATTTAATTACCTTAAAATCTCACTAAAGAGAGAAGCCAGGAATGTGGTTTCTCACTTATTGTTGGGATCAGGTGAAAACTATGAGGCCGCTTGGGAATTGTTAACTAAGCGGTATGAAAATAAAAGGAAAATTTTTTCCGATCAGATTAATCGCCTTCTTGATCTCCAAAATCTAAATGTGGAATCAGTGCAGCAATTAAGAATGTTTATTGACACAATTAGCCATGTTATAAAAACTAAAGAAATTCAAGCATTGTCCGATGTCATTGAATTTTTAGAGCAACGACTCAGTTCGATTAGCTCAGTTCAGGATGGAAAACCTGGTAAAAAAAGTGTTCAGAAGCAATATGAAAGAGTTGTCTACTAACAGTTGTCCGATGTGCAAAAGTACGGGACATTTGATACTACAGTGTCAAAAATTTAAGGCTTTGAATCCATCTGAACGGATGGAAAAAGTAAAAAAGGCACATTTGTGTTTTAAATGCCTTAAACATTCATATAGTAAGAAATGTCAAAGTGACATTTCATGTTCGATTTGTAAGAAAAATCACCATAGTATGCTACACACTTACGTCAAGTCTAAAACAGACCAAAAAGTTGAAAAAACGAATGAAAATAAAGTAAACTCGTGTATGACATCGGAACAAGCGTTGCTAGCTACAGCACGCATTCAAATTCAAACCTCTGAGGGAGGTTTCGAAAATTTTAGAGCTTTGATCGAAGCATCTCGAAGCACAAGGTAAACCTTTCAATTAAACGAAATAATTCCAAAAAAACGATAAGAGTTGAAGCACTTATACTTCCAAAATTTATGAAGGCTCTCCCAGTCAACACAGTTAATGTTGACAAAACAAAGTGGGAGAAGTACAATTTGGCTGACCCAGACTTTAATAAGCCGGGTCGTGTAGATCTGATAATTGGGGCAGATCTATACACTCACATTCTGCAGAATGGAGTGGTCAAAATTAATGGCCTCCTCGGTCAAGAAACCGATTTCGGGTGGATTCTCTCTGGATGCAAAAAATCCAAAGGTAAGAAGACAATTGTAGCAACCACCATCGAATTAAAAGATATGGATCGGTATTGGGAAGTTGAGGAAGACGACAAAAATGATATCGAATCTGAAATATGTGAGAATTATTTCATAAAAACTACAAATAAAAGTTCAGATGGTCGATACATTGTGTCAATTCCATTTAAAGATGATGTAACCTTAGGAGATTCGAAGAAACAAGCAATGGCTCGTTTCATGAATCTTGAGAAAAAATTGAAAAGAAATGAAAAACTAAGGTTAGACTATGCTAAATTCATGCATGAATATATGGATTTAGGTCACATGGTCGAAGTGCAGGGAGAAGGAAAATACTTTTTACCTCACCAGGCAGTAATTAGAGATTCAAGCCTGACTACCAAATTAAGAGTTGTTTTTGACGCTTCAGCACAAACAACTAATAATAAAAGTTTGAACGACATAATGTGGGTTGGTCCACGAGTTCAAAAAGATATTTTTGACATTATCATTAAATGGCGAAAATGGGAATATGTAGTATCTGCGGACGTTGAAAAAATGTATCGTCAGATAAATATTAATGATAATGATCAACAGTATCAGTACATTTTATGGAGAGATTCTCCAGATGAAAAAATTAAAAATTATAAATTGACAACACTCACATATGGTACAGCATCTGCACCATATTTAGCTACTAGAGTTCTAGTAGATAAATGCAAAAACAAAGATGTAAGTGAGATAATTAGGAATGATTTTTATATGGATGACCTAATGACTGGGGCTGACTCTATAGAAAAGGCCAATAATTTAATTAAATTGATTTCTCAAGAATTACAAAATGTGGGAATGAATTTAAGAAAATGGATATCGAAAAGTTCAAAAATAATGGAAACTGTAGAAGATACAGGAGATAACAAGGTTCTCACTCTTGTGGAAAATGAAAGCGTAAAAACTCTGGGGCTTCAATGGGAACCGCAGAAAGATTTATTTAAATTCAAAGTAAATTGCGGGGACTCGAAAAACATCAACAAAAGGATAGTGCTATCAACATTATCAAAAATATATGACCCTTTGGGATGGCTGGCTCCTGTAACTATTTAAGCAAAACTTTTTATTCAAAAACTATGGATAAATAAGAGTGAATGGGATCAAGAATTATCCAAGGTAAATTTTAAGGAATATGTATTGCTTTTAGAAGAGATTCGAATCCCAAGATGGATTAGTTCAAAAAATAGTTCAATAATACAGCTTCATGGATTTGCTGACGCTTCCGAAAAGGCATATGCAGCAGTGGTATATGCTAAAGTAGGGAATTGTGTAAACATAGTAGCCAGCAAAAGTAGAATTAATCCAATTAAAAATAGAAAAACTATTCCCAAGCTAGAGTTATGTGCAGCTCACTTGCTTAGTGAATTGATCAAACGAATAATTGAATCCATTGATACCAAAGTAGAAATCTATGCTTGGAGTGATTCCACTATAACTTTAGCATGGATTAAAAATGGTGATAGTAAGGTCAAGTTCATTAGACGAAGAACGGATGACATTCAAAAACTAACTAATACCGAATGGAACCATGTGAAGTCTGCAGATTTATCTTCAAGAGGAATTATTTCTAGCCAACTGACCACCTGTGATTTATGGTGGAAAGGTCCGAAATGGCTATCTGAGCCAAAGGAGCATTGGCCTCGACAGCAATCCAAAGAAGATATGGTTTTGGTAAATTCTATTCAAAATAACAAAACCGATGACTCCATTTACAAATTATTGGAGAAGTTTTCCAGCATTGAAAAAATTATACGAATAATAGCATATTTAAATAGAATCACTCGATCAAAAATTAAGAAAGAATCTTTTCCTTCTTTTCTATCGGTAAAGGAGCTGAATAGAGCTGAAAAGATCGTTATTAAAAAACAGCAAGAATATAAATTCAGTCTAGAGATAAAATGCCTGGAAACAAAAAAAGAAATTAAGACAAGTAATAGGATATTGAATCCATTTTCAGATAAGGATGGTATACTTCGAGAAGGAGGGAGACTTCAGAACTCCAATTCAGAATTTGATGTAAAGCACCCAATTATTTTACACAAGTGCCATTTAACAAATTTATTGATCCAAAAGGCTCATAAAGAAACTTTGCATGGAGGGATAAACTTAATGCGAAATTATATCCAAAGGAAATATTGGATTTTCGGGCTAAAGAATTCCTTAAAGAAGTATTTGAGAGAATGTGTCAAGTGTGCTAGGTACAGACAAAATACTGCTCAACAAATAATGGGCAATCTGCCTAAATACAGAGTTACAATGTCGTACCCATTCTTAAATACTGGGATAGATTACGCAGGGGCTTATTTTGTTAAATGTTCCAAGAATCGTGGGCTAAAAACATATAAGGGATACATTGCCGTATTTGTGTGTATGGTTACCAAGGCCATTCATCTAGAAATGGTAAGTGATTTAACCTCGGATGCATTTCTAGCAGCCCTAAGAAGATTTACCGCTAGAAGAGGAAAAGTTGCCAATATCTATTCAGATAACGGAACAAATTTCGTAGGTGCTTCAAGAAAGTTGGATCAAGAGTTCGTTAAAGCAATCAAAGAAAACACATTGATTGCCGCGCAGCTTGAAAAAGACAGAATTGATTGGCATTTTATTCTCCCGGCAGGACCTCACTTCGGAGGTATTTGGGAATCTGGAGTTAAATCCATGAAGCACCATTTGAAACGGGTAATAGGGGAAAATAGTCTGACATACGAAGAGATGTCAAAACTTTTATGTCAAATAGAAGCATGCCTGAATTCAAGACCGTTGTATACTTCTGAGAATGAAATGGATCAACATGAAGTATTAACTCCAGGTCATTTCTTGATTGGTAGACCACCGTTAGAGATTGTTGAACCAAATGAAAACAAGAAAATTGGTAATTTAGATAGGTGGAAATTAATCCAAAAAATTAGAAGAGACTTCTGGGTTAAATGGAAAGAGGAGTATTTGCATACTTTACAACAGAGAAACATATGGAAGAGGGAAAGTCCAAATATAGAGAACGGACAAATTGTTTTGTTGAAGGATGAGAACAGTCATCCAGCCAGGTGGCCAATGGGAAAGGTAGAAAAAGTCCATAAAGGTGGAAGAGACAAAACCGAAAAGACAAACAAGAGGTACATCAAAGATTTCAAAACTTGGTTTTGTAATGGCCATGTTATTTTTTATATTCTGCCAATTTGCTAATGCATCAGCTAGGGTTGATCAGCCAAGGTATGCAATAGAGAAGATAAATAAGACTTCGGCAATATATTTAGACCCAATGGGGGATGTTGAAATTGTAGCCTCCTCTTGGAATTTAATAATATTTTATAATATGGACGTTTACTTCGAAATGCTTAAAAAAAGTAAAGAATTAATACCAAAAATGAGGGTAATTTGCGAACGACTTCATTGTTTTGAGGATCAATGCCTTTTAGTTCTGAGTAACACGGAAAGGCAGATCTCAGACATAGGAGAAAATAATAAACTTTTTATGGCTCAGGGAAAATCAAGAAGTAAACGTACTCCATTTGGTTTTATGGGATCGCTTTATCACATTCTATTTGGAATAATGGATGAAGACGACAGGATACAAATGGAGGATAATATGAAAAACTTATTAAGCAATCAGCATAGCCTTAACGAGTTAAGTAGGAAACAAACTTCCTTAGTCGATTCTACGACTAACATTTTAAAGAAAACGACGGATGAAGTTAACTCAAATTTTAAAGGAATGAACGAAAGAATTAAGAATTTGACGGCGGTATTGCAAGAATCATATTATGTGTACAAAGAGTCTATCGACTTTTTTATGATAACCAAACAGCTAAGTAACATTATAGATGAATGCGAGAAAATTCAATATAGTATCATAAGCCTCTTAATAGACATAAATCGTGGCCGACTTAATACAAACATATTAAGACCTACTCAGCAAAAAAGTGAAATTTCCAAAATAAAAGACAGTTTGTCTGAAAATTTAGTCTTGTCAGGGAAAAGAACAGGCACAGAATTAAAGGAGATTTATACATTATTGACGGCTAGAGGTTTATTTGTGGATAAAAAATTAATAATTAATGCCAAAATACCATTGTTTGGTAGACATGCTTCAGTACTTTATAAAATTATCCCAGTTCCGGTAAAACTGGACGACCGCATGATTACAGTGCATGTAGATTCTCAGTACTTGATTTATAATTTTGAGATCGATGCATATCATCTTATGGCAGAATCTACTATTAATAAATGTCAAAGGTGGCAGTCTAATAAAAGAGTTTGCGAGGGATGTTGGCCTTGGAGTAGTGCTAACGACAATAGTTGTGAGATTAAACCTCTCAAACCAAATAAGGCATCGAACTGCAGGTATAAATCGATTGTTGAGAGTAAGTCATATTGGGTTGAGTTGGAAAAGAAAAGTAGTTGGCTTTTTAAAGTTCAAAACAATTCTGAGGTTAGAATTCAGTGTACCAATTCAAAAATAGAGATAATAGATTTACCTGAACAAGGAATAATGACTTTGAGGTCAGATTGTACTGCTCGAACTGATGATAAAATATTAGTTGCTCAACACAGTATTCAGTTAGAAGATCAGGAAACATTAGCGTTGTCTTACATTGGGGAAGTTAACGAGATACCCAAGATTATTTGGAACCCGCTCGACATGCCATTAATCAACCATACGGACGAAATCAATCGTTTGTCAAAGGAAATTCAATACTTAAAAACTCACAAGCTAGAATTGAGGGAATTAGACTTTCACCATTTAACTGGACATGCATCCCTAATCTTAGCAATTGTAATAATAATTATATTAATTGTATATTTTATAAGGAAAATAAAAATACGAAGGCAGTTACAAGCCATAGCATGCATAGCATTACCCAGCGGTATGCTTAATATAAATTTGTAGATACAATAAATCAATGATATAAAAATGTTTTATGTTAAAAAAATAAATAAATTCACTATAATGTTAAAACAGAATAATTACAAGCCGTGAAGGGGTGTCAAAATTATTATGCAAAATAAAATATATCGAATTAATACAGTCCACTAATTTTGTATTGCAATATTTTTGAGAATAAATAAAATAAATTGTAATTAACACAGACACCTAATCTTGCCGGCCCTTGCCAGAATGTTCAGACGAACACTAATAAAAATAAAATATAATACTTTATGAGCTCTGTGCATGTCATGTGACAGTTGTAAATCGATCCAGAGCCATAAACTATGATCTGTAATTGTAGACCCTACAGGGGAGCGGTGCTAGCACTTGTAATCTGTAAGTGGAGGCCACTTGAGCCAAACCGAAGATAGTCACTTGAGATGCTTCTCACACTGCGCCAAAGGTTCCTGTGCGGAGGTCAAATGATAACTCTCCCGCGCAGGGACTTAAAAAATAAAATTCAGTTTTAATACAGAACTCAACGGAAAAGGTTGTTTTATTAATTCATCCCTTTCACCCACTACTATGTTGCTTTTAAAAGAAGTCATAGCACAATGAACGCTCTATTGAGACTTTCAACACCTCACGACTCAGCTAATGCTCAGATAATGAAAAGACTTTAGATCGCGTAGGGTTATATACAGTATTCAGTTATATTCAGCCATTACGCAGGGTTCTCCTATATTGGTAGTACCCTTCACGATAGATTTTAAGTAACCTCCTCAATTTTCAACCGCAAGAAAGAGATTTTCATTACATTTAATAAAAAATTATACAAAAAACACACTATTTAAAAATCTTAGGAATTACCTTCGACTTTAGGTTTAACTTTAAGGAACATTGTACAATATTAAAGAAAAACAGTTAGAATCTCGCCCTAATATAATTAACTTTTTGAGCTCAAAATACTCACATGTTAATATAAATACTTTAGTCAATACAACAACAAGGGCCCTAATACTCTCCAAAATAGACTATGGTCTCCCGATATTTGGGTGGTGTGCAGCCACTCACATCAAGAAAATTCAAGCATCATACAATAGATCCATAAGCAGATCTATCCACGCCTTTCCGATGTCTCCAACCGAATACACCCCATACAGGATAAAAGAAACCACATATGTATCGACTGATTCCCAAATTATACACTACTCCAAATATCAACAGCAACTTGCTTATCTCAACCAAAAATGCCACCCCAATGTACACCTCACCCGATTTATAAACAAAAAATAACATCTCGCACCAAAAAAATGGCTGTATACCGACGTATAGAAATAGAGATCACACAATACGCGACATGCAGAAAATAACAAAGCTCAATTCCAAAAATTACTTCCTCTTCACTCGAACCAACCACAAAGATATTCACAATTTAAATAATTGTCTCCTCAGAAGCCCGAAGCTGGTAGAATGAAACCCATTCAGCCATAGATACCGCATGTTTAATCCCACATGCACAAAAATACCGCTCCCAGCAGGGATCGGAGACATTTATCCGGCTCCGTATAGCCGGATTTTGGGGTAGTTCTCACCATAGACCACTTACTCGGCCATCGTCCTGGACTAGGTAGCATCCGTGCTGATTTCTTTGGGCACCAATTACCTTCACAAACCCAAAACTACCCATCTTGTAACAATATAAAAATTATAAACGATTTCAAAAAATATATAATACCATCATAAATTTTAAATAAAAATAAGTCAATTTTATTAAATCTTTATCTATTAATATTCCAAAATATAATTAAATTAATTACAGCCAGAGTTGCAGGACATAGCATCCAGAGTTTTGTATTCTAATATTAATAGCTAAACTTAATGTATAAAAAAAAAACAAGAGGAAACGCTATAGTCGAGTGCCGCGACTATAAGATACCCGTTACTGTTTTACAAAATTTTAAAATATTATTTTGCTAGTGGAAATTCACAAGGCGCCACCTATTGTCAGAGGAAGTATGTTGAGTATGCTTATAGTGACGTCACTGGCCATGTGAGGCCTTATAACCTTAATTTCTTTATAAATAGCAAAATAATGTTCCGATTTGAAAAATCTTTGGTAAATCGATAGATATTAACAGAAATAAGTTATACAATGGCAAACGAAGGAATTCATAATAATATTATAGACGCCACAGTTTTCCGCGGTTTGTGGGCGTTAGAGTGGGCGTGGCCGGATGCAACTTCGTGGCAAGTTGCAGAGGCATCTCCTAAATACGTGTTCCTAAGCAAACTTGTGTAGCTTTTATAGTTTTCGATATTTTTGCATTTTTGGTTTTTCGGGTTTTGTGGGCGTTAGAGTGGGCGTGGATCGATCGGAAAAAAACCAATTCACATTGGGAGCATCATAAAAACCTACATGCGTAATACGAACTTTCTATCTTTAATAGTTACCGAGATATCAGCTTTTCTAGAAAATCCGAAAACCGTCTTTTGAGCCTTGTGGGCGTATGGGTGGGTGTGGCTGGATAGTATTACCACTATAAGATGCGCTGCCATCTAAAGATTATACGGACGGACGGGCGGACGGACGGACGGACGGACAGACGGACATGGCTCAATCGACTTCGCTATTGATCCTGATCAAGAATATATATACTTTATAGGGTCGCAAAAGCTTCCTTCTATCTGTTACATACTTTTCAACGAATCTAGTATACCCTTTTACTCTACGAGTAACGGGTATAAAAATATCCTATTACTCTACGAGTTTCGGGTATAACAATAAGAGCTTAAATTTACCAAGCCTAGTACCAAGGGCTTGGAGACAACAAACCCGAAGGATATTTTGTTTTATCTTACACCAGTGGTTAAATTTATGGTGGACTGTGTTTTGGGGCTTACTCTTTTAAATGTACGCTTGCGTAAAATAATAAAAATATCACACTCGGCGTATGATCCCGTAACTTAGTTTTTCTCTTAGTTCTTTCTCATTGGACTCTCGCCATCTGTAATGTAACTTCCATGGCCGGGATCAACTCAGTCTACCATGGGTCAGCTTACACAAAAAATTTGGAAAGTTGAGGCACAGCTTGGATGAATGGCAAACTAAAAACGGGTGTTAGCTGTTATTTTTGCTACATTAATTTTCTTTCGACGCGATCTGATTTAACCCTATCCAGATACCGCGTCAAGATCGTGGAAATTTCTTACAATCACACGTTGGTTGCGTTCCGCTGCCAGGTGTCTGCTCCAGCTCTGGTCTTGGGCCTGAACTCCGGTGATTGCTTTCATCGTGTTCCAGGGTGTTTGTACCGCGCCACTCGGTCACTAGGTATATTTTTTTCTCCAAGCTCGACAGCTCCAAATCAACCGTCGTGCAAAAAAAGCCCCGTTTTACTTCGCCGCCGCCCAAGAAAGTTTTGACTTTTCACTTCCATTTTTCCCTTTTCCCACGGAACTGCCTCGTGTGAGTCGACCAGCACGTGCAAATTTTTAAACACAAAGTTTCCTGGCACGAAGATTGTAGTTTCATTTATTTTTCTAATGCTGCTGCTTTTCAACTGTAAATTATTTCTAGCGAACCCCTTAAATATCGCAATGTACTAACAAATTCAATATTTTTAGGCGTGAGTAAGTGGTAACTAATTTTATTTTTTGCTGTGCGAAAATCGTGTAGTACATATTTGTTCCTACCCTGGAGTCTACCGCTGACTTCAAAGCACAAAGTACTTGAAAAAGAACTTTGTCCCAATCCCTTTCATCATCTTTTAGATAGGACCTAATGGCAGCAACTACCTAAAAATTCACTAGCTATACTTCGTTACCTTCTGGTAATAATAATAATGTATCCCTACAGTATTAGGGCCAATCTAGCCAATCGTGGTCCTAAGTCCGTTTGGGACCAACTAGCTTTATACAAGAAGCTATTATTATTAGCCTGGATATAGTTTGCGTATAGCAATCTAGCCTTCAAAATATATAGTGTCGTGAGACGTCGTGAGACGTTAAATGGTCCCTGCAAATGGGCGTGCTTGAAGTCCAACCTTGTTATAGACGAAATTTACCATGCTTTTGCACTTCAACTAATAGAGCCTATGACCACTAACTCAACCATTGTCTCAACCTCAGCATTATATATTTCATTGCTGGATTTGCTTGACCAATATCTATAGTATTTGATATTAAATTATTTTCCCAAACCCTTCGACCCTTTAACCACACGAGGAAAACAAATTTACAAAAATGAAGAATTTCATTATTTGAGTGTCAGTCTGAACCTGCTCGTTGAATTAATCTGTGGCATTTTTATACCCGTTACACGTAGAGTAAAAGGGTATACTAGATTCGTTGAAAAGTATGTTACATGTAGAAGGAAGCGTTTCCGACCCTATAAAGTATATATATTCTTGATTAGGATGAATAGCGAAGACGAATGATCCATGTCCGTCTGTATGTCCGTCTGTCCGTATGAACGCTGAGATCTCAGGAACTATAAGAGATACAAAGTCGATTTATTATTAATTCGTTTGTCATGTTTTCTACTTGTTAAATGAAATCATCTACCGACAATCCTGTTCCTGAAAACATAAATTTCCATAATAGGGCGTACCTGTCAGGTCGACATTGAGCCAAAGAGGGAAGTTGCTGAGCGGACCGAATCGGCTACACAGGTATAGAATGTTTAAAATTGGAAGTTAATTTGTGGCATTTTTATACCTGTTACACGTAGAGTAAAAGGGTATTCTAGATTCGTTGAAAAGTATGTTACATGTAGAAGGAAGCGTTTCCGACCCTATAAAGTATATATATCAGGATCAATTGCGAAGTCGATTGAGCCATGTCCGTCTGTCTGTCCGTCTGTCCGTATGAACGCTGAGATCTCACTCCAACTCCAAGAGATACAAAGTTGAGATTAACCATGAAGATTCTTGAGGTCCCTACGCACCGCAAGTTTGTTACAGCATCCACGCCCACTCTAACGCCCACAAATCGCGAAAAACTAAAATCGCTGAAATCTCAGGAACTATTAGAGCTAGAAAGTTGAAATTCAGTAGGTATAATCTTCAGAGTAGTAATACTATCCGGCCAGACCTACCCATACGCCCACAAGGCTCAAAAGACGGTTTTAAGATTTTCAAGAAAAGCTGATATCTCGGTAACTAATGTAACTAATGGATTAAGCACGTAGATTTTAATGATGCTCCCAATGGGAATTGTTTTTTTCCGATCAAGCCACGCTTACTCTAACGCCCACAATACCCAAAAAAAAATAAAATTCAAAAATCTCAAAAACTATAAAAACTACAAAGTTTTTCTTAAGAATACGTATTTAAGAGATGCCTCTGCAACTGGCAACGAAGTTGCATCCGGCCACCCCCACTCTAACGCCCACAAACCGCGGAAAACTTTGGCGTCTGTATTATTATTATGAATGCCTTCGTTTGACCTTGTATAACTTATTTCTGTTAATATCTATCGATTTGCCAAAGAAAAAACATTATTTCGCTATTTATGAAGAAATTAAGGTTATAAGGCTCCACATGGGCAGTGACGTCACTATCAGTTACTCAACATGCTTCCTCTGACAATAGGTGGCGCCTTGTGAATTTCCACTAGCAAAATTAATATTTTAGAATTGTGTAAAACAGTAACGGGGGTCTTATAGTCGCGGCACTCGACAATATCGTTTCCTCTTGTTTCTAAATAAATTTGGCCCACCTTTCAACTACTTGCATTTGTGTAAAATCTGTAGATAGTGAGCATTTAACACATAACTTAACACAAATAAAAATTCCCATGCACTAACAAATTATTAACACTTTGGGTGTTAAATATAATTTCGTCGTGGACCCAAATTGTGTTTTAATTCCCCAACATATCGTAGTGAGCACCAGTTTAGGGATCAATTTCAAGACAGGAACAAATTAATTTATTTCGTTTTCGTTTCTTTTTTTTCTACAACTTGTTGACAAGAAAATTGCGGGAAATTTTCGCGTCGTTCGTCTCGGTCGTTGGACCAGTGCAAGCGTTGTTGTTGTTTTTCGCAGCGTTTTCGATATTCTGGCTGAGGTTTAAATTTAGTGCGTGCGGCGTATTAGTGCTGAAGAAAATCACAAATAAAATATTAATTGTATTTTTTGCCTACGTTCGGAATATACCACTCATTTATATTATATTTTTTATTTTTATTTTCTACGTTATATATTTCAAATTACAAAAAAAAAATTTCAATAAACAATTAATAAACAATAAATGGCGAGCGATAATATCGAAGAGCTTAAAATTAAACGAGATGGAATAATGCGGAGTATATCCCGAACACAGCATTGTTTACAAGAGGGTCGACTATCTCTAAATCCAGTCGAAATAGAATGTCGATTAAAAATTTTGAATTCGCACATTGAAAATGCTTCTTGATTCAGAATCAAATCGAAGCAAAATTCGCAAAGGATTTGTTCCGCGAGAAACTGGAAGAGACTGCCGTAATGGCAAAATCATTACTAATTTCGCTAATAAGCAATGACAGGCGTATGAGCGCCGATGAGCGCCTTTTGCCGAGCGTTGCTCTTCCAACCAACATATGTGACAACACTACAAAGATGACAATTTGCACTACATTGAAAACTGTAATCATTTGATATCTTGTCTGGCTGGCGACGCTTTAGGCACAGTCAGGGCGTTCCAAGTCACTGCGGTTAATTACCCCAAAGCAATGGCTAGCCTGAAGCGGGTGTACGATAATGATTGTCTGATTTTCTTCTATTATACATCGACACTTTTCAATCAACAATATATCAATCTTTTTAATGTCCCAGCCATCAGCCACAGCCTTGCGAAACCTGATCGACACAGTCTCTTTATGATTCTCTGCTGTCAATTATGGATGACAAACGGATAACGAATAATCGCAGAGGTGCGATTTTGGGAAAAAAGTGCGCTTATGCATTAACTGCCTTCGCAAGGGTCACACTATTAAAAAATACAAGTCGAACAGATGCAGGGTGTGCAAATCTTCTCACCACACATTATTGCACAGATACTTTGCTAATACAAATCTAGCGTTGCCGCCTCCTCCTCAGCCCGCGCTCACTCAAGAGTCTCCATCCACTTCGCATTCTTCTTAAGCGTTGCTTGACTCTGGTTCACAAGTAAATTTTGTGACCGATGAGCTCGCTCAGAGACTACACATTAGAAGAGAGGACGTGGGTATGAGTTTGCGGTGCATTGGTGCAACAAAAAAAATACACGCAATAGTGAAGTCGCGAATAGGAAGCAGTCAGTTGTCGTCCGATTTTTTTGTTTTAAAAATATTTCTGGGAATCATCCGGATCAAGCGGTGAACACCTGCGGGTGGAGGGTATCTGAAAATATTCGATTGGCAAATCCATTCTTCTTCAAGCCCCAAAAAATTGACATGCTTATGGCGCAGATTCATTCTTTGAAATTCTGTCAGTTGGCCAGATAAAGCAGGGGCCTAAACTTCCAAAAAAACTTTCCTCGGCTGAATAGTGTCAGGGAGATGTGCAGAACGCAGAAAATTAGGTACATCTCAGCTGTCTGGAAGAAGTGTTGAAGTCAATCGACACCACCCTGCAGAAATTTTGGTCTGTGGAGGAATTGCCGCCTAAGGCTAAAGTCCATACTCCTGAGCAGCAACTTTGTGAACAACACTATGAGAAAAATACTTAAAGACTGTCGTCTGAGAGATTTTCGGTTCGTCTACCGTTCAATTCTGACCCAATACCTCTTGGTTCGTTATATGAAGTTGCGAAACATAGATTTTTGTCGCTTGTCGCTTAAAGCACCTCAACCAAGTCGACAGTGGTATTCGATGCCTCCAGCTGCACATCGACGCATGTTGCGTTAATTGACATCTTGATGGTAGGCCCCACGATTCATGAGGAGCTATATTCTACGCTGCTTCGGTTCAGAACGCACAAGTTTGCTCTTGCAGCGGACATTTAAAAGATGTACCGCCAAGTGAGGGTCGACGAAGCTGACCGAAACTTCCAGCTCATAGCGTAGAGGCGAGTCTCTGAAATTTTTCAAGTTGAATACCGTCACAACTTCGCCGATCCGGTGCTTAATGCAGCTTGGAAAAATGGCGCAAGCGAAGTACCCAAATGCTGCGAAGGTCATTTAGCAAGATTTCTATGTTGACGATCTGTTGACAGGCGCCGGAAGCGTTGAGAACCTGCAAAGCCTTCGTGATGAAGTTTCTCTGGTTTTGCAAGAGGCAGGTTTTGAATTGGCAAAGTGGTTTTCAAACTGCCCAGAAATCTCCGCATCTGAGAGCGCTGTTATGACATTATTGGCTGACTCAGACATAACTAAAGTCCTTGGAGTGGTTTGGCTACCTGGCAAAGATTACTTACAATTTCGGTGGGTCACTCTCGGTGACTGTGCGGCTTTTCGATCCATTGGGGCTACTATGTCCTTTGGTCGGAAAGGCAAAGATGCTTTTACAGGAGCTGTGGCTTTGAAAAATAGATTGCGACGAGTCGCTACCAATGCAGTTACTATCGTCGTGGGAAGCCTTAAAGGCAACTTTGCTTCAACTGCCCAATGTTATGGTACCGCTATTCGTTCACTAAGATCCGCAGGTTCCGATTGAAATACACGGTTTCGCTGACGCTTCCATACGATCATATGGAGCGTGCATCTACGTTCGTACTCAAACTGCTGAAAGTTTAAAAGTGCCATTACTGATAGAAAAATCAACAGTAGCTACCCACAAGACGAAAATTTTGCCTCGCCTTGAGCTGTGTGCAGCTGACCTTTTAGCAGATCTTCTTAATCGTATACGGCCACTAATTAATTGCCCAATAAGTACAGTTGTCCCATGGACTGACGAGATTACTCTGCATTGGATTAAATCCCATCCCTTGTCGTTGTCTGTTTTCGTCTTGAACCGAGTAGCGAAAATCCAAGAGTGGTCGGAGAAAGCAATTTGGCGACACGTCCCTACGAAAGTGAACACAGCGGGGTTGCCTCGAGGATGTGACGCTGAAGAGGTCGTCACGTCCATCTGGTTCGCTGGGCCATCGCTTTTACTCGACTCAGAAACCAAGTGGCCCCGTAAGCTCACACTTCGAACCAGCTTCAGAAGTTGTGCCTGTGGAGTTACGCAAGTCGTCGTTAACTCTGATCGCTACAACAGAGCATAAGGGCTTGCTTCAAAAAATAGAGTTCTTTTCGTCGCACCTGATAGAGTTATTCTTGCCACAGCTATAGTGAGCGTGTTAACGAAAAGTGGCGAAATTGTGATGGCTCGAGCGTTGGTTGACTCTGGTTCAGCTGGTTGAGCTCGCTCAGCGACTACAAATTAAAAGAGAGGACGTGGGTATGAGTTTGCGGGGCATTGGATAAAGTAGGGGCCTGGCTTCTGAGAGTTTTTGTGTGGGTTTTCCGATGCATTCGAAAGTGTAAGAAAGTATTACGACAAGATAACTGAATTTTGCGTTCGAAAATATTGTTGAAAGATTGGTGCTCCTCGACGTTGCTCCGAGCTGATGGCCAATTTTTCGTTGTTGCTATCGAAAAGCTAGCAATTCGTTAAATATTACGTGTCATACCTGGACGTTACGAATTGTCACGCTGGTCCATGAGCTCTTGTAAGTCTTCTGCGCGACAAAGTATGGTTAGTCAATGCTCAAGAAGTATGTCGCCGATGTCGCAAACAGCAAATGTTGACGCAAATAATGGCAAACTTGCCATCAGACAGACTTCAAGCTCTCCGCTCTTCTAATATCTGCGGCCTGATTTTTGTGGACCATTTAGCACAACCTATCTTATTCGTACCAAGCCAATGCACAAGTCGTACATGGTCTTGTTTGTGTGGTTTGCGTCCAAAGCGGTCCACTTAGAGTTGGTGTCTGACCCTGTGTCTGGTGCGACAACGCGACCAACTTCGTTGGCGCAGACCGCCACCAGAAAGAGTTCCGGGCCCGTCTGGAGGAGCAAGAGAACGGTCTGAAGGTATTCACATCAAAAAAAGGATGTGAGTTTTCGTTCATACCGCCCAGAGCACCTTACTTCCGCGGTCTATGGGAAGCAGGTGTGAAGTCTTCAAAGCTCCTGTTTCTTCGGACGGTCGGAAACGACCTCTTGGCCGTAGAGGAGCTTGGGACTCTTATCGCCAGCGTGGTCCTTAACTCGAGGCCAATCAGAGCACTAAGCTGCGACCCCAAGGACGGTGAAGCCCTAACCCTTCTGATCTTCTGATCGGCGGCCCGCCT
Source organism: Drosophila eugracilis (assembly GCF_018153835.1). Lineage (NCBI taxonomy): Eukaryota > Metazoa > Arthropoda > Insecta > Diptera > Drosophilidae > Drosophila > Drosophila eugracilis. Next base: position 219,402 of record NW_024571944.1, on the reverse strand, counting down.
GTTGTCTCCATCAACGTCGTCGCTCCCGGACCAGATCAGCCCAACCTGCTTGCGGTGATGGCGCAATGTCTTGTGTCACAAGCACAGGTTTTGGAAGCGATGGTCCCCAGAGCACGTCTCGAGCATGCAGAGGCGGCCAAAGTGGAACCAGGAGGTCCCAAACGTCGACGAGGGAGCGCTTGTCGTCGTACGAGAAGACAACATGCCGTCCCAGCAGTGGAGGATCGGGCGCGTGGTGGCGGTGCACATCGACGCTGACCGTGAGGTCCGAGTGGTGGACGTGAAGACAGCGGAGGGAACGAACCGGCGCGCCATCCATAGGTTGGCGCTTCTATCTGTACAATCCTGAAGGACGTCGTCCCTTCAGAGGGGGCGGTGTTCGGTCATTGGGCGGTCTTTCAGTGTAAAGAGGGGAGGGGGCCCAATACAGCTGTTCGCTCAGGCGAATTCGGCCGCCACTCTCCTCTCTCCCTCCCTCGTTGTGTCTTCTGTTCATAGCATAAGATAATTAAAGTCCTATAAATTAATTAACATTAAAATTCCCTCTCGAAATTGAACTAAAATCCCTGCATTTCACAAATTCTCGTTGACTAATAAAAACTCTTATTAATTATTCAGTTGCTTTAGAATAAATACATCGAGGCAGTTCAATTTCCAAATTTTTATTACGAATTCAAATCAAAACCAGATTAACTCCGCAACAAAACCACACCGAATGCAAGAAGTACCAGCTTAACAACAAAAGCTCCGATCTAGTGTACAGCAGTTCTAAAAAACTCCTAAAAGCGCATGCGCTACAATATAACAGTAAAGCGCATGAGAAACTGGGAGAGCCAAAACAAAATACTTCACTTCTTCTGCAGGTGATGGGTCATCTCCTCGTGCAGTCGAATAAGCTTATTGTCGAGCTGAGCCACCTCTTGGCCGTGACGCTCGCGAGCGCTATCTAGTTCCTGCTCCAATTGACATACGAGTTTAAAATCGCGCGACTTCAATGGACTTTTGCGTAGGGTTTCAGACGACAGATGTCCTGTGTGTGGATCTGATCCTTGAACGACAGCTGCTCATGCAGGGTTTGAATGGTATTTTTCAAGTCAAATCGCGACAGTGTATCTAGCTCTAGATCCTTGCGCGTGTCCTCGAACTGCTGGCGCAGACGATCCAACTCCTTGGTCATATCGATCAGTTCATCAGTAATCTTCTTCCGATCGGCATTGGCCAGGTTGAATTTGCTTAGCCCATTGAAGCGCGACTCGTACAAGTGTGCATTTCCCTCAGCAGTGCTGCACTCCTTGGTTTTCTGGTCTTCAGCTCCTTGTTCTCCTCCCACAGACGCTCGCTTTCGATCTTGTCCCTGGCCGTATCATCCAGCCTTGAACATCTTCTAGATATTGGTCGTCTCGGAAAGGAAATTTTCAGTCAAAAGCCTCAAAGCACAAACAGGCTTCTTGAGCAAATTTCGATTAGACGCCCAACTACCATTCTTTGAACTCTCCTTTCAAGACAAACATAATTTAAAATTCCTGGTAGATTCGGGTGCAGAGGCTTCGTTTATAAACCCAAAATACATTACAGACAAAGAAAAAATTAATCTCGAATTACCAATTTCCATCCTACTGTTTTGGAAGAACATCCAATCCAACAAATCACTGTCCTACCCATTTTTGAAGGTATTAACAATCAAAGAAAGTTCCCTTTTCTACTATTTGACTTTAACCAATTCTTTGACGGACTAATTGGCATGAATATTCTTTCTGAACTCTCGGCAGTAATTGACATCTCCCAACTAACATTCTCGACGCCAATGGCGGAGATACCTTTGCGTATTAGTCCACATCGTACCACTGAAATATTTGAAATCGAAGAGGAGTCGAAAGCATTAATTAAAATTCCAGTAAGCGTTAAGGAAGGACCAATTTTATGCGAAAACATTCAATTAGAACAAGATTTTTTTATAACAGCGGGTATATTCATGGCATACAATAATTTCGGTTTGATCGAAATTAATAACTTCTATACCAAACTTAAAAAGTTTTATTTCAAGATTCAAGATTAGAGGTAGACAGGTTTTAGGAAGACGATTTCGCTCTTACCAATGTAATACCAAATAATATCAAGTTTAATGAATATCGTGTTTCAAGCTTTGATACTATGAGGACAGATCATTTTAACGAACAAGAAAAGCAACAACTGGCCCAACTGTGGAATAGATTTCCTGGTTTAGTATTTCAGGAGGGTGACAAGTTGTCATTCACTAACCAAGTGAAACACGAAATCAAAACTACGGACGATAAACCGGTATTTTGTAGACCATTTAGATTTAGCCCCACAGAGTCGGCCGAAATGCATAACCAAATGAACAAACTCCTAGACCAAAATAAATTCAAACATAGCCATTCGCCTTGGAGCGCACCAGTTTTCTTGGTTTCAAAAAAGCTGGATGCGTCAAACAAGAAGAAATGGAGAATAGTTGTGGATTTTAGAAAACTTGATGAAAAGACAATAAAAGACAGGTATCCTATGCCCAACATAAATGACTTACTCGACAAAATCGGCAGAGCCAAATATTTCACACCCTTAGATCTGGCTAGCGTTTACCATCAAATTATAATGGAACCAAAAGACACACCTAAGACGGCCTTTACAGCACAAGGAGGACACTACGAGTTTATTCGCATGCCTTTCGGTCTTAAAAATGCTCCAGCAACGTTTCAGAGAGTTATGGACAACGTTTTGGCCGACCTCAACGGTTATTGCTGTCTAGTATATCTGGACGATATTATAATCTTTTCATCTCCTTTACAAGAGTACATTTCCGATTTAGATTCCGTATTCCAAAGATTAGAACAGGCCAATTTAAAAATTCAAAGTCGGAGTTCCTCCACAAGGAAATAGAATATTAAGGACACATCGTCACAGAAGAGTGTATTAAACCAAACCCTAAAACGATCATAGCAATAAATGCTTTCCCAATCCCGACAAACAAAAAAGAGATAAAGTCTTTCCTCGGTCTCCTAGGGTAATATAGGAAATTCATTAGAGATTTTGCTAAGATCACTTAACCTATGACACAACAACTGAAAGGGAAAGCCTCAGTATTACTTGCCGAAGAATACAAGAAATCGCTTGAAACATGTAAAACATTACTTTGTAACGACCCTTTACTAAAATGCCCAGACTTTAAAAAGTCCTTTATTCTAACCACAGATGCCAGTTGAAAATCCGGGAGAGTTTTCCCGGAAAAATTACTTTTAAAAATTTAAGCAAATAAAAAAAAAGACTTGCGACTAGCGGCTGGGGAATTTTCAAGAAGCGAAACAAACGAAACGAAGTTGACTCCAAAAGTTTATTGCTGCTGCTTCGAGGTTCGATCGGTTAATGTTCTCCCGAGAGAAGCATAACATTTCGCATAACCACGAACTGAAAAGCTTATCAGTTAGATCACAACAACTCGGCTATGCTCAAGATTGAGTGAAACTGATAAGCTTTTGTACATTGGTTTAAGGTGATTTGTTTACAACTTGGCTGCGTATTCAATTAATTATTTCTTTTCATCTATCCTTAAAACTAACAATAAAACTTAATCTACTTCTCCAACATTCCGGCCCCGTTGAAGGCCTCCGGCAGCAATGCCAGCTTGTGGATGGCGCGCTTGATGACGCCTCCTGACGTCCGTACCTCCTCCACACGCACTCTTCCGTCCTCACCGACTGTTGTTGCCACCACTCGGCCTGTAAGCCACCTTTGCGGGGGCATGTTGTCCTCGTGCACTAGCACCAGGCACCCGACCTCCAGATCGCGGCCCTCGACGCACCACTTGTTGCGATGCTGCAGGCTGGCGATGTAGTCTTTGGACCAGCTGGTCCAAAACTGCTGCTTGAGATCGGACAGCATTCGCCACCGCCTCAAATATCCGCAACTGGCCTTGCTGGAGATTCCGCCTGTGCCGGACTCTTGCGGCAGCGTGATTAGAGGCTGTCCGATAAGCAGATGTCCTGGAGTCAGGGCCTCTCCATCGTTGGGATCGTTGCCTGGCGACGCGATTGGTCGAGAATTGAGCAGCGCTTCTACCTCGACCAGGTGGGTGCTGAGCTCGTCCGCTGTCAGCTTGGCGTTGCCGACTCCTCGCAGCAGCCGGTGTTTGGCGGCCTTGACTGCTGCCTCCCATAGTCCTCCGAAATGTGGTGACCTCGGCGGTATGAAATACCACTCGATGCCTCTCTGAGCCGCGTATCCTCTCAACTGTTCCTGACTGCGGGGAAACGCTGCGCTCAGATCCTTGAGCACGTTGCTCGCTCCCACGAAGTTCGTGGCGTTGTCGCTGTACATCTTTTGCGGCAGCCCTCTCCTCCCGACGAACCTTTTAAAAACAGATAAGAAGCTGTCAGTGGATAAATCTACAACGAGCTCAAGGTGAACAGCCTTTGACGAAAAACACAGGAAAACGGCAATATAAGTCTTGATAGGAGGTTTACCGCGGATCTTTAGTGACACATAAAATGGTCCGCAAAAATCTACCCCGCAAACCAAAAAGGGGCGTGCTAACTTGACCCTATCGGTTGGCAAATTGCCCATTATCTGACCCATTAGCACTGGTTTGTATTTGAAACAGTGGACACAGCTACGGACAACTTTCGTGCACGCTTCTCGCGCATTGATTAGCCATATATGCTGTCTCTCACCTTGGCGCCAGCATGGTAATGAGTACGATGCAGGTCTCGAAGAAATAGCGAAACAAATTCTGATTTTGAGGACAGTAATATTGGATATTTGGCATCATACGGAATTTGTGCATTTAACAACCTTCCCCCAACTCGGATTAATTGCAGTGTTACGCCTTCTAGTTCGCTAGTGTGTAAGAAAGGATTTAAACGTTTAAGCTGTGGGCTTAAAGTTTCAGATTTCTCTAGCTTGACATATTCTAAACCAAAATCAGCTCTTTGATATACTTGGACCATTCTTAGAAACGATAAATTAAGTTCGTTAGCCGAAATAACCATATCGCGATTATTTTTCTTCCCTTGAATAAACCGATTTACATATGCCATAATCCGCAGGAGTTTATTGAATGACGAACATCTTCCAACAAGCTCAATGAAGACATTCGGTTGATTTGTTGTGACGGAACATGCTGCCACGCTTTTCTTGTTCTCGGACAACTTTAACTATGGTGAAAGCTCAGTCTGATGAGAACGAGGCCACTCGTTAGGATGTCGGAGTACAAATTCTGGTCCATTTCCCATAGCGTACATTTTAAACCCTCTATATCTGTTCCACGTGATACTAAATCGGCTGGATTATCTACCGTGGGCACATGCCGCCAGACAACGTTCTCTGAGAGCTCTTGAATTTCAGAAACTCTATTCGCAACAAATGTAGCTAGAGTGGACGGATCCCTCTTTAGCCAGTATGAAGTGACTTGGGAATCCGACCAGAAGTTGATGCTTTCAAACTCTAATTTGTTAAGCAAGGGAAATACTTGAGCCCATAATTTGGCAAGCAGATGCGCTGCACACAGCTCGAGCCTTGGAATTGATTTGGTTTTGAGGGGGGACACTCTCGACTTGGCGGTCTTGACAAACTATTTGTCCCAGCCACGGTACGAATATAAATGCAACAGCCATAGGCGTGGCTCTATGCATCAGCAAATCCGTGGATTTGAACACTGTCATAGGAAGACAAACAAATGTATCGAGGAACGGATATCCGGTCAATTTCTAGTAAATTCTGTTTGAATTCATTCCAACTGGTATGTAAATTCATGGGAACCGATTCGTCCCAATACAGTTTTTGTCGCCACAGTTCCTGAAGCAAGATTTTAGCTCTCGTGATCAGCGGGCACAACAATCCCAAGAGATCAAACAAACGGGCTGTGACTGATAAAATGTTGCGTTTAGTTGGTGATAGGGACTGAAACGAATCCTCCAAACTATAATGAAAGGCATCACTTTGAGGGTTCCATCTCATCCCAAGCGTTTTCACAGACTCGGAAGTGTTGAACATAAGCGATTTTTCTGATCCCTGGTTAGTCATCAAACTCGGGTGATTTGTTGCCCATTTGGCCAGCTGGAAACCCCCGAACTCTAACACCTTGGTCACTTCTTTGCGAATGACTTCCAACTCTTCTAAAATGTTTGCTCCTGTGAGCATATCGTCTACATAGAAGTCACTTGAAATTACCTCTGATGCGACAGGATGTGACTCAGAGTAAATTTTTGCCAGTTCAAAGAGGCAACGAATGGCCAAAAATGGAGCAGAGGCTGTTCCATAAGTGACAGTGTTGAGGCGATAGGCTTGGAGAGCTTGCGTCGACTTTTCCCTCCACACGATAAGTTGGAAATTTCTGTCTTAATTGGCAATGTTAACTTGCCTATACATCTTCGAGATATCATCAGTCAAGGCATATTTGTGTAATCGAAATCTTGCCAAAATAGCGTAAAGCTCCCTCTGAATCGTTGCACCCACCATTAGAGTCTCATTTAATGAGATCGAGGTTGACGTTTTACTTGAAGCGTCAAAAACAACTCGCAACTTTATGGTGCTACTATCAGGTCTCAGGACACATTGATGTGGAATGTAATAGTGTTGTCCTGGAGGAGGTGTTGGAAGCAGCGACATATGCCCAAGGTTAAGATAATCTTTCATAAACTCTTGATACATGTCATGTAACTCGCGATTATTTGCAAGCTTGCGCTGCAACGAAGGAAATCTGCGCCTTGCCGTTTCGAAGGATAAGCCTAAAACACTTGGATTTGTCTTAAATGGCAACTTAACCTCAAAGCGACCTGACGAAACCCTGTGTACTGTTTTCTCAAAGTGCTGCTCGCAAGCAGCTGTATACACAGCCTTCGATCTCTCCGGGACGTGTTCCAATTCCCAAAAACGTTCTACAAGAGAGTCGAGAGAACTTATATTTTCACTACCAGTGACGCTGCATACTTGAGCATTATTCGATACGCGTTGAGTGTACTTTCCCGAAACAATCCATCCTAATAAAGTTTTCTGAATTGAAGGATGTTCTGAACCCAATTTTATTTGACCTACGCTGAGAAGTTCGAAAAAGGATTCTGCCCCAATTAGTAAGTCTACTTTTGCAGGCTTGTGAAAACGAGGGTCTGCTAATTCAATATTTGGTGGAATTTTCCACTGTGCACAATTGACTTCGTTATCTGGTTGATATGATGAAATGGAGCTTAATACCCAAAAATCTGTAGCGAAACTATGAGCATTGACGCGAGAATGAATAGACACGTGGACTTTGTGCCGTACTACCGAGTCGTTCTTCCCTACAGTAGTGATATTCAAATAGGATTCTTTCCTTCGTAACCGCAAACGCTGTGCTAAGTCCTCGGCCATAAAGTTTATTTGAGACCCTGAGTCTAACAGAGCTCGTGCTAATTGAAACTTTCCAAATCAATCCCGTACCTTAACGACAGCCGTAGCAAGAATAACTTGGTTACTACTTGCAACATGACAAGAATGGGCTTGAGTGGGATGATCAAATGCTACTGAAGGTGCTTGGGCTTGCGCTTGAGGAAGTGATCCCGAAGAAGTTGGTTGCTGCTCTACCCCGTATCTGTGAAGAAGTGTGTTATGAGGTTTGGAGCAAACGCGACACTTTGCTTTGCACTTCTTGACTGGATGACCTGGATTCAGACAATTAATACACAACCTATTGTGTTTCGTAAAATCGAAACGTTGGATCACTAATAAAGCCCTGAAAGGTTGACAACTGCCTAAACTATGGTTTGTCGCTGAGCAATATCGACATTTTGATTCAGGTCTGCGATCTGTTTGTGTGCATGAGAAGGAAGATTTGGAATATCCTCTATTGGAACCTTGGTTAGGCTTCCCTTTACTTTTGGTTGACTCTTCAGCAGCTAAATGTTGATATCGCCGATTCAACAGAGTCGCACAATCAGACCATGTAGGCAGCGTATTATAATCTAGCTGTTCCTCAAATCTGGATTTTGTTGTGTGATCTACTTTGGACATTGCTATGTGAATAAAAATTGCGTTGTTTATTTCCTTTTCACTACCCAAGGACTGTAACGATGCGTAGAGGGCCGATATTTCATCTATAAGAGACCTCAAGCCTGATGCAGAAGGTTTTGATACTTGCGGGAGGTCAAACAGCTGAGAAATCGTGTCAAAAAAGATCAAACATTTATTATCGTACACGTTTTTTAGACTAGCCAATGCCTTCTCATAATTTAAATCCGAAATTTGAAAAGCTTTTACAGTACCTAATGCATCATCTGTTAGACATGTTAGCAAATGGTTAAATTTCTCTATGTTTGTTAGAGATGGGTCGTTGTGAACTAAACTCTCAAAAAGACTTATAAAATTTTTATAGTCGGAATGTTTTCCACTAAATTTCGGTAGATTCATTTTTGGTAACTGAGACAAATGACGATAACCACCTATATCACTTTGACTAAGTCTCTGAGGCTCGCATTCTCTCATTGCGGACCGATATAACGCTTTTGTAATTATGCACATCTCCTCAACAGACGCTCTTAAATCATTCACTGGATTTAGTACATCAATTAATTATTTCTTTTCATATATCCTTAAAACAAACAATAAAACTTAATCTACTGCTCCAACACCAGTAATGTAGCAATAGGAGCGGTCTTATCTCAAGGAACGCTGGGTTCAGACAGACCAGTGTCATTTGCCAGCACAACACTAAACGATCGGGAAATAAATTACTCGACCGTTGAGAAAGTAATGTTAGCCATTATTTTTGCAACCAAATACTTTCGACCCGATCTTTTCGGTCAAAAATTCCAAATAGTTACAGATCATATGCTTTTGACTTGGCTTATGAATTTTAAGGAACCTAATTCAAAATTAGTCAGATGGAAATTGCAACTCCTAGAATGCGATTACGAGGTGGTATATAAAAAGGGGCCCCAAAACGTTGTGGCCGATGCTTTAAGTCATGTGACAATTCAGACTAATTGTATATCTAATCCCTTGCCAGCGAAATTGTCCGATTCCATAAATACCCGATAGACCATTAAACGAATTTTTTTTTTTTTTTTAATGGATTTTTTTATGGAGACTAACAATAAGTGTATCAAATCTTAAACCTAATTACTCTAACTAACTGTCATATGACTGATATTATGCTATAGGGGGCCCGAAAGTTATTGCTGGCTGTGCAGGTCGTTGCTTTGTAGACGGGATCGGCTGGGAACCAGGCTTCTTGCGAGGAGGTTGGGGTGCATAGAGAGTTTTTCATTGTAGGACGCTTTTTGTTTGTCTATTTCATCTTTTACGGTAAGAATGCCTAGGTCCCTGTGGATGTTTAGATTGCGAATGTACCATGGTGCCCCAGTGATAATTCGGAAGGTTTTTGACTGGACGCGCTGTATAATGTCTATATTCGTTCTGCTGGCGTTCCCCCATAGGTGGGAGCCATATGTCCAGATGGGCTTGAGGGTAGAGTTAAGTGTTTACAAGTGTAAGCAAGTGTTTACATTTTTGTTCATTTATTTTAATCCGCCAATCAGATAGCCATCTCTCTACTACGAGCAGGTGATTTTCTAGCTGTGTGGTGGCTCTGCCTGGGCACCCCGAGCGACTTAGAATTGCGGTGTCGTCAGCGAACGTAGATATTGTTAGCTGCTCATTTGTGGGAATATCCGATGTGTATAGGAGGAGCTTCCTTGCGGGACTCCAGCTTTGATAATGTAGTCTCCGGATGTTGCTGTGTTGCACCTTACTGCGAAGGTTCTGTTGTATAAATACGACTCAAGAAGCTTATGAGTGTATCCAGGCAAGTGTGTTTTAATTTTGTGCATGAGACCATCTAGCCATACTCTATTAAAGGCTTGACATACGTCGAGGAATATTGCGCTGCAGTATTCCCGATGCTGAAAGGCTGTGCGAATTTCTGATGTTATTCTGTTTACTTGTTCGATTGTTCCATGGTTTTGACGGAAGCCAAATTGATGGGCAGGGATAACATTGTGTGCTTCTAGATATGGTATTATGCGGGTTAGAAGACATTTTTCGAACAACTTAAACAAACACGATAATAGACTGATTGGTCTGTAGGATGACGAAATTGTACGGTTTTTTCCGGGTTTCGGTATCATAATGACAATAGATTTTTTCCATTTTTTTGGGTAGCAGCCGAGTGTCATGATCCCATTACAAATAACCTCAACGGCAGAGTTTGGAAGTTCGGTTATCATTTTTGGGGTTATTTGGTCACCGCCAGGGGCCTTTATCTGTTTCAGTTCCCCATTGACTTTCGCGATCTCCTTCGGCTGAATCAATGGTGGCAAGGAAATAGATTCAGATTCGATTTGTGGTAGTACAAATGAACCAGTGGCGGGGTTCGGATGGAAGACGTTTCTGAGATGTAAAGCAAAAGTTTCGGCTCTATCCGCGTCGCTGCGTACCCAGCTGCCAGATGACTTTCTTATCGGCGTGACTGTTTCGATAGGAGAGCTCAGATTTGGATGAGCCCTCCACAGAGGATGTTTTGTACTCGTTGTCGAAAGTTTTTTAATATACCGCAGTTGTGCCTTTTCTGCTTCTTCCCCAGTCAGCGCAACAATTTTGTTTACCAGGGCGTAATTTTCTCCCTAATGTAATTTTTTTTTTTTTTTTTTTTTTTTCGCGACTCCCGTTGCTTAACGTGCAACCCACCTCCCGCCCAACCGACCGAGGGGCGCTGCCGTCTATCGTACGGCTCGGAACACGGGGATAGTACCGAGTGGAATATTAAATAAATAAATTAATTAAATATGAGCTAAGTGGTTTAGTAAGACGATTTTTATGTTAGTAGGAGAAGTATTGGATATAATGTTGTAGAAGGTATTGTAACTCGAACATAATACCCTAAATGGAAGGGCAAAGTTCGAGCTGCAATGTCTCAAGGATAAGGGAATATAGTTTCTAGTGGGTCTAGCGGGCACATTGATGTTTAAGCGACCTATTAGGGCTTGACTATCAATGTCCCCACTAATAAGATTGTTAATAAAAACAACGCCAAGCATTGTCCTACGGTTAGCATGGGTAGGTAAGTTTATTAGTAATAGTCTGCTTTTATAGGAGGGAAGATGTAAGTTTGCATCCCAATTTTGGCCACGAAGAGCAAATAAGAGAAAGCTTTTTTGAATTGATTCTATACGGGCTTGGTGGACCGCGTACTGGGGGTTCCAGACGCAAGATCCATACTCTAAGATCGGACGAACGAGAGAGACAAATAAAGTTTTGGTTACGTAAGGGTCATTAAATTCATTCGACCATCTTTTTATAAAACCTAACACACCTCTGGCTTTATTAACCATGGAAAAAATGTGGTCGGAAAATGTAAGTTTGGCATCCAATAGGACACCTAAGTCGTCTACTAGCTTAATTCTATCTAGGGTTACACCACAAAGCGTATAAGTGGATATTAACGGCTTAGAGCGACTGAAGGTCATTACTTTACACTTAGAGCCGTTAAGATTTAGTAGTTTGCAGAGCACCAAAATTTAAAGTTGTTAAGGTCAGATTGTAGTTTTCTCTGGTAGCACGCATCATTATATTGAATACAAAGTTTCACATCATCTGCGTACATTAAAATAAAAGAATTTGTTAAAGCGATTGGAAGGTCATTTATGAATAATGTGAAAAATAGCGGACCTAAATGGCTTCCCTGAGGGACACCGGATGAAGCATAAATCGGACCAGACAAGACATCTTTAAATAAAACACGTTGCGTTCTACCAGTCAGGTAACTTTCAACCCACTTAAGAAGATCGCATGGGAATCCGATTAAGTCAAGTTTATGAACTAAAAGTGAGTGATTTACAGAGTCAAATGCTTTACTAAAGTCAGTGTAGATGACATCTGTCTGAAGACTTTTTCGGAACCCAGTAATGACATAAGAGGTCAATTCAAGCAAGTTTGTAGTTGTAGACCGTCGAGCCATAAAACCATGTTGATATGGAGATATTATTGATCTACATTGGTGTTGCACATGGGGCACAATAATTTTCTCAAAGAGTTTAGGAATTGCTGATAATTTAGAGATACCTCTATAATTACCAGCATCCGAAGTTTTCCCTTTCTTGTGTAAAGGAATGATGAAAGATTCCTTCCAAATAGGGGGAAACGTAGACGTTTCAAGCGAAAGGTTAAACAATTTGAGAAGAGGATTGCAAACGGAAGACGCGCAGTACCTAAGCACACAGCCGGGAACGCCGTCGGGGCCCGGAGAGTAGGTCGGCTTAATACTCTGAAGATCCTTAAGAATACCACTCTTAGATAGAAAAGGTCGCGTGACGAGGTTCGATTGTGGAACACCGTAGACATAAGGCTGCCTAGCGGTTGTCGAAGGTGAATATGTGGTTTGAAAAAACTTGGCGAACATATCGGCTATTGCCTGATCAGATCTCGCCGTTGAGTTCTCAAACGTTAGTGCTGAAGGAAACGTCTTAGGTCTACGCTTAGTCTTAACGAAATTATAAAACTGTTTCGGATCCTGTGTAAATTGGGTCCTACAACGAGCTAAATAATTTGTATAACACTGAGCGTTAAGCACGGTAAAATTTGACCGAGCAATTAAGTATTGAGAGTAACTAAGCGGAGTTCTAGTTTTTAAATATTTTTTCTGAAGCCTGAACTTTATATTTTTTAAGGAGCTTAAGGCCTTGGTATACCAAGGAGGGTTATCCGTTCTGGACGGGTACCTCATCGGAACACATATATCAAAAATTAGGTTTAATGCATGGTAGAATATGTTTAAAGCTGAAGTCATATCATTGCATGCGTAGAGATCGGACCAGTCAAAATCAGAGATAAGAATATTAAGTTTAAGAAAGTCTGACATGCTAAAACATCGAACCTTTTTGACAGCCCTAGTAGGCTCAGTCGTTTGGAGTGGTCCAACATCGATCGCCAGCTCCAGAGTGGGATGATAAAGATCTTCAGGGCGTGTAAGTGGTGGAACCCTAGATATATATACGGAGTCCGAATCTGAGATAAAGCATAGATCGAGTAACCGACCTAAAGAGTTTTTAACATGGTTAATTTGTTCCAGGGTCATGTCTAACATACCTGCAATAAAGTCATTATGTGAGGAAGGTGTTAAAGCTAAACTATTTTCATTTTTTGACCAGTTAATTTGTGGTATGTTAAAATCACCCAGAACCACTAACTGATCTACATCTGATAATAACGTAAAAACGGACTGTATGGCCGCTAGGTGCAACTCATACGTGGATGGGTCGGACTTGGGAGGGATGTAAGAACATGTAATAAATAAAATTCTACCAGGAAGCGCAAGTTTAACACAAATGAATTCGATATCGCCGAATTGAAGGTTAATCTCCTCGGATACAAGTTTAGAGTCGACAGAAATTAACACTCCACCCCCAGATCCGAGTGATCGATCAAGCCTGTATATTACATACCTACTTGGAAAAATTTCAGAGCTAAGAATTTCCGAAACCAGCCATGTTTCGGTAAAAACAATTATTTGCGATGCAAAAGAAAAGCTCTCAGAAAACAAAGTAGGAAGCTTAGTACGCAACCCCCTTGTGTTCTGATAGGAAAGAATGAGAGAAGATGTTAGTTTTTTGCGAGGGTTTGCTCAATGGCTTTTGTTTGAGGGAGTTTTACCGCCGCAGGTCGATTAATTTTCTTTTTTTTATGTCCCGGTCGATGTTCTTGGACAAAAATGTGTTCCGGCCAGAACTTGGTTGAGCACATTTTGTCAAATTCCACCGAGGAGACGCGAATCTTAAATGATGATACTATTCTGTTATAAGGATATTTAAATTTAGTTATGTTATCCACCTTAATGTCGGCTTTCGTTCTGGCTTGTATGTATGCCAATACGTCTGACTCAGACGTATCCTCGGAAAGCCGGGAAACAAATATATGTTTCTCAGGTGGGATTACCTTTAGGGGCTTTGGTGTAGCAGGTTCTGATCCTGCACCGCCAGTACACGCCGGTAGTCCGGGCACGAAATTCCCCTGCGGTGTATCGGGTGGATTGATGTTAATGGAGATTGGCTCTGTAGGAGCCAGGAGCCTTGAAGCAGACAAACTATCTAACGATTTCCTACCATCATGTCCAGAAAATTCGGATTCCGAATTTTTCGTACTCACCGGAGTGTTGGCCAAAGGCGTTCCAAACAGCTGCGGCGACATTTCAGTGTTCTGAAGGTAAGAAGTGGGAGCGAGAAGGGAACTAGTGATCTGCGGCACACAAGAGTTTGATTTTTTACGCTTTGGAGACTCATTTAACAATTGGACATTATTAAATTGGGTGTCCAGCGCCGTGAGCAAATCGCTGGCTTAGGTTTCGGTTGGGTCTCCTGAGCCCGTTCTGGTTCATTTACTGCTAGGAGCGCAAATCTATTGCTGTTCGAATTCCCAGGTATTTTATTTTCAGTTTGGACACGGTTTATTTTTGACTTGTTACATACGGCGTTGTTCTGCGGGCTGAGCTTACGCTTGATATGAATGTACCGATCAAGTCCGGTCTGTATGGCTGAACCCGCTTGCTGAGTTTTGTTTTGGTCTTGGTTAGTTGTATTTTTTGTTGCCTTTGTAACTGAAGTAAAGGCAGTAGCTGTGGTTGTTGTTGGTTCAGCTTGCGATGAGAGAATTGGCTGGAGAGCCGACGACATCGTAGTTGTTGTTGTATTTGCAGAAACGGTAGTTACCGATGACACCGTAGAAGAGTTTGCCCAAACTGCCGGCAGTGCATCGATCGGGGAGAGGGGGGAAGGGCATTGTGAGCTCCAAGACTGAGTAACGGCAACGCTGCTTGGGGTTAGGAGTCGGGGCGACAGAGAGCGGACGTCTTCGGTTGCGGTCAACGACATTGCACTACTTTTTGGCGAAATTGTCCGATTCCATAAATACACCCGATAGACCATTAAACGATTTTTTTTTTTTTTTTTTTTTTTTTTTTACTTTGCTATTTATTTTATTGAATCTTCTCCCTATGGAGACTAACAATAAGTGTATCAAATCTTAAACCTAATTACTCTAACTAACTGTCATATGACTGATATTATGCTATAGGGCTCCCGAAAGTTATTGCTGGCTGTGCAGGTCGTTGCTTTGTAGACGGGATCGGCTGGGAACCAGGCTTCTTGCGAGGAGATTGGGGTGCATAGAGAGTTTTTCATTGTAGGATGCTTTTTGTTTGTCTATTTCATCTTTTACGGTAAGAATGCCTAGGTCCCTGTGGATGTTTAGATTGCGAATGTACCATGGTGCCCCAGTGATATTAGACCCCAGTGAGGCAAAAAATAATTCTATTATGATATTTGATGATGTAGCTTGTGAAAAACAAGACAACATAAGGTCTTATTTTTGTGTGGATGAATATTGATTCCTTTTATTTATGTCAAACATATACGCATATACCTAAACACTTGATTCGTTACAATACCAACTTTATTATAATGTTTAAACAAAACGATTTAGATATGCGACATATATATAGAGATCCGATTAATACAGATATGGTGTACGACACATTCGTGGAAAATTGAAAAAAAATGTTGGGAGGATAAGTTTGAATTCTTGCTTATAAGTAAAGATAACGATATCGATAATGGAAGATATAGATATAGGTTTTGATCAAGTTATTTTGATTAAAAAATTTATTAGATTTGGTATAAAAATAGACTAAAAACAAACATTTCCACAGTGTAACAAAAGATTTCATTATGTCTAGATCAGTGATCTTGTCTTTGAATGGAAATAGTTCTGTTATAAATACAAACTATTTTTTGAGTGTGCATTAATTGATTTTAATATGTTCAATTCAATTCCAAATATAGACGAAAAAACAGCCTCTTCCATATTGGAACTAATGTGATTACAATTCCCATTGGATCCTATGAACTGAATAATATAACTGATTATATTTATAAAAACTTAAAGATTACAGTATAGAAAAATCTTTTAAAATTGAAAGCAATATCAATACTTTTCAAGTGAAAATAACCAGCACTCGGGAGCCGATTTACTTTAATAAGGAAAGGTCAATTGGTCAACTTTTTTGTTTTATAAGATAAGACTGGCAATATTTTAAAAATTAATACTATTCGTTTGGAATGTAACATAATCAGTGGTTCATATGTAGACAATACACCTAATCATACGTTACATGAATTCGGTATTAATGTTCCTCCTGGCTATAAACTGAATGTGACACCACATAATCTTATTTACTTTCCATATTGTGATTACTTGCCATCAACTGTGATGAGATAAGAACGCTCTCCATACGCATAGTAGATAAAAACGGAGTTTACGTGGTGAAAACATTTCGATTCGGATGCATATTCGCATGATAGAATGATTATTTATAATAAAAGACCTGGTTCATACACTCAACTAAGCATTACTAATTGTAAAGCTATAAAAATCGGATCTACTCTAAAAAGAAGTTTACTTACTTTAAAAAATAAATTAAAGAAAACAATGAACTAAATTTTAAATATTCGATAAAAAGTTTACTCGGATGAAAGTATTTCATACCTTTTCGTCGTATAATCAAACATTTAAACCAAACGATGCAATTCGATTTACTATCCAAAATCGAGACTTGTATGTGCTCCCTCATGAAAGTTACCTCAACTTTCAAGGAATTATTTGAAAAGATACAACAGTCGGTCCTACAACTGATAATGTTACAACTTTTTTTAAAAATAATTGTATGGCTTACTTCTTGGATGAAATCAAGTATGAAATAAATGGATGCCAAATTGATAGAACTCGTTTTGTCGGTATGACAACTACTCTTAAAATGTTTATATCATTTGATAAACTTCAAAGTCAAAATCTATCAAATTCTGGATGGAGTGGTGGAGATAACTTTTCTACTGGACCATACTTTGACTTTCTCTCCTATTAAAAAATTTATTGGGGTTTGCTGAAGACTATAAAAAGGTTTTGTTGAATTGTAAACACGAACTTGTGCTAATGCTAACTAAAACCCTAGATCATGTCTATTGAAAAAAAGAGATTGCAAAAATTATGATGTATGATATTAATAAAAGTGGTGTAAACCTTCCTATAGCATTTCGTAGTTGGGCCTCCTACGTTAACCCAAAATTAGGACAAGAAACCCACCGCTGTTAGAATGTTAAACTTTCACCAAATCGGTAGAGACCAAGGTTAGCAATAATCGGATTTACACTGAACGGGAAACTTGTCACACATAATTTATCAAACTTGAAGGTTCCTTTAAATTCTGACTCATACCCATATGATAATTGAAATGTCGACTTCAACAAGAATCAGTTTGCTCACCTATATGAAATGTATTCAAGATTTCAATCTAGTTACTACAATCGTGAGTTACAACCATTTTTTAACATCATCGGAATATAAAATGAAAGCTCCAAATATTGTAATTGATCTATCATCAAAATGAAAAGGTAAAATCTGGTCCTATTGACGTAAGAATTTCAACTGAATTGAAGTTACCAAGTGATGAAAATACCCAAGCTTATGCCTACTCATACACGATCGATTAGTTGAATATAATCCCTTAAACGGATTAATACAAATAGTTGTTTGATATTTTTAAAAATGATTAAAGATATAATATCAATTGATATTCAAGGTTTCTTTGACAATAACAATAAATTTATTCTTAAAGAAATTGGAATAGTAGTTGAAAAGGAACCAAACTTGAATAATAGTTTTATTATAGATTCACCATATGATTTCGCTTTGTTAAATAAAATCTCGAACCATTGTAAACTAGTTAACAAAAAACCATCATAAAATTTGTTGGAACGATGGGGGCGAAAGTTTCGCACAAACGCGACGATATCTTAAGGCAATAACTATTGAAAAAAATTATTTGCAAGGGAATGGGAAAGAAACGTTTTCTTCAATCATTTTTAGGAAAGCACCATTTGATTAATATCGAGGAAAAACAGTGTCCGTCATTAAACCGGTTTAGTGGAAACAGATTTCCCTATTTTAAAAATCTTAACAAAGGTGGTCTGTGTGCTCTAAACAATTCATACAACATTCTAAAATTTTTTAATAGTAGTTCAAAATAAATAAAACATATCTGTTTGCATTGACTTCATTTTGAAGTTGAGACCATTTGTGACAAGACCTGTTCCATGAAAAATATTTCGATAAATAATGAAATTTATTGAAGAAATTGATACATTTTTTCTACAATTCAATGGGAAGATATTTGAAAATCATTTCCAATACCTTCTTAAAACCTAAATTATGTTCATGAATCAAGGTGCACAATATCTGAAAACAATGAAATATGGTGAACACTTTACATTCTGTAACACCGATTCGAGATTGGAAACATGCGCATGCCTCTTTTACGTAAATTGAAGGAATGGAGCTAGAAAAATCATTTCAATGTATTAATAATTAATAAATTAACGTTTTATGTGGAATGAAAAAAAAACTTGTTTTCTAATTTTTTATAAATAAGGGAGAGGAAATACATATACATAGACTCACATGCCACGTACACATATACACTCATCTATTATGATCTACACTACCCCCGGAACTCAACCGCATTAAGCGCGTGCACAGCGGGTGCTGTAACATGCTCTTACAATATGTTTACAAATCAAATGCATGCAAGTGAAATGACCTTTTATTAGGGGTGAAATTACTTAGTGCTGGGAAACAATGACTATACATGAAACCACAACCTCTTGTATCCTTTTTATATATGTGTTGGAATAGAGAGAAATACTAAAACACTCATTTTATTACTGTGCGAGCATGGATTCTCAATTTCAACTTCCTAGGTCTAATTGTTCCTGAGATTTCAGCAATTTTAGTATTTCGGGATTTGTGGGCGTTAGAGTGGGCGTGGTAGGATGCTGTAATAAACTTGCGGTGCGTAGGGACCTTAAGAATCTTCATGGTTAATCTCAACTTTGTATCTGTTATAGATCCTGAGATCTCAGCGTTCATACGGACAGACGGATATGGCTCATTCGTCTTCGCTATTCATCTTGATCAAGAATATATATACTTTATAGGGTCGGAAACGCTTCCTTCTACCTGTTACACACTTTGCAACGAATCTAGTATACCCTTTTACTCTACGAGTAACGGGAATAACGAGAAGAAACTCTATAGTCTAGTGCCGCGACTATAAGATACCCGTTACTGTTTTACACATTTTAAAAATATTCATTGTGCTAGTGGAAATTCCCAAAGCGCCACCTATTATCGGAGAAAGCATGTTGAGTAATTGATTGTGACGTCACTGCCCGTGTTAGGCCTTATAACTTAAATTTCTTCATAAATAGCGGAATAATGTTCCGATTTGAAAGTTCTTTGGTAAATCGATAGAGATTGAACTTGGCATTCGTAAGAGTGGGTGTGGCCGGATAATGGTACCACCATAAGATCCGCTGGCACCCCAAGATTATACATACTGAATTTTAACTTTCTAGCTATAATAGTTCCGGAGAATTAAGCGGCTTTAGGTTTTCGTGATATGTGGGCGTTAGAGTGGGCGTGGCAGGATGCTGAACTGCTTGTGCTGCGTACGGACTTCAAGAATCTTCATGTTTAATCTCAACTTCCTATCTGTTATAGTTCCTGAGATCTCAGCGTTCATACGGACAGACGAACGGACATACGGACATAGCTCAATCGTCTACGTTATTGATACTGATTACTCTACGAGTAATGGGCATAAAAACAAGAATAAACACTATATTATTGGCATTAACATCTGAAAAACGGGCGGCCGTTGAGGACAGAAAATGTTGCAGTGACCTATTTCTATAAGTATTCCAAGCGTGTGACAGCGTTTGGATCTATGGCGTGGTTCACAAAATCAAGATCTTCCTGGTTGTTCCTCACGATCAGTCTCTTTACTGTAAGATGCAAAAGCGTAATTGTTACATAGTAAATTTTAATTTTAATCGTTTGAGTTCAATGCTGCTTGGATCTTTTTATTTCTGATATCAAAAGAAAACTACTTTACGTGTGGTATATAAGAAGTAGAAGCGTTCCAAGCGTGTGACCGCATTTGGATCTACGGCCTGGTTCACAAAATCAAGATCTTCCTGTCATAGAACACTTACTATTTGCTCAGGTTGTCCCTCGCGATCAGTCTCTTCACTGTAAGATGGTATATAAGTAGTAGACGACAAAATCAAAAACAAGAATTAACACTATCTTAGTAACTCTGTTAACAATATTTTATTAGATCTATTTTATAGTACAACCTTGCATTAAGCATATGAAATTAAAAGCAATGTCAATGTTAGATAAATGTCTGGAAATAGAAATGATAATTATAATTTTATAATTTTTATACCCTGGGAGAATATGTTTTTTTTATATAGTAACAATAAAAAAAAAAAAAAAAAAAATAAAATAAAATATTTATCCGTTATTTTCTTTTGAAAATAGTATTCAAGGTCAATCATAACTTTAACCCTATTATAATGCACGCCATGTTGCCCTTTTGCGGATTGTGTGATGAAAACCGATCCGATTCAGAACAAAAGAAGTGAGGGGCTTTCTTTGGTTTAAATTTTTAAAAAGGATAGATTGTTTAGTGTGCGTAAGCATAGAGACATATATTGAAGTAATGTAGGCGAAGTACTAGTTGCTATAAAGAAAACTGAAGAGGTGTTTAATTTTAAGAAAATAAAATATGTCAGATTGGTCTGCAGCTATTAAATTATATTACTTATAGCTCCCGAGATCTCAGCGTTCTTTCAGAAAGAGGAAGCCGCGTTGAGCTTAGCTCAAGAATACGCTTGCTCATTTGCGTTTTGTATACGTTGAAGTGGGCTGTCAGGATAATGAAATAAACATTAGCTGTATGGACAGCTCAGGCCAAGACTGATATAAACGAAAAACACAAAAAACTTAGGTTTTTTTTATAAAAAACAAGATCGGGAAAGTTATAAGTCGACAAAGAGAAATCATACATCTCAGGAGCTTCGGAGCGGTTTAACATAATTTAAAAGGAATACCGGAAGGAAAATCGCTTAATTAGACGAAAGAAGTAAAATACAAAAATCTTACAATAGATTTGCCAATAAACGCCGGGAAGACTAAAAAAAGTACCGAAGGTATGTGTATATTGTTCATATCAAGGGAAAAGGGAATTATTCCTTACGTTTCGGGGAAGAAAACGATTTTTCCGCCTTAAATTACTAAAATAAATTAAAACAAACAATAGGTTTAATCGTAGTGGCCGAGAACGCTGGAGACTTGGATCCAAAAGTCTCTATCTTATAAGCCCTTAATTCCTCAGTGATGAGGCAAAAATAATTGCTTATAAGAGGTGGATAGAACTTTAAGATGGCAATATTTTTCAAGATGGCGACCGATTCAACAGCTGCCAAGTGATTTATTCTTAGTTTGGCTAAGCAATTCATCATAAATAGACTCACGCCAGAACAACGCTTGCAAATAGCGCAATTTTCTTTCAAAAATAATGGTTCTGTGCGGAATACGTATCGAGCACAACGTCCGTTTTATCGTCGACAAAATCGATGAAGCCCACTTCTGGTTGAATGGCAACGTCAAAAAATAAAACTGCAGCATTTTGAGTGAATCTAACCCTAAAGTGTATGTCAAAACACCGTTTCATCCAGAAAAACTGACTGTTTGGTGCGCATTATGGGCTGGTGGAATCATTGGTCCGTACTTCTTCAAAAACGATGGCCAGAATGTTACAGTCATCGAAAATTGGACGTTCAGATTGGACTACTTCCGAGCCAGCAGTGGCGGCCATATGACAGAAAACATATTTAAAATGTAATGCCACAAGATGCACAAGATGCTACACAATCTTAAAATACTTATTTTGCTATTGGAAATTGTAAGAGAAAACATGTTGAGTAAATGATAGTGACGTCACTGCCCATGTGAGGCCTTATTACCTAAATTTCTTCATATATACCGAAATAATGTTACAATTGGAAAAATCTTTGGTAAATCGACAGATATTGCCAAAAATATGTTATACAAGGTCAAACGAATACATAAACTAATATTATAATATATATAATATAATAATAATTAATAATATTAAATAATAATATAATAATATATATATATAATATAAACTAATATTATAAATGAAAAAGTTTTTTGCGGTTTGTGGGAGTTTGAGTAAGCGTGGCCGGATGAAAACTAGAGGCAACTTGCAGTGGCATCTCTTAAATGCGTAATTTTAAGCACAACTTTCTAGCTCTTATAGTTCCAGAGATTTTCGCTTTTTTGGTTTTTCGGGATCCTCAATTCGCATTGGGGGCACCATGAAAACCTACATCCTTATTCCGATCTTTCTATCACTTACAGTTACCGAGATATCAGCTTTTCTTCAAAATGCGAAAACCGTCGTTTGAGCTTGGTGTGCGTAAGAGTGGGTGTGGTCGGATAATGGTAGCACCAAAAGGTGGGCTGGCGTCTAAAGATTATACATTCAATTTCTACTTTACTTTCTACCTCTAAAAGTATCTCAGATTTCACCGATTTTAGTTTTTCGGGATTTGTGGGCGTTAAAATGGGCTTGTCAGGATGCTGAAATACGGAAATAAACGGAAAAAATCATTCATGATCAATCAACATTGTATCTCTTATAGTTCCTGAGATCTCAGTGTTAAGGGTTAAGGTTTTCCATATTCAAAAAACGCAGCATTATCCAATTCATTTTAATATTTTAATTCATTACATTTGCTTCTCAGCAATTCAAAATTCGATTCTAGTTATTGCCACTATGCTTTCCTTTTAATTAAGAGCATAGTCCCGTCAAGAGCGCCACACGCCATGTTCCAACTTTCGTCTTTCACTTGTGCTTGCCCAATGACGCAGATAGCTCAAATCCTGAAACCATATCTTTAATATTAATATTGTCATAAATCAACCATGCATAAACTTTGCATCCGGCAGTTTATTTCCATTCGAACTCTCGGACACATCCGCCATTCACAAACATTTTCTTATCGAAGTGTATTGCAACTTCATCTCAACAATTCCATACTCTATATGGACATCTTGTTTTCACATAATATATCCTCTCAGACGGATTTATTATAACCATTTCAACAAGTCTCAGGCGGGCACTCCAATTCACTCGGAACATAACCATCTGGCATCTTTCCCAAATCTTAATGACAATATTTATAAGTTCGCCTCCGACAAGCAACTCTAGGGGACTGGCTTTGGTTGCACTACTAACTGTGCAATTCAAGGCAAGTTGTACCTCACCTAAAGCATCTTGCCAAGATCGGTAACTCGATTCCATTGCTGAGAGTAGATTCTTAAGTGTATTCATCACACGTTCAACTTGACCGTTTGTACGGCTTCCTCCTGTAGCTATAAGATGAAGCTCAATCTTCTGTGATATACAAAATTTTAAAAATTTCCCAATAGTAAAACATCTACCCTGATCAGCTATTATACGCTGCGGTATTCCAAACAAAGAAATAGCCTGAATAAAACTGTCATAATCTAATCTTAATGTATGGAACAAATAAAAAAAAAATTGTTAAGGCATCAATTTGTACTATCACGTATTCCTTAAGATCATTCTTCCCACTTAATTTTCCAGTAATGTGGATATGCACTGTGTGCCATCGCACGTTCACTTTTGGAATTGAATGTAACTCGGCTTGTATCTTCCCAGATGAACTCTTAACAGTTTTACATGTAATGCAGCTATCGACAAATTTCCTAACATATTTATTCATCTTAGCAAACCAATAATATTAGTAAGCCTTGTCAAGAGTCTTTTCCATCCCAAATGCATGATGGACTCGTGCACTTGATTTATTACAGCCCATCGAAATGCATGGGGCACTACTGGCAAACAACGGGTTCTTCCATTTCTCTGAACATTACGAATTCAATTTCGTGGTCAATGACGTCACCATACGGCTTGCGTACACTGCAGGGCACTCATTGTGGGCTGGACGGCTGATGGAATAGATGGAACAAAGCGTACTAAGAAACAACCGTTAGAGTGCAGGGACGAGAATTGTCACTTGGCACATTCTTTTACACTGAACATCATAATTTAAGATCCGACAAATATATATACTTTATAGGGACGGAAATGTTTTCTTCTACCTGTCAAATAATTTAACATTTAATTAATTTTACTCCACGAGCAACGGATTTTAAAAAGTCATGTAAATCGAATAAGCCACCGTTGATTTATTGAAATTTAAAATTGTAAACCTCTAGGAAACACCCTTTATTAATCCTACTTCAGTGCCGAGATCGATGTCTTTCCGCAGAAATGCGCTATATTGAACATTTAGGATGTTATTTAAATTAAAATAGATACAATTTGCTCCTAAGTCTTAAAACTCTGTAAACGCCTCTCTACTAAGCCGAAAAAGTCACCTAGGACATTATATCTAGTGCTGCATAAGAGTGGAACCGAGTACCGAGAACCGAGTCGGTCTCCAAACCAAAGACTTTCTCCTGCAAAACAAGCGTACAAAGAATATCTTCATTGGACAAAGAATTATCTGAGGTATAGCAATTTTCTATCTCCCAAAATGGCTTTAAAGCGTCAGTAAGGAAGTTATCCCGCACGAAGAGACGAGACAAAATTGAGCTGCGAAGCTGAAACGACTATAGAACGGCATGGAATTAATGCGCCAGCGCGATATTTGATGAAGACAATAGCTACGTTGATTTGGACATGTATTGATTGGAATATTAGGTGCTAACAGTTATTGGTGGAAGGTGTTAAGATGTGAATGAGCATGCAAAAGGGGTGGATGTATCTTTTTCGCCTCCTTATACAGCGAGGCCCAAAAAAGACTAAGAACGTTGGGCATTTTGAAAGATAATAATACCTTCCCACGCAAAAAATACAAAACCGGCATCAGTACTTGCCACAAGAAGGTCGCTACGAATATGGCATGTGATTATTTCCCCATCTAATAACCTGGTGGTTTCGTTACCAAAGCGCTACCCATAGTCTCTATCAACCTGCATTCCGCGTTTCCGACCCTATTAAGTAAATATATTCTTTATCAGTATCAATAGCGAAGACGATTGAGCCTTATCCTTCTGTCCTTATGAATGCTGAGATTTCAGGAACAATAAGAGATAGGAAGTTGAGATTAAGCATGATGGATCTTAAGGTCCCTAAGCAGCGCAAGTTTATTTCAGCATCCTGCCACGCCCTCTTTAAAGCCCACAAATCACGAAAAATTAAAATCATTGAAATCTCAGGAACTATTAGAGCTATAAAATTAAAATTCAGTATTTATAATATAAGGATGCCAGCGCATCTTATTCGGCCACAAACGTTTTTATGCTCGAACGACGGTTTTCGCATTTTGTAGAAAAGCTGATGTCTTGGTAACTATAAGTGATAGAAAGTTCAGATTAAGCATGTAGTATTTTTTGATGCCCCAAATGCAAAAGTTTTTTTTCCATCTAGCCACGCCCACCCTAATGTCCACAAAACCCAAAAAACCAAAAATGCAAAAATCTCGGGAACTATAAGAGCTACAAAATTTTGCTTAAGAATACGTATTTAAGAGATGCCTCTGCAGCTTGCCACGAAGTTGCATCCGGCCACGCCCACTTTAACGCCCACAAGCCGAGGAACACTGTGGCGTCTATAATAATATTATGAATGCCATCGTTTGGCGTTGTATAACTTATTTCTGTTAATATCTATCGATTTACCAAAGATTTTTCAAATCGGAACATTACTTCGTTACTTATGAAGAAATTTAGGTTATAAGGCTTCGCATGGGATCAATATAAGTCCTCTGACAATAGGTGGCACCTTGTGAATTTCCACTAGCAAAATGAATATTTTGTTTTTTAATGTGCTTGACAAATATTTTTGCCAGCAGAGAATAAAGAAAACCGTGTTGTTGTCAGTGAAATTCATTAAAACGTATAATAGGTTTAATCGTTTATAAAAGTGTTGTTTATTCTGGATTGACCGCAGCTAGACTTGACAAGAAAATTAAGATCCGACTGCACAGAACAATAGAATTTTTTATAATATATTATATTTCCAATTCCTAATTATTATTTTATTAAATTACACATATATTATACTATATTTATTCTTTATTCGTATGCTGCTATGTATACTTCTGGCCTAATAATAAAAATGCAAACATTTATTTTTTTAAAAGTAAGATCTCTACACCAATTGTCGAAGCACTCTTTCCACTCTGTTTGAGGCACCTCCAAAAGATTGTTTTTGAATGCTTCAACGGGTATCTTATATGCACTCGACTATAGCGTTTCCACTAGCAAAATTAATATTTTAAAATTGTGAAAAACTGTAACGGGTATCTTATAGGCACTCCACTGTAGCGTTTCCTCTTGTTTTTGATTTGATTTGCATGCAAAGACTTCATTTACTTGATAAATTGCAGACTCTTGAACCAACTTGGTTAAAGGTCTGGCAATGAGATCGGAGAAACTGTGTGCCCTAACTGAGAGAATACAACCCAGCAGTCTTAAGGAAGAGTCGTAGAGGGACTCTCCTCCGAATGGTCAGCTTTCCTTCCTTCTTTGTTCGATGTCCAAGGTAGCGCCTAACTATACCCTTACTATACCTAAGTTGCAGCCGTCAACTGCTTTATTGCTGGCAGAACTCGTCTCCAGCATAAAGCACATTTTCGACATACCCTCTGACTTTCCCTGCTGGTCCGGTCCGCTTTAATTGCGTGGTCTTGGATTACGAATGCAACAACAAGTTTCAAAACCTTTTTATCCAACAGAATTGCGCAGATTCCGGAATGGACAAATGAATGGACAGCAAACTTAAGCCCTGAGAATCTGGTGTCTCGAGTATCCCCCAGCTATTGAACTCAAGGCTCTGAAAAAACGGACCACCATTCCTGCTTTTAAACTCTGCAGCTTGGACGTCTAGCGTGGAGCTTCTTCGCGATCTTCCGGAGTGGAGATATGTCACATTGTTTAGCTCGGCTGCGGTGGATCTCTCCAGCAGCAGCAAGTATCAACCTATTTATGGAAAGCCTAAGCCCATTATTGCCACTTCGGGGCAAGGATTGTCCTCGACGAACTGGTCCTCTCACCTTAAAGGACTTAATTAATGGCTCTTGTACGTCAGTAAATGGAATAGCAGCATTTTATCAAAAGAGAGCCAATTGCTGTCTCTGGATCACAGGATTGGAAATGATGGACGATAAATGTTTTAGCCCGTTGTCTTTTCTGGACCCTTTTATCGCAAGACGGAGGCTCGGATCAAGACGATTTTAGTCTGCTTCGCGACCAAGGCCTCTGATTAAATCTTGTTAACATACTCAAATATGGCATCGAAGGCATCGATTGAAAATTCTTACCTCCCCATTCACCACACTTTGGCCGATATCGGGAAGCGGCTGTCAAGATCAAGTCATTTTGGAAATCATGATGTTTGTTGGACGGGTGTGCTTCTAGTCATTAAATAAATAACGTGGCACCCGGTTTAGAATGAAACGTAGATTTTATTATAAGTAAATAAACTTCCATTAACTTAAGACTTTTTAGATGAACTTAAGGATCAACAATATTATATATCATTGAAATACGATTTCTCACTTGAACAATAAATCTTATTTTAACAAGTGAAGTATCCTTAGACCCGCCATTATGATTTGTTGTAACTTAAGTCCACCGCAAAAGATATTAGTTTTTTTAGTCGCACACACTAACTGTACTGTGTCGTCCCCAGATACATACATAACAGAGAACGGCAAGAGTACACCCAGAAAATAAGTGCACCCGAATCATTTGTGCGTTTTAGGCACATCGGCACCCTTAAATAAGGGTGGGTGTCTTGTACAGCTCATTGCGAATGTGCACTTGCGCACCATGTACTCTCTTGCACAGACACCCAACACACTTATAGCAAATGAAGGGAGTGTCTGAAACACCCATGTTTTTGGGATGAGTGATTCGGGTGTCTTCAACTGATCTGAGTGTTTTGGGTGTCTTTAACTTATCTGAGTATTTCGGGTGTCTGAGGGTAGACTGAATAATTTTACATGAAATGAAGGAAGGAAATCCATTTAATTTAACATTGTTTTCCGTTTGGATTATTTTAATCTTAATTAATAATCTTAGAATAGTATATTTGTAAGAATAAAAGTTATTGCCGTCTTCAGTAACTAATATTAAAAAATAAGAGCTTATAATCATTACAAGTGATTAGTCTTCAATAACTTAGTCTTAAAAAACCAAAAAAAAAAAACATTGCATCACAGGTACTAATAAAAAACTAAACAGATACAGATCAACGTGTGACTTCTACATGAATATAGCCCCTTCAGAAAGTGTCAATATTTTAGGGTCGGCATCAAGACATCTACCTACAAACTTATTACCGTTAATTGCAGATGGGTATAAGAATACAGATCATAAGTCAATCGCACTGCGAATAGCAGGTAGATGGCCTGACACGGAAAAACCTACAATTTTTGGCCTTTTTAAGAGGCCATTATGGGGATTTCCTTCCTTCCTTTCATGTAAAATTAATAGGGTAACCCTCAATCACCTGCTCATGCAATACAGCTGAAGACACCCGAAATACTTAGATCAGTTGAAGACACCCGAAACATTCAGATCAGTTGAAGACATCCGAATCACTCATCCAGAAACTTGGGTGTTTCAGACACTCCCTTCATTAGCTATAAGTGTTTTGGGTGTCTGTGCAATAGAATCATGTGCACAGAATTGAGTGGGTGACAAAAAGCAAAAACACAAAACACCCAAGCGATCTGTGCACTCGGATGTGTGCTCTTTTCTTGATGTTCGTGAGTGCGACAAACACTCGAAATGTATAAGTGTGATTTGACTGCCAAAAAAAGACACCCTTGTCGTTCGCTTATACATATGTACATATATTGTTTGTATGCTAACAGAATGTTGAAGGAATGATAATATAATGGACTCCAAAGTTTTGTATCTCTGGCATCTCTAGAGTCAGCATTCCTAATCGCTACTTTCTACATTTTATATTTTCCGAGATTTCAGCGTTCATACAGACAATCGGGCGAACAGTCCATATATATGTTTTTACTCCACAAGAAATAGGCTTAAATGTTATATTTTCATCAATAATTTGAGTAAACTTATGGAAAGACAAATAAACGGTTTTAAAGGGGAGTGTTTATAATAAGGTTTACATTTTATAGAGCCTGACATGCATCCTTTACTAACCCTCAATATTCTGATCACAAAAGCAATAACCTCTGCAAGGATCTGAATTGAACTACCTATTTCGGAGCAAAGATTCAAATATATAAAAATTTTTTAAAAACATGGATATAAGTTTCTTAATTTAAACTTAAATTAATTAAAGATTTGTATCGTATTAATTTAAGAAATACTAATAATATTTTTTTTTCAGAAGTAAATATGTACATACCACTTTCCATAAAAAAGGAATAAAAAACAACCAGGAAATCCATAATAAAAGTGCACTTGATATGCTTAAGTACATAATCGAATCAGGACCGATAGATTTCCAGTAGATCACAAATTTAGTTAACAATAATATACAAAAAGTATCCATATAAATATCAAGTATTAAAATAAACATATGTAGATAGATTCCGCCGTGACACATTATATTTATACATGCAAGTTAACTAAGTCAACCGAGCGGCGGCGATGACCGATCGTCCGAAAGCCAGCGCCGGCCAAAATGCTGACACAGCGTCTGGCCGGACGCTCATGCATACCCGGCAAACACAGCATATTTGCGTGGCCGCTAAGGAGTTTAGTTTTAAGTTCAGTTCTGTTTTGGATTTACTTAAATAAAGAGCTATCGCTCACAAACTTTACTACGGCTCCGCCGCAAATATATTATTTCGTTAATTATTATCACCGACTGAGTCTCTAGGCCAGCGGTGTCGGGGAAAAGTATTTCCCCTCAACATAATCTACCTAGCTCATCAGCAAGCACTGGAGTTCTGGAACCACCTTCCTTAAAGTCGCACGGACACCGCCCTGGACCCACTGAGGGAAGATAACTTATCATAATTGGCGCCCAGTGTAAAAAAACCCATAAGCTATTCCCTTCACATATTTTCCAAACATCTGTATGTCACTAAACAATTAAATTCACTGCCAGAAATTTTTCTGCAGCTCCATTTTTATATCATAATTAACATATGTATTTCCAATACACTCACTAATTGATTGACGATTTTGATTAAATGTTAAATAATGAAATATCGAATTTTGTGTGTTGTTTGCAAATTTTTTTTGGAATAAAATATTGGCATTAAAACTAATTGCCAACATAAAAAATGGAAAAATTATAAACATTAAATGATTTAGCAGATGCGCGAAAGGGCTGCTGAAAAATAATTCATTAATGCGCAAATAAACCTCTTAATTAAATCGGGTGCACTTTATTCGGCCCTTATACGTGGTCGTTTATATGCTTGTATATGAATTCTTTGTGTTAGCTTCGAGCAGTCTCGAATTTTTTTTCTTCTAACTTCCCACTCTACTTTGCTAACCCGATACAGCAACGTTTGCATTGCAACTTTGTTCGGCTGTACGTCATTGCTTATGCAACGCTTTCGTTTATGTATTGAATTTTTGTAGCTCCATAAAAGCTCCCCATTCCTCCATTATAGAAATAATAAACAGTTCGCCACCGACTCAGAGTCCGATAGTGAAGGGAATCCAATTACGTCCACTCCAAAACGTATATCAGAAAATTCCGCGACAGTAAGCAAAATGGCTATAGATCCGAACAGCTTAAGGCTGTAATTCAGGCGGCTGTACACAACCTGGCCAGCCAAGTAGCGGCGGTACAGATTGCGCCGACCCAAGCGGAAGCTCCTCAAATTAAAATATATGAACCAATAGCAATAAGCGCCGACGTCCCGTGCAACGAGCCATTGGATGCCGTCAAGTGCCTGCCCGATTTTGCGGGCGCACAAGAAACATATGTGTCCTGGCGACAGGCGGCAGTAGCTGTCTATTACATATTTAGGGGGTATGTTAACAGTTCACGCCATTATCAGGCAGTGATCATTATTAGAAGTAAGATAAGAGGTTCCGCCGATGCCGTGCTGTCTTCGTTTGGCACTGTGTTAAATTTCGACGCGATCATAAATCGACTCGACTTCACATATAGTGACAAGCGGCCAATCCACGTTATCGAACAGAAGATGGGCCTCAGACCCTTGCTCACCAACAAAGCCACCATGTCCTACGAGGCATCTGCAGCGAAGGTTTTGTGTGATAAATTCCGGGATGATGCCCTCTGGGTATTCATCTCAGGACTTAAACGAAGCCTTACTGACGTCCTATTCTCGGCAAAGCCGAAAGACATGTCGTCTGCGCTCGCATTAGCTCAAGAAGTGGAATCAAACCACGAGAGGTACACATTCGCAACGTCGTTTGCAAGGAACCAAGAGGATAAAGATCGAAGGTCAATACCAAGCCGCAAAAAACGCAGGCCCAACCAGAACAACGTAGCGTTTAGCCTCAACAAGAGCCCATGGATGTTGACCCATCCATCTCTAAAATGCTACCGCACCCCCAGCCCCAGCCTACCAGAATAGAAGGCCAGCCGCGACTGACCGCACAAATATTCAAAAAAGGCAAAGGGTTAACCATGTCACTCAGAGTGAGGAACAGGCAGGAAAAAACTACGCCAACGTAGCCATGCGCCAACGAATATCGAGGACGCCATGGAGGAATATGACTCCAACGCCGTCAATTTTTTTAGGGGAAAATCCCTGCTACCCGTTCTCAGACGAAGAGTAGCGGAGACTGTTCTAAAACTTCTTATAGACACGGGCGCCTCTAAGAGCTTTATTAGGCCTTATAAGGGGAAAAAAGGCGTCCGTCCAGTAAAAGCCCCTTTCACCATTCACTCGATTCACGGCATGAACCAGATAAAAGAAAAATGCCTTGTCTCAATTTTTAATATCACGGCCACATTTTTTGTTCTACCGGACTTATCAACATTCGATAGGATAATCGGCTTCGACCTGTTAAAACCGGCCGGAGCGTCGCTCTGCTTAGAATCAGGAAGTCTTAAATGGGGCACGGAAGTCGAAAAAATTTCCTTCCACACCTGCACTGATGTCAATTTTACTAACGTAGATTGTTCTGGTGCACCCTCTTTTATTAAGGACGCATTCTTGAAAATACTAAAAAGCAGGAAAAAGGCCTTTGCAGACCCAAATGAGGCCCTGCCGTACAATACCTCGGTAGTAGCCACTATTAGAACAGAAAATGAAGAGCCCATTTACGCAAAATTGTAACCGTACCCCATGGGGGCGGCCGATTTTGTTAACAAGGAAATCCAAAATCTATTGAATAATGATATAATACAAAAATCGTCTCTCCGTATAACAATCCGATATGGATAGTGGACAAGAAGGACACTGATGAGATGGGCAACAAGAATATGCGACTAGTGATTGACTTTCGCAAACTCAATGAGAGAACGGTGTCTGACAAGTACCCCATACCGAATATCTCCATGATATTGGGAAACTTGGCCAAATATTTCACGACATTGGACCTTAATTCAGGATATCACCAAATCATGCTCGCAGAACGCGACCGTGAAAAAACCTCCTTTTCAGTAAATGGGGGAAAATATGAATTCCGAAGACTACCTTTTGGCCTGAAAAATGCAGCCAGCATATTTCAGAGAACAAGCGTTGACATTTTACGCGAGCAAATCGGTAAGTTTTGTTACGTATATGTGGTTGATGTGATTATCTATTCGGAAGACGAGAAAGCCCACATCACGCACGTATATTGGGTGTTAAAGAGTCTTTACGAAGCCAAAATGAGAGAGTCAGTAGAAAAATAGCGTTTCTTCAAAAAAAGCGTAAGTGTTCTCGGCTACATAGTCACCAGCAGCGGTGCAACGACCGACCCAGGGAAGGTCAAAGCCATCCAAGACTTCCCGGAACCAAAATCCGTATTTGAAGTCAGATCATTCCTCGGCCTGGCGAGCTACTACAGGTGTTTTATAAAGTATTTTCGGCAATAGCAAGACCAATTTCAGACATCCTAAAAGGGGAAAATGGAAGTGTTTTTACAGTTTTCTGATACGCAGCAAAGAGCGTTTCAGAAGCTGCGAAATACCTTGGCATCTGAAGATGTGATGCTAAGATACCCTGACTACAAGAAGGCTTTTGATCTAACGACGGACGCCTCTGCCTGCGGTATTGGTGCAGTCCTATCTCAAGAAGGACGCCCCATCACAATGATTTCAAGGACGTTAAAAGACAGAGAAATCAATTACGCCACAAATGAGAGGGAATTACTAGCCATCGTTTAGGCCTTGGCCAAATTACGGCACTACCTATACGCGGTAAAAGATATAAATATCTTCACCGACCACCAGCCACTTAATTTCGCAGTATCGGAATCCAATCCGAATGCAAAAATCAAAAGGTGGAAAGCTCGCATTGACGAGTCTGGCGCGCGTATTTACTACAAACCTGGAAAGGAGAATCTCGTTGCCGATGCACTTTCTCGGCAACAACTAAATGTCATAGGGGAACGGGAGACCGAATCGTCCGCAGCCACTATACACAGTGAACTCTCCCTGACCCATGCAATAGAAACAACGGATAAGCCTTTGAACTGCTTCCAAAACCAAATAACTTTGGAGGAGGCACGCTTCCCGCTAAAACGCACCTTCGTCCTCTTCGGAAACACGATCAATTTTTCCTGCAAAGAGTCATTACTTGAAGTGCTCGCAGATGTAGTTGTTTCTAAAGGCGTAAACGCCATCCATTGCGACTTACACACGCTCGCAATGATACAGGACGTTCTAGTTCGGCATTTTCCGTAACAGACATTTTTGCGGTCAGCGAAAGAAGAGAAATTCTCGCGGCTGAACATAATAGGGCCCATAGAGCTGCACAAGAAAACGTGAAGCAGGTGCTCACTGAGTACTACTTCCCAATAATGGCTATTTACTGCGACAATGAACCGTCGCTGAATTGGCATACGATTACGTCTATGCTGAGTGACAATTTCGGTGTCGCCATTTCAAATGCGCCACCCCTGCACAGCGTCTCAAATGGTCAGGTAGAGCACTTTCACAGCACTCTTCTCAAGATGTCTAAAGAATGATAATGGTATAAGTGACACCGTTGAGGTAATCCTACTAGCCACCTCCATGTATTGTTATACATCAATCAATCCACTCGGTAATCAACAAGAGGCCAGCCGACGTTATACTGAATGAGAATGAAGACATGCAACGAGACTTTTGCGACAAAATTTGAAGTGCCCAGAACGCGCTTAGAGCCAGGGAAAACGTTTCGCGTCAGAACAAGGTTTTCGAAGTTGGCGACAAAGTCTTGGTGAAATCCTACAGGAGACTTGGCAACAAGCTCACACCATTGTGTGAAGAAAAAGCTGTTGAAGCGGACATGTGCCTCATTTAGGGGAGGGTGGTCCATAAAGACAACTTTAGGTAGGCGAATCACAACCTTGTCATCGCTCGCCAGAGAGTACCTATACTTTTATATTTTTTTATTTTCATACTTTTATGTTTTTATACTTTTGTATTTTTATATTACTAGCCACTCGGCATAAGCTTTTTGACCGCTTTTATTCTTAGTAAAGATCACTCTTTACACGTTGGTGGTGGGCTACCCTATTTAGAACAGACATAATAGTTTATCCAAATTACAGGCTTACGTCCGTACCCTTGCACCTCCTGTTGACCATGACATCGGCACACGTAATGGACTACTCCCAGGCGAAAAACGTTCCCATCGTAAATGGTCAGATTTTAGTATGGGAGGAATACGCATTCGTAAGACACACTGCTAATCTGTCGGAATATAGGCGCGTGGTAGAGGAAACCGATGGCATGACCAACATATTCCCTCAATCACACATGCATAAACTCTTAATCAATGCAAACAATAGGCAAATAGATATCAAAAATAAGGTACAAGACCAAATTAACAAAATTTCCACAACCGTCAATCAACTTCTGAGGTCAGCTAAAAATCCCAAATTTGACACGGGACATCTGTACGAGATGTTATTATCTCAAAATAGGATGATTGCAATGGAGCTGAAAAATTTAATACTGGCAATAGCTCTTGATAATGTTAATGTTGTAAGTCCAAGCATATTAGACCATGCAGACCTGGAAGATGTGTGGATGGAGGAGCACACCGATACTTCTCTTAAGGATGTGTTGTCCGTTGCGTCCGTTAAAATCTTACAGTCCGTTAACATTTTGCATTTTATTATCAAATTTCGAAAAATTAAGGCAGCCTGTAATAAAGTTACAATTTTTCCCGTTTCGCATCACAACACGATGCTCCGGCTAGTAGAGAACGTAGTGGCAGAATGCAATGGAGAGTTCCACACGATGAAGAATTGTTCCACAACACCAGGGGCTAAGTTTTTCCAGCTGGCGCTAAGAAGTTCATGCGCTCAAGAACTCCATGCTTGAGGCATAGCGCATTGCGAGATCCAGCAAAGCGACTTGCAGCCTATCACCTACGTTGACGAAGGGATTATCATCGTAAACGATGGCACCTATGTTCACATACGAGGCACACACCTCATCACCTTTACAGAATGTGCTACAGTTAACGAATCCCGATATGTCAATCATGACGTAGCCCAGAAAAGGGCTCCGGGAGTAGCCAGCTCGCCTTCCCTGAATATTACGAAAGAGCATAACGTCCTTAGCCTTCCATACCTTCACCGTTTGAGTGAGCGTAACCTGGAACACATTAAAAGGTTCGGGGAGAACGTCAACAGCTATCGGACACATCAGATAGTGCTAATTGCGGGAGCAATGTGTGGCGCGTTAATTTGCGTCGGCTTAACCTATCGACGAGTCACCCAGGCCAAGAAGTCGGCGGGCCAATTAGCTTTAAGTTCAGTTCTTTTTTGGATTTACTTAAATAAAGAGCTATCGCTCACAAACTTTACTACGGCTCCGCCGCAAATATATTATTTCCTTAATTATTATCACCGACTGAGTCTCTAGGCCAGCGGTGTCGGGGAACAGTATTTCTCGCAACATAATCTACCTAGCTCATCAGCAAGCAGTACC
The DNA here is from genome assembly GCF_018153835.1 of Drosophila eugracilis. Classification (NCBI taxonomy): domain Eukaryota; kingdom Metazoa; phylum Arthropoda; class Insecta; order Diptera; family Drosophilidae; genus Drosophila; species Drosophila eugracilis. Next base: position 183,362 of record NW_024571944.1, on the reverse strand, counting down.
TATATAAATACTTACATCAACAATGTTATACAATTTTGAATTCTTAAGTGAAATTTTTTCTTTTGTTCTTAAAACACATTTAACAACTGAGGCTGTTTTGTATTTTACACCTTTCATATACTGTATTATTAATCAATCTTAAAAACCTATTTACCATTCAAATATTCCACAAAAGGAAAAGAAGTGCTAACTGGAAAACATCAGAAGGAATGGAACAGGGATTTTAAGAAAACAAACATATAAACATTATTTTGTAAAACAATACAAAAAAGGCTATATTCTCGAGACTATCAGATACCCATTACGCTTAAGCAATATAATTATAATTATAAAGATGTTAACAGAAATACCTCAATGTACATTTTAAACTGGTGGCATCTGTGCATTACCAACTTTTTTTGACTTTCTCAATTTTCCAAAATCCAAGCGTTTAAGCGTGATGCTCGCCTTCATTACATTTGCTTCTCAGCAATTCAAAATTCGATTCTAGTTATTGCCAAGATCGGTGACTCAATTCAACACGTTCAACTTGACACGTTCATTTTGACCGTTTGCACGGCTTCCACCTGTAGGTATAAGATGAAGCCTGATCTTCTGTGATGAACAAAATTCTGAAAATTTCTCACTAGAAAACATCTAACCTAATCAGCTATCATACGCTGCGGTATTCCAAACAAAGAAATAGATGATTTCATTGCCTGAATATAACTCTCAGAATCTAATCTTAAAGTATGGAACAAATAAACAAATTTTGTTAAGGCATCAATTTGTACTATTAAGTATTCCTTAAGATCATTCTTCCCACTCAATTTTCCAGTAATGTCGATATGCACTGTGTGCCATGGCACGTTCACTTTTGGAATTGGATGTAACTCGGCTTGTATCTTCCCAGATGAACCCTTAACAGTTTTACATGTAATGCAGCTATCGACAAAAATATTTATTCATCTTAGCAAACCAATAATATTGGTAAGTCTTGTCAAGAGTCTTTTTCATCCCAAATGCATGATGGACTCGTGCACTTGATTTATTACTGACCATCGAAATGCATGGGGCCTTACTGGCAAACAACGGGTTCTTCCATTTCTCTGAACCTTACGAATGCCATTTTATGGTCAATGACGTCACCATACGGCTTGCGTACACTGCAGGGCACTCATTGTGGGCTGATGGGCTGTTCAGCAGATTCAAGAACATAGCTGCCGGCGTTTCCTTAATCTCGAAACGCTGTATAAATAGTTCTTTATACTGCTCCCAATTAATTCCAGGATAGCAGATTTGTGCAAGCCACGCTGAAGCACTGCCCTGCATGCAACTACTCAACATCATGATAAGTGCGCTGCCATCAATCTGCTGTTCGTCCATAATAATGCTTGCCGTTGCACACCATTGAGTCGCATCACCTCCAGCTACATCTGGGTCAAATTTAGGTAAAACCACGTGGAAATACCGGGTTGAGGAGTCCAGGTCGAGCCGGACAGCGAAAGGACGGCCACGAAAGAAGCACGGAACACTGGAGACAGGATGAAAGTGGAAACTCTATACAGAGTGAGGAGTTGGGGAATACGGTACCAGGGCACATCCAACCCACTGGAGTTTCTAGGCAAGATGGAGGAATGGGCCATAGGATATGGCATAGACAAGGATGCATTGGTACAGACGATGCCATTTATCTTAGAAGGCGCCGCAGAGGACTGGTGGAATACGACGCCAAGTCGGGTGAGGACATGGGAAGACCTGAGAAGGGAACTCCTAGAGTACTTCCTACCCCCAAGGTATCAGGAGCAACTGGATGTAAAAATGGGACAACTACGACAGAAGGAGGGAGAACCAACACGAACATACGCAATGGAGCTGAGAAGATTCACCTATTACTCGAAGGAGGAAAAACTGGATAGGATCTACATGAACTGTCGGAGGAAGATAAAACTATATGCACGAAGATCAGGTTTTGCGTCGCTAACGGAGTTCCTAACATTGGCAGAAGAAGTGGAGGAAATTGAGGCGGTGGAAAGACAAGGACAACCAGCAGAGGCAAGAGGCTACGGACTTAGGCCGGAAATCTGTATGAGATGTGGAAGAACGGGACATGCCACGAGAGCATGCGGCAACCCGCCTAGGCTATTCTGCTGGGTATGCGGAAAGAACGAGAAGAGGACAACGGAGTGTTGTAGAGCCCTGTCGGAAAACGACAGGAGGCTTGAGCATGTGACGCTGGCAGCTCAAGACCGAACACAAGGACCGGCGGGAGGAGAATGGATAAGCTAGGATGGATTCCAGAAACCGCCGGGGTAAGAATCGGAACAAGGAGGGCGAAGGGAATAGTAGACACCGGGGCGTCAAGAAGCGTAATCGACAGGAGAAGATGCCAAAACTTGAGGAAGCAGGGTAGGTGGAACGAGGCGGGGGAGGAAATAACCCTAGCAAACGGGACAAGACAAAAGATCATTGGGAACTTCACCACGCTCGTCCGGTTCGGGAGCAAGCGATTCAAGCTAAGTTATTTGATCCTGGACCAGGTAACAGGAGGAATGCTGCTTGGGATGGATTTCTTGGTAGTAGGAACTATAATACGATGCGGCCACCAGAAATAGCCATCAGAGAGCCTCAGGAGGAACCGAAACGGAAACAGCGGGAAGGAGCAGGGATATAAACGGAACCATCCGACGAGGAGATCCAGACGTTCCTGGAGGACCAAATGATGGTGTTTGAGAGAATAAAGGGATGCAGTACGATCGCAACGCGCACAATATACATGAAGGTCGAAAGACCGGTGAAGCAACGCTATTACCCGCGCAACCCAAAACAGCAAGCCATTATAAACAAACAGGTGGATGAACTATTGGACCAGGGGCTGATAGAACCCTCGCGAAGCTCGAACAGTGCACCGGCAGTCTTGGTACGGAAGAAAAACAATGAATGGAGCATGTGTGTGGACTACAGGTTGCTAAACGAGAAAACCCAAAAAGACGCATACCCAGTACCAAGGATGGATTTTATATTGAACCAGCTCCGGGAAGCCAAGTTCATTAGCACAATCGATCTGAAGGCAGGGTATTGGCAAATACCTAGGATAGTAAGCAGTACACGGCATTTACGGTACCGGGACGTGGGCTGTTCCAATGGAAGGTAATGCCGTTTGGTCTCACCACGGCACCGGCAACGTTCCAGCGAGCCATGGATACCATCATAGGGCCAGAAATGGAGCCGTTCGCGTTCGCATATCTGTACGACATCGTGGTAATTGGATGGAATAGGCGGGAGCACCTAGAGAAGCTGCAGGAGGTATTTAGGAGGCTTCAAAAAGCGAACTTAAAGATCAACGCAGGAAAATGCCATTTCTTCCAGAAAGAACATATCGTGACCGATCAAGGAATACGGACAGTCCCAGATAAGGTAGCAGCCATAAAGGAATTACCGACGCAAGGCACAACAAAAGAAGTCCACAGCTTTTTGGGAATGACGTCATGGTACAGGAAATTTATTCCGGGGTTCTCAGAACAGGCGGACCCGCTCCAGGAGCTAATACGGAAGGGGAGAAAATTCAACTGGGAGCCTCGGCACCAGGCAGCATTTGATCAAATAAAAACCAGCTTAACACAGGCACCAGTGTGAGTGATAAAAATGGCAAGAACAGGACAGGGATGGCTGGAAGAGAAATACAAGGAGTGCCAGAAGAACCCAGGAAACGAGGAATATAGGATCGAGGGCGGCATACTGTACAAGCAGGGCACCAAGGAGAGAGACCTTAACCCCTTGAAGCTGTGCGTCACTGGAGAAGAAGTGCAATCGGTACTACGAGAGAACCACTGCCAGGAGACGGCAGGCCACTTAGGAATATTCGAAACACTCAGAAGGGTCACAAAGCAATATTTCTGGCCTGGTATGAAGAAGGACATCGTGACCTACGTGAAGGCGTCCGAGACCTGTCAGCGGTACAAGGCATCGCAACAACAATCAGCGGGACAGATGCTGACAAGGATCGCCGAGGCCCCGTGGGAAACCCTATGTGTGGATTTTGTGGGCCCACTACCAAGGACACGGCACGGGAATACTATTTTAGTAGTGATCGTGGATAAATTCTCGAAGTGGGTGGAATTAGCGGCGGTGCGACAGGCAATGGCAGACACGTTCCTGAAGGTATTCCGGGAAAATGTCATATTGAGGGTTGGAGCCCCGAAGATCCTGATATCCGATATGGATATGATATCCTTCACCGGAAGGAAGACCAAGGCGGCCATGGAGCACTGGGGAATAAAGCAGCAGTTCACTGCGCCGTACACACCGCAACAGAACGTGACCGAGCGCACGAACCGCACAGTAAAGACCATGATAGCGGAATTGACAGGAGGGGAACAAACCAGATCGGACGAGAACCTGCCGGAGTTAATGCTAGCTTATAACAGCAGCACCTCGGAGTCAACGGGTCATAGCCCGGCGCAATTGCTCTATGGAAAAGAGTTGCGGTTGCCCGGAGCGCTGTTCGACAAAGTCACGGAAGGCTCCGGACTTGTAATATAATCGGTTCCCGACAGATGGGAGAGACTGAAGAATACCAGGTCGGAAGCGCACAAGCACATGGAAGACGCAGCGGAAAACCAGAAACGGCACTATGACTTACGGAAAAGGGTATGGAAGCCCAGAATAGGGCAATTAGTATGGTGCAGAACACACTTCCTAGCTAGCGCGGCAGACAAGTTTAACGCGAAGTTGGCACCAAAATACGACGGGCCATGGGAGGTACGGAGATTTCCATCGCCGGTAATCGCGGAATTAAGAAAGCAAGGGGCACGAATAAAAAACGGGCATACGTGGGGGATTTAAAAGAATAGCAAAATAACACTAACCCGATCAAAGCATATCCCAATAACCCTAGTAACCAAACTTCCGCTCTCATCGTTACAGACAAAATGGACAGATTCGAGCGGTCAAAAAAGCGGTTCAGGGAGCACAGCGCCCAGCTGCAGCGGGCCGCAAAGAAGGCAAAAGTGATACCAGCCCGGGCCGCCGGTCCGGAAATAAGGATCCGGACGGCGCCCACCCGCCTTCAGCCAGGATGTACTTGGAGGGCTACAAGTTCGAAGTAATAAACGATCATCAGGCCCTCAGATGGCTGAATTCGATCGAAAGTCCCTTAGGCAGAATGGCGAGGGAGGCATTAGGCTTACAACCGTTTCAATTTGAGGTGAGATACCGCAAGGGGAAACTAAACGCCGTGGCAGACGCATTATCACGCGCACCGCCAGTCGAGATAAAAATGGCAAGAACAGGACAGGGATTGCTGGAAGAGAAATACAAGGAGTGCCAGAAGAACCCAGGAAACGAGGAATATAGGATCGAGGGCGGCAGACTGTACAAGCAGGATACCAAGGAGAGAGACCTTAACCCCTGGAAGCTGTGCGTCACTGGAGAAGAAGTGCAATCGGTACTACGAGAGAACCACTGCCAGGAGACGGCAGGCCACTTAGGAATATTCAAAACACTCAGAAGGGTCACAAAGCAATATTTCTGGCCTGGTATGAAGAAGGACATCGTGACCTACGTGAAGGCGTGCGAGACCTGTCAGCGGTACAAGGCATCGCAACAACAATCAGCGGGACAGATGCTGACAAGGATCGCCGAGGCCCCGTGGGAAACCCTATGTGTGGATTTTGTGGGCCCACTACCAAGGACACGGCACGGGAATACTATTTTAATAGTGATCGTGGATAAATTCTCGAAGTGGGTGGAATTAACGGCGGTGCGACAGGCAATGGCAGACATGTTCTTGAAGGTATTCCGGGAAAATGTCATAGCGAGGGTTGGAGCCCCGAAGATCCTGATATCAGACAATGGAGTGCAATTCACCGGAAGGAAGACCAAGGCGGCCATGGAGCACTGGGGAATAAAGCAGCAGTTCACCGCGCCGTACACACCGCAACAGAACCTGACCGAGCGCACGAACCGCACAGTAAAGACCATGATAGCGGAATCGACAGGAGGGGAACAAACCAGATCGGACGAGAACCTGCCGGAGTTAATGCTAGCTTATAACAGCAGCACCTCGGAGTCAACGGGTCATAGCCCGGCACAATTGCTCTATGGAAAAGAGTTGCGGTTGCCGGGAGCGCTGTTCGACAAAGTCACGGAAGGCTCCGGTCTTGTAATATAATCGGCTCCCGACAGATGGGAGAGACTAAAGAATACCAGGTCGGAAGCGCACAGGCACATGGAAGACGCAGCGGAAAACCAGAAACGGCACTATGACTTACGGAAAAGGGTATGGAAGCCCGCAGAACAAACTTCCTATCTAGCGCGGCAGACAAGTTTAACGCGAAGTTGGCACCAAAATACGACGGGCCATGGGAGGTACGGAGATTTTCATCGCTGGTAATCGCAGAATTAAGAAAGCAAGGGGGCACGAATAAAAAACGGGCATACGTGGGGGACTTAAAAGAATATCAAAATAACACTAACCCGATCAAAGCAAATCCCAATAACCCTAGTAACCAAACTTCCGCTCTCATCGTTACAGACAAAATGGACAGATTCGAGCGGTCAAAAAAGCGGTTCAGGGAGCACAGCGCCCAGCTGCAGCGGGCCGCAAAGACGGCAAAAGTGATACCAGCCCGGGCCGCCGGTCCGGAAATAAGGATCCGGACGGCGCCAACCCGCTTGGGGATCCGGCGCAATGCGACCAAAGAACGAAGTCCGGCAGGCGAAGAGCGCCGGAACCCGGGGAATGCCGAGGACAGTACGCCGGCAGAAGGGTTCGAGATAGAAGCAGCCCCCGACCACGCAAGACAGGCAAGCAACGAGGCACGTCAGGACTACCCGGACCGAGACGTATTGCAGAGTTGCGTCTCGGAAGGTTCGGGGGGAGAGACCGACGGCCCACCCCAGCGGAGGAGACAATGATGAATTACTTGGGGTGGACGGTCCCAACAGGGGTCGTCCTCCTGCCCGCTACAGTGGAACACATACTGGAGCGGTGGAAAAAGAAGCCGCGTGGCAAGCAACAAAGCCTGTTGGTGCCGGAAGGGGCAGTAACTTGGAATGTACTCTTCGGCAGAGGCCTAAGAGTCACCATCCGCCGAGCGATCCGGAGGCGGCAAGAGGAGACCAGACAGCCTAGCACCACAGGAGGTCAGCTGCGAGGGTCCTACATGAGGGATGTCGTGTGGGACGTCGTGTGGGATATACACACAGGCGTCAACCTGCTGCCAGCCACCCAGGCGCACGTCCGAGAGCGTGGCAAACAACAAAGCCTGTTGGTGCCGGAAGGGGCAGTAACTTGGAATGAACTCTTCGGCAGAGGCCTAAGAGTCATAATCCGCCGAGCGACCCGGAGGCGGCAAGAGGAGACCCGACAGCCTAGCACCACAGGAAGTCAGCTGCGAGGGTCCTACATGAGGGACGTCGTGTGGGACGTCGTGTGGGAGATACACACGGGCGTCAACCTGCTGCCAGCCACCCAGGCGCACGTCCGAGAGCGTTGGGCCGGGCTACGGTTCGGACAGCACCGTAGCATCCTAGTGCTCAACGGAGGCGACACCCTACAGGTCATCTTCGGACGAGGGCGCAGGCCCTCGCCGATGCTTGCCCGCAGCAGATCCACTGGATCACTGCCGGCACTCTCGGAACAGCCTCACCAGGCTTTGCATTTCTCACTCGTCGGACCCCAAGGGCCTCGCGTCATCTCTCGCAAGAGTCCCACCCGGGTCTTGCATCTCTTACGCATCGGACCCCACGGGCCACGCGTCATCTTTGTTGGGTCGGATTTAGCTGGGGCTACATCTAATAACCTCGGCCTTGGTCGTACCGAGGAAGCACTGCCATCGGCCACCCGCCGATGCTCGGCCGCAGCAGGTCCACTGGATCACTGCCGGCATCTCACGCAAGAGACCCACAAGGGCTTTGCATCTCTTCGCGTCGGACCTCAAGGGCCTCGCGTCATCTCTCGCAAGAGCCCCACAGGGGTTTTGCATCGCTCACACGTCGAACCCAAAGGGCCTCGCAAGAGACCCACTGGGTTTCCATTCACTCTTTCTCATACCGAAACCCAGGGTTCTTTTCTTTCTTTTCTTTTTACATTCACACTCCCTCGCGTGACTGGCCCTCGGGCCGACACACGCTCCATCATTTCTATTCCTCTTTCCCCTTTCTTAGCTAGCGGATCACCACGACAGCCTGGCCCTGGCCCACGCGACACCCCCACGGACCACGACGGAGCATCGGACTCCCGGCTACCCCCCTTCGGAAGCTCTCCCTCCCAGTCCCGCAGACCATCCAAGGCAACGACCAACCGATCCCTGTGAATTAACTCTGTAACCATAGATATGAAATAAATAACTAAGATCTTTTCTATTCTTAACTAAAAAAGCTGCGTCTTACTCGGGGTGAAATCTTCTTTGACATCAAATTAAATGTTGGAACGAACTGCTGGTATCCGGTGAACTGTCCCAGCCACCCCAAAGCAGGACCGTTACACATTCTTTTACACTGACAATCATAATTTAAGATCCGACAAATATATATTCTTTATAGGGTCGGAAACGCTTTCTTCTACCTGTTAAATAATTTAACATTTAACATTTAAATAATTTTACTCCACGAGCAACGGATTTTAAAAAGTCATGTCAATCGAATAATCCACCGTTGATTTATTGAAATTTAAAAATGGCTTTAAAGCGTCAGTAAGGAAGTTATCCCGCGCGAAGAGAACGGCATGGAATTAATGCGCCAGCGCGATATTTGAAATAAAGAACTAAAATTATTATATAGGCTTTATATTTTGTTTTTTTTTTTGGTAATCGATAGCTAAAGGGAAGCTTTTACTTCGGGAGTTGCCCAATGGCTAAGACGCAGAATCAGCTGCAGCAGGGAGTTGCCAATGGCTAAGACGCAGAATCAGCTGCAGCAGGGAGTTGCCCAATGGCTAAGACGCAGAATCAGCTGCAGCAGGGAGGCTTAGGAAAGCTGCAATATCAGCTGTTTTGTATTTCCGGTAACCAATATAGAATGTAGGTTGATCCATTCTCGATCTTTTCTGTCGCAACCCTCACGAAGTGCCGACGAAAGCTAATATCACTCTCCGCGAGTTTAAATTTTCACCAGCGCAAGATCCCGCAAGTGCTAAGTGGTTTTATTTTTATCCCAAATATCACATTTGCGCCAGTGAAAAGGGCAGCCTAAGCCTATGTCTGTGGGTTTTTTTTGGTTCGTCGCGGCTTTATAAATGCGCGACCTCGTCGCTGTCGTATTATAATTTGTCAGGTGAATATAGAAAAAATATTATTTTTTTTTTATACCTCCAGGGTACTTATTGTGGCCGTTCTTAAAGATTCTTTGCGGTCCACATCAAAGCACCCCGGGAGCCCTCCTGGTGGAGGCTCCCAGATTAGAAGCTGCTAAACCCCATCCGGTTAGTCCGTGCTCCGACATCATCATCATCATCATCATCATCATCATCATCATCACCATCATTTTCTTCATCCTAAATCATTGATGCCGGAAAACTAACTCCTAGGTGGCCGGAAAACTGAGGTTAGGGATGGTATAAGAGAATTTTCGGAGACCCAACGCTGCCCAAGACCCGTTGAGCGGAAGGGCGTTGACCCCCATTAGCTATGGAATATTGAGCAAAGGGGAATTATCAAAAACCGCTAGCCCAGCAGACCAGCCCCAACCTCATGGCGTTCATTTCTTTTTTTTTCCATTTCATCCCCCAAATCAAGAGCGTTATTAACATGTTTGAATTTTATATTTTTTTTTTTTCAATAGTTTTAATTTTTAGTTTAAATTTAAATTAATTACAGGCTTTTAGTGAAGTGAAGAGAAACGAATTCGAAGAATATGAAGATTAATAATTTTTTTTGTAAATTTTCGCGAAACAAAAATGATCATCAGGTTATTTTAAATCGTTTATTTTAATTCTCGTGCGGAAATTAGTTCGTTTTAAAATTCTATGGTGTACCAAAAAACCCACTGACTCATTTACAGCAACCCAAAGCAGAGATCGATCTTTCGCCGATGGACATACAGTGAGTGATTTATTTACCTTTTACACATGCACTGAGAAAACTTCTCGAGTCGCACTGAATTTTTGAATTAAAAAACAAAAAATGTAATTCATTCATCCACACGAACAAAACTAACAAGAGCACGAATTTCATTTAAATGATTTAATTAATTTATTTAAAGTGGTGGCTAACGGATACTCTATCCTTATGAATTTTAAATTTTTATCATATTTTTAATACCCTCATTTAAAATTTATTATCACCTTCATATTGATATTTACTTTTACCAAATTTTATTATATTATATATATACCCATATTTCTTGGAACATTTACGTATTAATTTTTATTTTTATAAATTTTACATAAGTTTCCCTCTCATATAAGTGGGATATTTTATTTTTATGCAAGCAAACATTTAGGAATAATGCAAAACACTTCATTAGTCATAGCCAAATTTTTTGTTAGTTTTATTCTGAATTAAATCTTATAATGAATTGAAATATCTTCTGTTTGAACTGAGCTGATGACTCCACGATTGTAGGGTGTTCAAAGGGGTCACTAAAGCATTGCTTTATCGGACTGTGGCCAAAGGTAGGGTGGGCAGTTAAAGCAGTTAAATGATTATTAGTGTTCATTACTGACCAAGATTTAAGAAACAAACGAGAAATTTTCCTAAATTTGGCAGAAAGGTAGACAAAGTGTTGGAACCTGAGGAAAACAGAAAACGAGAGCTTAGGTCGAGTTCTGGCCCGGGCTAAGACACAGTGTCACCAATCTACCAACCTCTATCATTCTAAAAGCGAAATGAATTTCACCGTACTGGATATGGTGGTACTACTCCAGAGTAATGCCCCATCCAGAAGTTCATTAGCGTAGAATCCTTTTGGATTACTTGAGGCGTCCGTTATGGTCGTATGGAATACACATGAATCTGTCGGAAACAGGTCGATGGCCAAGACCAAACTGGAAGCTGAGAGAAGTAATCTCTCTAGTCCTTGAAAGAAACCGAGTAAAGTCATTAACTATCTACTTTTATTTTCCTGAGAAGTCGGAAAAAAAAAAACAAGTACCCTACAACACGTGCGACATCAAGCATCAGTTCAAACACTCTTTTGTTTAGATTTTTTTTTCTTTTGTTGGTTTAGTTGCTGAAGGCAACGTATCTTTGAGTAAAATATTTGGTTTGTTAGCAACAAGCTTAGCAGCGAGATTTTGATAATTTCTTTTTTTTAATTTCGGTTGTTGATATATTAGTTGTGGGAAAGTTACGATTTTTGGGAAGATGGGGATAGACCGGTCTCCAGATAAAGGAGCTGCAAACAGCTCCAATTCCTGTTGTCCGATTTGTAACGCCGAGGTAAACGCTGCCGAGGTCTACGTAACGGCACGCCAGCATGAGTTTCACCGGAAGTGCATAGATGTTCACTGGAACAAGAGTTTACAATGTCCGGTTTGCAAGGCGGTTTGCAGACCCAGAGGACTTAAGGTAACGGATGATCCGGAAAGACGAACTCGAAGTCAATCCAGGAATCAGCCCATCCCCGATAACGTCGGGAGACAAACGACAGACGACATAGCTACCACTTCAGGGTCTAATCCCATTCGCAGCAATGAAAGCATAATTTCGGCGAATGCCATAACGCTACTAGCTATGGAGCAGAGATTGTTGGAGTCACTGTCAGGAAAGATGGCCGAGTTGATCCAAAACTCAGTAGCTGACGTTTTGACTAGGACATTAGCAGCTCAGAATCACAGCTCGGGAATGAGTCACCCGTCTTTACCTCCATCAGAAGAAAGCCTGCAAGGCAGGATAGACCCAGAAAATACCAGGGTACCTGTGAGAGAAAGCACATTAAGTCCGCGTTCCCAATACTCTCAGGGAAGCAACACGTCAGACTTGTTGAACCGCCCTGATAAGGTAGTGCATATCCTCAACGGGTGGAAAATTAAGTATTCCGGAAAAGGAGTGTCTGTGGACAACTTCATATATAGAGTAGAAGCACTGACTAGGGAGACTTTAGGAAATAACTATACGGTACTTTGCAGAAATGCAAGCGTCCTTTTTGAGGGTAAGGCCAATGAATTTTATTGGCGATATCATAAAGCCCATGGCGAAGTCCAATGGGACAGCTTCTGTTCAGCTTTGCGGCTTCAGTTTCGTCAGGTTAGGAATGATGGCGACACTGAAGAGATTATTAGAAATACCAAACAAAAACCGAACGAATCGTTTGATTAATTTTACGACACCGTGTCGAGTCTGGTCGATCAGTTGGATCACCCGTGGACACAGCAGAAGCTAGCGAGAGTTATCAAGAATAACCTTCGTCCCGAGATAAGGCATGAGATTTTAAATCTCGATATCCAAACAGTCAGCGAGTTAAGGGGAATTTGTCGCAAACGCGAAGCTTTTATGGCTGAGGTAAAGAGATCTCAAGGATACTCTCGAAGCACGCCTTTTAAACGCGATATCTCTGAGTTTAGTGAAGGTTACGATGGTCCGGAAACAGAGCAATCCGATGATGAAGCAGGCATAGAAGCTTTCTCCCTTTTGTGCTGGAATTGCCGCAAGGAAGGTCATAGATATCAGGATTGTATATCGGATAGGAGAGTTTTTTGTTACGGTTGTGGAGCACGGAATACTTACAAACCAAACTGTGGTAAGTGTTCAAAAAACTTCCAAGCCGGCACGTCGAAGTCGCAGTTCAGACCGAAAGCTCCGAGTGCCGTACGAAGTCAGGCCACAATGACCGAGAAATAGAAGAGGTAGAGTTGACAACCTCAACTCCTTCCATCGACAAACAGTGCACTGATTCAGGTCCTTTGCTTCACAGCAAAATACCGAGGTTACAGGAGGAGAATATTTCAGAATTTTATTACAACCCAAACTTTAAAATGCGGCGATCCCGAAGCTCAAGGCGGGTAAATCAGTTTTGGTGGCGGGTAAAGGAGGTTAAACAGGGCCTTCAGTACATTAATTCCTTGCCAGCAGGATCATGCGATCCGCGACCTTTTGTACCAGTCAAGTTTCTGAATCGTACTGTCTATGAATTATTAGATTCAGGAGCTTCAATTAGTTTTGTTGGTGGTAATTTAGCGGAGGAGTTAAAAACTAGTATTAAATATAAAGTATTAGCATGTAGTGCCTCAACGGCTGATGGAAGAGCGCAGCAGATAATAGGATATTGTAAAGTTGAAGTAGAATACGGTGAAGTTAAAAAGTTAATGAAAATATATATAGTACCCTCTTTAAAACAAGACTTATATTTAGGGATTGATTTTTGGAAACTCTACGATTTATTACCTCGGACACTTTCCAGTTTCACCCGCGGTGGAAAAGGCCATGTACTCTGAAATTGATAGAATGTTAGAGTTAGGTGTTATAGAAGAGTCGGAAAGCTCTTGGTCATCCCCTATCGTTATGGTTACTAAGCCAGGAAAAGTTCGAATTTGTCTTGACTGCAGAAAAGTCAACAGTTTTACAGAAAAGGATGCATATCCTCTTCCTCAGATTAGTGGTATTTTAAGTCGATTCCCGAACGCGGAATATATATCGAGCCTCGATTTAAAGGACGCGTATTGGCAGGTGCCTTTAGATGTCGCTTCTCGGGACAAAACAGCGTTCACGGTACCGGGAAGACCTCTCTATCAATTTAAAGTAATGCCATTCAAGCTTTGTAATGCTACAATCACAATGTCTCGACTTATGGATAAGGTAGTACCAGCACACCTAAGGAACGAAGTGTTCGTCTATCTCGACGATTTGTTGATAGTTTCTTCAAGCTTTGACAGGCATCTTGAAGTCCTGAGGGAAATAGCTTTGCAAATTAGACGGGCCGGGTTAACTATTAACATCGGGAAATGTCATTTTTGCATGCACCGGGTACGATATTTGGGGCATATCATTGGAGACGGTGGTATACGTAGAGACCCCGAAAAGGTGGCAGCAATCACTAATTTTCCTGTTCCAAAGAGTTTGCGAAATTTAAGGAGCTTTATGGGATTATGTGGGTGGTATCGCAAATTTGTGCCAAATTTTGCGACTCTTGCCGCTCCGTTAACTGACTTAATGACAACCAAACGTAAGTTCAGTTTGACCGACAAAGCGCTAAAAGCCTTCGAGAATTTAAAACGATCATTATCCGAAGCGCCCGTTTTGTGTAGCCCCGATTTCGGAAAACCGTTCGAGATACACTGTGACGCCAGTAAGACAGGGGTAGGAGCAGTGTTAGTACAAGTATCTGAGGAGGGGGACGAGCGACCTATTTGCTTCATTTCAAAGAAGTTGAATAAGGCGCAACAAAATTAAACAGTAACAGAACAAGAATGTTTGGCTGCAATAGTGGCACTTAAGAATTTTAGGGTCTATGTCGAAGGTCAGAATTTTAAAATTATCACAGATCATGCCTCATTAAAATGGCTGATGTCCAATCAGGATTTGAGTACACGATTGGCTCGATGGGCGTTATCATTGCAAAGGTACAAATTCAAGATCGAACATCGCAAAGGATCCCTCAATCTGGTTCCCGACGTGTTGTCTCGGGTTAATGAAGAAGTGATAGCCGCGGTGGACTTGCGAGACGGACTACTTTTAGATTTGAGCTCGGAGCATTTTAAATCGGGGGAATACACCGATTTAGTGAATAAAGTGAAAGCGAACGAAACTAATTTTCCTGACCTTAAGACTGAGGAAGGTTTCGTTTGTCGTAAGGCCGAACACCTAACAGGAGATCGCATGCACGACGAATTCGCGTGGAAACTTTGGGTTCCAAAGGAGTTAGTTCCAGAAATACTAGCGAAAACACACGATAGTCCCTTGTCGTCTCATGGGGGCATCCATAAGACCATCGAAAGAGTTAGGCGTTACTATTTTTGGCCTGGGCTAGTGCCTGATGTAAAGGCTTATGTGAATGCTTGCGAGGTATGCAGGACCACGAAGCCATCAAATTGCGTTTTACGACCGCCCTTAGGGAAAGCTCCAGAAAGCCATCGATTTTTCCAACGGTTATTTATGGATTTTCTCGGACCTTATCCTAGATCGAGAAGCGGCCATGTGGGTATTTTTATTGTCTTGGACCATTTTTCCAAATACGTTTTTCTGAAACCTGTTAGGAAAATTGACACAAGTACTGTGGTTAAATATTTGGAAGAAGAATTATTCTTAACGTATGGAGTGCCAGAAACCGTAGTGTCCGACAATGGCTCTCAGTTCCGTTCTCATGCGTTTGGCAAATTAATGGAACAGTATCGCGTAACTCACACCTTTACCGCGGTACATTCTCCCCAAGCCAACGCTTCCGAACGCGTAAATCGATCGGTGATATCGGCAATAAGAGCATACATACGGCCTGATCAGAGGGATTGGGACGAAAATGTAAGTAAAATATGCTGTTCGTTGAGATAAGCAATGCATTCAAGTTTAGGGACTTCGCCCTACTATACGGTGTTCGGGCAACACATGATCACTTCCGGGACCACGTATTCTTTGTTGAAAAAGTTAAACTTATTAGACGATCGAGCGCTGAAGTTAGACCGTCAGGATTCTTTGAAAGTTGCACGAGAAAATGCGTGTCGGCTAATGCAGAGAAAGCACGACGAAAACGAGAAGAGTTACAATTTGCGGTCTCGAAATGTGACTTTTAAGGAAGGGCAAGAAGTGTATCGGAGAAATTTTAGGCAGAGCTGTTTCCAGTCTGGCTACAACGCTAAATTTGGACCGTCCTTTGTTAAATGCAAGGTTCGAAAGAAGCTAGGAAGCGTGTATTACGTGCTAGAGGATTTGCAAGGGAAATTAATAGGTACTTATCACGCGAATGACTTAAAATAATAGCGCCTCTTCAGTCGGTATCAGTCTAGGGTACCAGGAATAGAATACCCTAGCCTGAATGTTTCGGGGGGGCTTTGTAGCGGCGACTGAAGAGTCATTTCCCAATAAAATAAATAAAGAACTAAAATTATTATATAGGCTTTATATTTTGTTTTTTTTTTGGTAATCGATAGCTAAAGGGAAGCTTTTACTTCGGGAGTTGCCCAATGGCTAAGACGCAGAATCAGCTGCAGCAGGGAGTTGCCAATGGCTAAGACGCAGAATCAGCTGCAGCAGGGAGTTGCCCAATGGCTAAGACACAGAATCAGCTGCAGCAGGGAGGCTTAGGAAAGCTGCAATATTAGCTGTTTTGTATTTCCGGTAACCAATATAGAATGTAGGTTGATCCATTCTCGATCTTTTCTGTCGCAACCCTCACGAAGTGCCGACGCAAGCTAATATCACTCTCCGCGAGTTTAAATTTTCACCAGCGCAAGATCCCGCAAGTGCAAAGTGGTTTTATTTTTATCCCAAATACCACATTTGCGCCAATGAAAAGGGCAGCCTAAGCCTATGTCTGTGGGTTTTTGTTGGTTCGTCACGGCTTTATAAATGCGCGACCTCGTCGCTGTCGTATTATAATTTGTCAGGTGAATATAGAAAAAATATTATTTTTTTTTATACCTCCAGGGTACTTATTGTGGCCGTTCTTAAAGATTCTTTGCGGTCCACATCAAAGCACCCCGGGAGCCCTCCTGGTGGAGGCTCCCAGATTAGAAGCGGCTAAACCCCATCCGGTTAGTCCGTGCTCCGACATCATCATCATCATCATCATCATCATCATCATCATCATCATCATCATCATCATCATCATTTTCTTCATCCTAAATCATTGATACCGGAAAACTAACTCCTAGGTGGCCGGAAAACTGAGGTTAGGGATGGTATAAGAGAATTTTCGGAGACCCAACGCTGCCCAAGACCCGTTGAGCGGAAGGGCGTTGACCCCCATTAGCTATGGAATATTGAGCAAAGGGGAATTATCAAAAACCGCTAGCCCAGCAGACCAGCCCCAACCTCATGGCGTTCATTTCTTTTTTTTCCATTTCATCCCCCAAATCAAGAGCGTTATTAACATGTTTGAATTTTATATTTTTTTTTTTCAATAGTTTTAATTTTTAGTTTAAATTTAAATTAATTACAGGCTTTTAGTGAAGTGAAGAGAAACGAATTCGAAGAATATGAAGATTAATAATTTTTTTTGTACATTTTCGCGAAACAAAAATGATCATCAGGTTATTTTATATCGTTTATTTTAATTCTCGTGCGGAAATTAGTTCGTTTTAAAATTCTATGGTGTACCAAAAAACCCACTAACTCATTTACAGCAACCCAAAGCAGAGATCATACAGACATACAGTGAGTGATTTATTTACCTTTTACACATGCACTGAGAAAACTTCTCGAGTCGCACTGAATTTTTGAATTAAAAAACAAAAAATGTAATTCATTCATCCACACGAACAAAACTAACAAGAGCACGAATTTCATTTAAATGATTTAATTAATTTATTTAAAGTGGTGGCTAATGGATACTCTATCCTTATGAATTTTAAATTTTTATCATATTTTTAATACCCTCATTTAAAATTTATTATCACCTTCATATTGATATTTACTTTTACCAAATTTTATTATATTATATATATACCCATATTTCTTGGAACATTTACGTATTAATTTTTATTTTTATAAATTTTACATAAGTTTCCCTCTCATATAATTGCGATATTTTATTTTTATGCAAGCAAACATTTAGGAATAATGCAAAACACTTCATTAGTCATAGCCAAATTTTTTGTTAGTTTTATTCTGAATTAAATCTTATAATGAATTGAAATATCTTCTGTTTGAACTGAGCTGATGACTCCACGGTTGTGGGGTGTTCAAAGGGGTCACTAAAGCATTGCTTTATCGGACTGTGGCCAAAGGTAGGGTGGGCAGTACGCGAGCCTATTTACATCTGTGGCATCGCAAACTTTCTACTTCTCTCCTCTCTCTTTCTTTCTAAATCTATCTTTTCCGCGTTGAATTAATTCTTCCGTTCTCCCGGTTTAGTATCTAGCTATCTATCTTGTCGCCAGCACGCTCAATTCTGGACTTTATTTGATATTAAAATGTGACCGTGTTAGGATTTGTATGAAGCAAGACCTCCATCCCCAAAGCCGACGAGCTAGAGCCGGATTCTATAGCGTGCCCTCGCAAATATAAATCCTTTCGGAAAAGCGCGGAAGACCGTTACACGCTACAAATCTTAGGTGCTATCAGTTATTGGTGGAAGGTGTTAAGATGTGAATGAGCATGCAAAAGGGGTGGATGCTTGAACAGGTGGGATAATGGAACCTGAAGATTGTAATGTTACGCCTTAGAGCTAGGGGTTAAATGAAGAAATGAGTGAGACAATTTAAACACAGATGTATCTTTCTCGCCTCCTTATACATCGAGGCCCGAAGAAGACTAATAACGTTGGGTATTTTGAAAGATAATAATACCTTCCCACGCATGCATAGCCGGCAAACACAGCATATTTGCGTGGCCGCTATGAAGACCAATTTATGTTAGATTTAAGTTCAGTTCTGTTTTGGATTTACTTAAATAAAGAGCTATGACTTACAAACTTTACTCCCGCTCCGCCGCTTATATATTATTTCCTTAATTATTATCACCGACTGAGTCTCTAGGCCAGCGGTGTCGGGGAACAGTATTTCCCCGAAACATAATCTACCTAGCTCATCAGCAAGCAGTGGAGTTCTGGAACCACCTTCTTAAAGTCGCACGGACACCGCCCTGGACACACTGAAGGAAGATAACTTATCATAATTTATGTTCTTTTTCGTTATCAATAGCGAAGACGATTGAGCCATATCCTTCTGTCCGTATGAATGCTGAGATTTCAGGAACAATAAGAGATAGGAAGTTGAGATTAAGCATGAATGATCTTGAGGTCCCTAAGCAGCGCAAGTTTATTTCAGCATCCTGCCACGCCCTCTTTAAAACCCACAAATCACGAAAAATTAAAATCATTGAAATCTCAGGAACTATTAGAGCTATAAAATTAAAATTCAGTATTTATAATATTAGGATGCCAGCGCATCTTATCCGGCCACAAACGTTTTTATGCCCACCAAGCCCGAATGACTGTTTTCGCATTTTGTAGAAAAGCTTATATCTTGGTAACTATAAGTGATAAAAAGTTCGGATTAAGCATGTAGTATTTTTTGGGGCCCCAAATGCAAATTGTTTTTTTTTTCATCTAGCCACGCCCACCCTAATGTCCACACAACCCGGAAAACCAAAAATTCAAAAATCTCGGGACCTATAAGAGCTAGAAAGTTAGGCTTTAGATTACGTATTTAAAAGATGCCACTGCAACTTCCCCTTAATTTTCATCTGGCCTCGCCCACCCTAAAGCCGTCAAGCCGTGGACAACTGTGGCGTCAATAATATTTTTATGAAAGCATTCGTTTGACCTTGTAAAACTTATTTCTCTAAATATTTATCGATTTACCAAAGATTTTTTAAATCGGAACATTATTTTGCTATTTATGAAGAAATTTAAGTTATTAGGCCTCACATGGGCGGTCACGTCACTGTCAGTTACACAACATGCTTTCTCTGACAATAGGTGGCGCCTTGTGAATTTATAATAGGAAAATGAATATTATAAAATTGTGTTAAACAGTAACGGGTATCTTATAGTCGCTACACTCGTTTATAGCGTTTCCTCTTGTTATACCCGGTACACGTAGAGTAAAAGGGTATACTAGATTCGTTAAAAAGTATGTAACAGATACAAGGAAGCGTTTCCGACCCTATAAAGTATATATATTCTTGATCAGGATCAATAGCAAAGTCGATTGAGCCATGTCCGTCTGCCCGTCCGTCCGTCCGTATGAGCGCTGAAATCTCAGTAACTATAGCAGATACAAAGGTGAGACTAAGCATGAAGATTCTTGAGGTCCCTAAGCAGCGCAAGTTTATTTCAGCATCCTGCCACGCCCACTCTAACGCCCACAAATCGCGAAACACTAAAATCGCTAAAATCTCGGGAACTATTAGAGCTTGAAAGTTGAAATTCATTATGTATAAACGCTGGATGCCAGCGCATCTTTAAGTTATACTATTATCTGGGCACACAAACCCATACGTCCACCAAGCTCAAAAGACGGTTTTCGCATTTTCAAGAAAACCTGATATCTCGGTAACTATAAGTGATAGAAAGTTCGGATTAAGCATGTAGATTTTTATGATGCCCCAAATGCGAATTGTTTTTTTTTTCCCATCTAGCCACGCCCACCCTAACGCCCACAAAACCAAATAATCAAAAATGCAAAAATCTCGGGAACTATAAGAACTACAAAATTTTGCTTTAGAATACGTATTTAAGAGATGCCTCTGCAACTTGCAACGAAAATGCATTTGGCCACGCCCACTATAACGCTCTCAAACCGAGGAACACTGTGGCGTCTATAAAAATATTTTGAATGCCATCGTTTGGCGTTGTATAACTTATTTCTGTTAATATCTATGGATTTACCATTTTTTGGTAGCGAAAACGCATTTTTCCCTTGATGTGCGGGAATTAAAACAAGTCAAAACTTGCGTTGGATTTGGCTCGTCTTCAAAGACCTAAGCGATCGATGGCTTTTTTGTTTAGGGCTCATAGGCGTAGACCCACCTGTGACGATCTTATAAATGTCCTTTGAGGGTTTTTTAAAGTTACTCTGTACCATTCCACACGAGCCTTTTCTTGAGCACTTGTCAAAAGGTTGGGGTTCTAACGAGAACAAACCTGTTTTAAGATCAGGAGTTCATGCAATATCAAATGTATTCTAGTGGAAGAAATGCGGAAGGATGCCTGAAATTTACGATATGTCACATGACGATCTTGCATTATCAGTCACTTGTCGTGCTAATGATTGCTCGAAAGTGTTCACTAGTTTATTCCATTTTTCGGCCGAGGTAAGTTTTTAATTAATAGTATATTGATATCAATCGTGGTAAAACATGGCAAAGTGGTTTGGAGCTTTTTTATTTATTTTTTTTTTTTTGTAAAATAGTTAATTGGTCCTAATATGGCTAAAAGTGCCCTAAGCCAGGAATATAAGTAGCAACCTAAATACTTTTAAATCAAATTATACCCGTTTGATTTTAAATGAAAGGGTATAATGAATTCTACTGGTAATGACTTGTAGTAACATTCCCAAAACTTAAGGCCGTCATCTCAGGGGTTAAATCAATCCAAGTTTAAGGAAGCCGATTTTCTTTAATAAGTGTTTTTTATTTAAGAAAATCGACTTTCTTAAAATAGAAAAAGAGATTTTACCAAAAATACAAGATTATTTTATTCTAAGTGGTGCTGAAATTCGCATTACGAAAGAGCATTCACAGACGCAAATACGGGAAAACTTGTACATATTTAGTAACGCTTTTTTGTTGCTATGAAGCAAACAAATATACAATACAATAATACAAATATTGATTTATTTGCTGACCTGCCAGGCAAACAGTCTTTTGAGCTTGATGGGCGTATGGGTGGGTGTGGCCGGATAATATTACCACTATAAGATATGCTGGCATCAAAAATTATACATACTGAATTTCAACTAGCTAGCTCTAATAGTTCCTGAGATTTCAGAGATTTTAGTTTTTCACGGTTTGTGAGCGTTTGAGTGGGCGTGGCAGGATGCTGAAATAAACTTGCGCAGCGTAGGGACCTCATAAGTCGTAAAAGTGGGTGTAGCCGGATAAACAATAAATTGAGTATCAAACTACGTTCAAAAAGCGGAAGGTGACATAGTAAGTCGAATGTGACACAAACCTAAGAAGACATACAATAAGGTGGCTACGGACCAAACAAAAACAACAACGAACAAGATCTCCACGAACGATCATCGGACTTGGGGAAAAGGCACTGTTCGGCATGCCATCGGCCATTGTTTGCTTTAATACAATTTTGAATAACAAAAATACCTTAAAACTTAAGCACTTAATCACGGGTTTACCTGCCGGAGGTTTCGATTTGCTCTCACTTACATATCTCTTATATTCGCCGAGTTTTGTAAGTGAAGCCATAAAAACGCCGTTGGCTTTTTTGGTCACTTCAGTGCAGCTCCGGTCATATAATGAACTACATACTTTTCGCAATTAAACGTACGTGTGTTTAATTCAATTTAGGTAATTAAGGGCCCGACAGAATTGTGTTAATCGGAAAACAAAAACTATAACTGTTTCGTATTTCTAGATCCGGAGGCTGCATTCGTCGCGGAAAACATTCGTAATTTTTTCTAATAGAAAACAATAATTACGTGACAATAATTACAATAATTAGACGCGATCGTCTTACATATCAATATCTGGAAAAGGGGAATCTGCACATAGCTCTGAGAAGGAAGCTGACGTCATTGTTCAGAGTCAAGATTCTTACTATCGTGCCTCTTTTACTGCGGTTATCACAAAGGCTATAACGGATCATCAACCACAGTTCGATAAAAATACATCTACATGGGACATTCCTAAAAATATTTCCTTGGCAGGCCCGCAATTTCACTAATCGCAGCATGTTGATATGCTGATAAGGGAGGGCATTTTTATAACCGTTACTCGTTGAAAAGTGTGTACCAGGTAGAAGGAAGCGTTTCCGGCACTATAACGTAAATATATTCTTGATCAGGATCAAGGCGATTGAGCCATGTCCGTCTGTCAGTCTGTCCGTCTTTCCGTTTGAACGCTGAGATCTCAGGAACTATTAGAAATACAAAGTTGAGATAAACCATGGAGATTCTTGAGGTCGCTACGCAGCGAAAGTTTATTACAGCATCCAGCCACGTCCACAAATCGCGAAAAAATAAAATCGCTGAAATCTCAGGAACTATTAGAGATAGAAAGTTGAAATTCAGTATGTATAATGTTTAGATTGTAGTGCATCTTATAGTGGTACTATTATCAGGCCACAACCACCCATACGCCCACCAAGCTCAAAAGACGGTTTTCACAGTTTTTAGAAAAGCTGATGTCTTGGTAACTATAAGTTATAGAATGTTCGGATTAGGCATGTAGGTCTTTATGATGCTCTCAATGCGAATTGTTTTTTTTCCGATCAAGCCACGCCCTTTCCAACGCCCACAAAAACCCGAAACATCATAAATGCAAAAATCTCGGAAACTATAAGAGGTACAAAGTTATGCTTAAGAATACGTATTTAAGAGATTCCACTACAACTTGCCACGAGGTTTCATTTGGCCACGCCCACTCTAACGCCCACAAACCGCGGAAAGCTGTGGCGTCTATAATATATATTATGAATGCCTTCGTATGACCTTGAATAACTTCTTTCTCTAAATATCTATCGATATCCCAAAGATTTTTTAAAACGGAACATTATTTTGCTATTTATGAAGAAATTTAAGTTATAAGGCCTCACATGGTTTGTGACGTTACTATCAATTACTTAACATGCTTCCTCTGACAATAGGTGGCGCCTTGTGAATTTTCACTAGCAAAATTAATATTTTAAAATTGTGTAAAACTGTAACGGGTATCTTATAGGCACTCGACTATAGCGTTTCCTCTTGTTTTTGATTTGATTTGCATGCAAAGACTTCATTTACTTGATAAATTGCCGACTCTTGAACCAACTTGGTTAAAGGTCTGGGGGTCTGGCAATGGGATCAGAGAAACTGTGTGCCCTAACTACGAGAATAGAGCCCAGCAGTCTTAAGGAAGAGTCGTAGAGGGACTCTCCTCCGAATGGTCAGCTTTCCTTCCTTCTTTGTTCGAAGTCCAAGGTAGCGCCTAACTATACCCTTACTATACCTAAGTTGCAGCCGTCAACTGCTTTATTGCTGGCAGAACTCGTCTCCAGCATAAAGCACATTTTCGACGTACCCTTTGACTTTCCCTGCTGGTCAAGTCCGCTTTAATTGCATGGTCTTGGATTACGAATGCAACAACAAGTTTCAAAATCTTTTTATCCAATAGAATTGCGCAGATTCCGGAATGGACAAATGAATGGACAGCAAACTTAAGCCCTGAGGATCTGGTGTCTCGAGTATCCCCCAGCTATTGGACTCAAGGCTCTGGAAAAATGGACCACCATTGCTGCTTTTGAACTCTGCAGCTTGGACGTCTAGCGTGGAGCTTCTTCGCGATCTTCCGGAGTGCAGATATGTCACATTGTTTAGCTCGGCTGCGGTGGATCTCTCCAGCAGCAGCAAGTATCAACATTTTTATGGAAAGCCTAAGCCCATTATTGCCACTTCGGGGCAAGGATTGTCCCCGACGAACTGGTCCTCTCACCTTAAAGGACTTAATTGATGGCTCTTGTACGTTAGTAAATGGAATAGCAGCATTCTATCAAAAGGGAGCCAATTGCTGTCTCTGGATCACAGGATTGGATATGATGGACGATAAATGTTTTAGCCCGTTGTTTTTTGTGGACCCTTTTATCACAAGATGGAGGCTCGGAACAAGCCAGATCAGAAATTCTGCATATCGATTTTAGTCTGCTTCGCGACCAAGGCCTCTGATTAAATCTTGTCAACATACTCAAATATGGCATCGAAGGCATCGATTGGAAATTCATACCTCCCCATTCAACACAATTTGGCTGATTGCGGGAAGCGGCTGTCAAGACCAAGTCAATTTGGAAATCATGATGTTTGTTGGACGGGTGCGCTTCTAGTCATTAAATAAATAACGTGGCACCCGGTTTAGAATGAAACGTAGATTTTATTATAAGTAAATAAACTTCCATTAATTTAAGACTTTTAAGATGAACTTAAGGATCAACAATATTATATATCATTGAAATACAATTTCTCACTTGAACAATAAATCTTATTTTAACAAGTGAAGTTTCCTTAGACCCGCCATTATGAGCCAATTAGTTGTAACTTAAGTCCATCGCAAAAGATATTAGTTTTTTTAGTCGCACACACTAACTACATCGTGTCGTCCCCAGATACATACATAACAGAGAACGGCAAGGGTACACTCAGACAATAAGTGCACCTGAATCATTTGTGCGTTTTAGGCACTCCGAGTGTGATCGGAACCCTAAAATGAGGGTGGGTGTCTTGCACAGCTCATTTCGAATGTGCACTTGCGCACCATGTACTCTCTTGCACAGACACCCAACACACTTATAGCAAATGAAGGGAGTGTCTGAAACACCCATGTTTTTTGGGATGAGTGACTCGGGTGTCTTCAACTGATCTGAATGTTTCGGGTGTCTTCAACTGATCTAAGTGTTTCGGGTGTCATCTACCTATAAACTTATTACCGTTAATTGCAGATGCATATAAGAATACAGATCATAAGTCAATCGCACTGCGAATAGCAGGTAGATGGCCTGACAAGGAAAATCCTACAATTTTTGGCCTTTTTAAGGGGCCATTATGAAGATTTCCTTCCTTCCCTTTATGTAAAATTAATAGGGTAACCCTCAATCACCTGCTCATGCAATACAGCTGAAGACACCTGAAATACTTAGAACAGTTGAAGACACCCGAAACACTCAGATCAGTTGAAGACACCCTAATCGCAACTTTCTACATTTTATATTTTCCGAGATTTCAGCGTTCATACAGACAATCCGGAGAACAGTCCAAAATGTATCATATACCTTATAGGGTTGGAAATGCTTCCTCTCATACTTTTTAACGAATACTGGTACATTATATGTTTTAACTGCACAAGAAATGGGCTTAAATGTTATATTTTCATCAATAATTTGAGTAAACTTTTGGGAAGACAGATAAACGGTTTTAAAGGGGATAGTTTATAATAAGGTTAAAATTTTATAGAGCCTGACATGCATCCTTTACTAACCCACAATATTCTGATTACAAAAACAATAACCTCTGCAAGGATCCGAATTGAACTACCTTTTTCTGAGCCAAGATTCAAATATATACAAAAATTTTAAAAACATGGAAATATGCGTTTTTTAATTTAAACTTAAATTAATTAAAGATTTTTATCGTATTAATTTATGAAATCCCAATAATATTTTTTAAAAAGTAAATATATACATACCGCTTTCCATACAAAAGGAATAAAAAACAACCAGGAAATCCATAATAAAAGTGCACTTGATATGCTTAAGTACATAATCAAATCAGGACCGAAAGATTTCCAGTAGATCACAAATTTAATTAACAATAATATACAAAACATATGTACCTATATAAATAGTTACATCAACTATATTATACAATTTTGAATTAAAACACAACTGAGGCTGTTCTGAATTTTACACCTTTCATATAGTGTATTATTAATCAATCTCAAAACCCTATTTACAATTCAAATATTCCACAAAAGGAAAAATAGTGCTAACTGGAAAACATCAGAAGGAATGGAACAGGGACTTTAAGAAAACAAAGATACAAAGATACAAAAAAGGCTATAGTCTCGAGTCTATCAGATCCCCATTACGCTGTTAAGCATTATAATTATAAAGGTGTTAACAGAAATACCATAAAGTACATTTTAAACTAGTGGCATCTGTGCATAACCAACTTTTTATGACTCTCAATCTTCCAAAATCCAAGCGTTTAAGCGTGATGCTCGCCTTCATTACATTTGCTTCTCAGCAATTCAAAATTCGATTCTAGTTATTGTCACTATGCTTTTCATTTGATTAAGAGCATAGTCCCGTCAAGGGCGCCACACGCCATGTTTTAACTTTCGTCTTTCACTTGTGCTTGCCCAATGACGCAGATAGCTCAAATCTCAAAACCATATCTTTAACTCATACATTTTATTCAAATTTTGTCATAAATCAACAATGCATAAATTTTGCATTCGGCAGGTTATTTCCATTCGAATTCTCGAACTCATCCGCCATTCAAATAAATACAAAACAAATATTTTCTTATCGAAGTGTATTGCAACTTCATCTCAACAATTCCATACTCTATATGGACATCTTGTTTTCACATAATATATCCTCTCACACTGATATATTATAACCATTTCAACAAGTCTCAGGCGGGCACTCCAATTCACTCGGAACATAACCATCTGGCATCTTTCTCAAATCTTCATGACAATATTTATAAGTTCTCTTATTTTGCAATGACTTCAAAATATATCTATCTCCTTTTAGAACTTCACTAACCAAAAATGGTGCTTTAAACTTTATATCTAATTTAGTTTGATGTCGTTCTTCATTTTTCTGTAAGACAAAACCTCCAATTTTATGTCGTTCAACTGCTGCTTTATTTTTATCGAACCCTATTTTGTCGTAACTAGCATGATTGTTCATATTTTCAATTGCCCT
Organism: Drosophila eugracilis; assembly: GCF_018153835.1. Lineage (NCBI taxonomy): Eukaryota > Metazoa > Arthropoda > Insecta > Diptera > Drosophilidae > Drosophila > Drosophila eugracilis. The sequence continues at coordinate 156,209 of NW_024571944.1, read as the reverse complement.
ATCTCTAGCATTGACTTTATCTACCTCCATTTCTGTATCATACGGTGGAACCAAACCCAAAGGACGATCCTTCTTTCCGACAAGCAACTCTAGGGGACTTGCTTTGGTTGCACTACTAACTGTGCAATTTAAGGCAAGTTGTACCTCACCTAAAACATCTTGCCAAGATCGGTGACTCAATTCAACACGTTCAACTTGACACGTTCATTTTGACCGTTTGCACGGCTTCCACCTGTAGGTATAAGATGAAGCCTGATCTTCTGTGATGAACAAAATTCTGAAAATTTCTCACTAGAAAACATCTATCCTAATCAGCTATCATACGCTGCGGTATTCCAAACAAAGAAATAGATGATTTCATTGCCTGAATATAACTCTCAGAATCTAATCTTAAAGTATGGAACAAATAAACAAATTTTGTTAAGGCATCAATTTGTACTATTAAGTATTCCTTAAGATCATTCTTCCCACTCAATTTTCCAGTAATGTCGATATGCACTGTGTGCCATGGCACGTTCACTTTTGGAATTGGATGTAACTCGGCTTGTATCTTCCCAGATGAACCCTTAACAGTTTTGCATGTAATGCAGCTATCGACAAAAATATTTATTCATCTTAGCAAACCAATAATATTGGTAAGTCTTGTCAAGAGTCTTTTCATCCCAAATGCATGATGGACTCGTGCACTTGATTTATTACTGACCATCGAAATGCATGGGGCCTTACTGGCAAACAACGGGTTCTTCCATTTCTCTGAACCTTACGAATGCCATTTTATGGTCGATGACGTCACCATACGGCTTGCGTACACTGCAGGGCACTCATTGTGGGCTGATGGGCTGTTCAGCAGATTCAAGAACATAGCTGCCGGCGTTTCCTTAATCTCGAAACGCTGTATAAATAGTTCTTTATACTGCTCCGAATTAATTCCAGGATAGCAGATTTGTGCAAGCCACGCTGAAGCACTGCCCTGCATGCAACTACTCAACATCATGATAAGTGCGCTGCCATCAATCTGCTGTTCGTCCATAATAATGCTTGCCGTTGCACACCATTGAGTCGCATCACCTCCAGCTACATCTGGGTCAAATTTAGGTAAAACCACGTGGAAATACCGGGTTGAGGAGTCCTGGTCGAGCCGGACAGCGAAAGGACGGCCACGAAAGAAGCACGGAACACTGGAGACAGGATGAAAGTGGAAACTCTATACAGAGTGAGGAGTTGGGGAATACGGTACCAGGGCACATCCAACCCACTGGAGTTTCTAGGCAAGATGGAGGAATGGGCCATAGGATATGGCATAGACAAGGATGCATTGGTACAGACGATGCCATTTATCTTAGAAGGCGCCGCAGAGGACTGGTGGAATACGACGCCAAGTCGGGTGAGGACATGGGAAGAGCTGAGAAGGGAACTCCTAGAGTACTTCCTACCCCCAAGGTATCAGGAGCAACTGGATGTAAAAATCGGACAACTACGACAGAAGGAGGGAGAACCAACACGAACATACGCAATGGAGATGAGAAAGCTGATGAGATTCACCTATTACTCGAAGGAGGAAAAACTGGATAGGATCTACATGAACTGTCGGAGGAAGATAAAACTATATGCACGAAGATCAGGTTTTGCGTCGCTAACGGAGTTCCTAACATTGGCAGAAGAAGTGGAGGAAATTGAGGCGGTGGAAAGACAAGGACAACCAGCAGAGGCAAGAGGCTACGGACTTAGGCCGGAAATCTGTATGAGATGTGGAGGAACGGGACATGCCACGAGAGCATGCGGCAACCGCCTAGGCTATTCTGCTGGGTATGCGGAAAGAACGAGAAGAGGACAACGGAGTGTTGGTAGGCCCTGTCGGAAAACGACAGGAGGCTTGAGCATGTGACGCTGGCAGCTCAAGACCGAACACAAGGACCGGCGGGAGGAGAATGGATAAGCTAGGATGGATTCCAGAAACCGCCGGGGTAAGAATCGGAACAAGGAGGGCGAAGGGAATAGTAGACACCGGGGCGTCAAGAAGCGTAATCGACAGGAGAAGATGCCAAAACTTGAGGAAGCAGGGTAGGTGGAACGAGGCGGGGGAGGAAATAACCCTAGCAAACGGGACAAGACAAAAGATCATTGGGAACTTCACCACGCTCGTCCGGTTCGGGAGCAAGCGATTCAAGCTAAGTTATTTGATCCTGGACCAGGTAACAGGAGGAATGCTGCTTGGGATGGATTTCTTGGTAGTAGGAACTATAATACGATGCGGCCACCAGAAATAGCCATCAGAGAGACTCAGGAGGAACCGAAACGGAAACAGCGGAAAGGAGCAGGGATATAAACGGAACCATCCGACGAGGAGATCACGACGTTCCTGGAGGACCAAATGATGGTGTTTGAGAGAATAAAGGGATGCAGTACGATCGCAACGCACACAATATACATGAAGGACGAAAGACCGGTGAAGCAACGCTATTACCCGCGCAACCCAAAACAGCAAGCCATTATAAACAAACAGGTGGATGAACTATTGGACCAGGGGCTGATAGAACCCTCGCGAAGCTCGAACAGTACACCGGCAGTCTTGGTACGGAAGAAAAACAATGAATGGAGCATGTGTGTGGACTACAGGTTGCTAAACGAGAAAACGCAAAAAGACGCATACCCAGTACCAAGGATGGATTTTATATTGAACCAGCTCCGGGAAGCCAAGTTCATTAGCACAATAGATCTGAAGGCAGGGTATTGGCAAATACCTAGGATAGTAAGCAGTACACGGCATTTACGGTACCGGGACGTGGGCTGTTCCAATGGAAGGTAATGCCGTTTGGTCTCACCACGGCACCGGCAACGTTCCAGCGAGCCTTGGATACCATCATAGGGCCAGAAATGGAGCCGTTCGCGTTCGCATATCTGTATGACATCGTGGTAATTGGATGGAATAGGCGGGAGCACCTAGAGAAGCTGCAGGAGGTATTTAGGAGGCTTCAAAAAGCGAACTTAAAGATCAGCGCAGGAAAATGCCATTTCTTCCAGAAAGAACATATCGTGACCGATCAAGGAATACTGACAGGTAGCAGCCATAAAGGAATTACCGACGCCAGGCACAACAAAAGAAGTCCACAGCTTTTTGGGAATGACGTCATGGTACAGGAAATTTATTCCGGGGTTCTCAGAACAGGCGAACCCGCTCCAGGAGCTAATACGGAAGGGGAGAAAATTCAACTGGGAGCCTCGGCACCAGGCAGCATTTGATCAAATAAAAACCAGCTTAACACAGGCACCAGTGTGAGTGATAAAAATGGCAAGAACAGGACAGGGATGGCTGGAAGAGAAATACAAGGAGTGCCAGAAGAACCCAGGAAACGAGAAATATAGGATCGAGGGCGGCATACTGTACAAGCAGGGCACCAAGGAGAGAGACCTTAACCCCTTGAAGCTGTGCGTCACTGGAGAAGAAGTGCAATCGGTACTACGAGAGAACCACTGCCAGGAGACGGCAGGCCACTTAGGAATATTCGAAACACTCAGAAGGGTCACAAAGCAATATTTCTGGCCTGGTATGAAGAAGGACATCGTGACCTACGTGAAGGCGTCCGAGACCTGTCAGCGGTACAAGGCATCGCAACAACAATCAGCGGGACAGATGCTGACAAGGATCGCCGAGGCCCCGTGGGAAACCCTATGTGTGGATTTTGTGGGCCCACTACCAAGGACACGGCACGGGAATACTATTTTAGTAGTGATCGTGGATAAATTCTCGAAGTGGGTGGAATTAGCGGCGGTGCGACAGGCAATGGCAGACACGTTCCTGAAGGTATTCCGGGAAAATGTCATATTGAGGGTTGGAGCCCCGAAGATCCTGATATCCGATATGGATATGATATCCTTCACCGAAAGGAGGACCAAGGCGGCCATGGAGCACTGGGGAATAAAGCAGCAGTTCACTGCGCCGTACACACCGCAACAGAACCTGACCGAGCGCACGAACCGCACAGTAAAGACCATGATAGCGGAATTGACAGGAGGGGAACGAACCAGATCGGACGAGAACCTGCCGGAGTTAATGCTAGCTTATAACAGCAGCACCTCGGAGTCAACGGGTCATAGCCCGGCACAATTGCTCTATGGAAAAGAGTTGCGGTTGCCCGGAGCGCTGTTCGACAAAGTCACGGAAGGCTCCGGACTTGTAATATAATCGGTTCCCGACAGATGGGAGGACTGAAGAATACCAGGTCGGAAGCGCACAAGCACATGGAACACGCAGCGGAAAACCAGAAACGGCACTATGACTTACGGAAAAGGGTATGGAAGCCCAGAATAGGGCAATTAGTATGGTGCAGAACACACTTCCTAGCTAGCGCGGCAGACAAGTTTAACGCGAAGTTGGCACCACAGGTTAGAAATAATAATTTAATTTTAAATAGGGTGGACTTCAGCTGTGCAAAATAACTGGTTAATTGTTAAAAATTACTTTATGAAACGTTTTCAACAACAACATTTTTAACATTTTTCAAAACAATGTTCGACTTAAAATTTCCTTTGCAACTATAAACAGTAGGCACATATTTTATTTGTACACCCATGAGTTGGAAGTTTATTCCATAATATCTCCAGAAATACGTAACGGATATTAAAATGTAATATCTCAAATGGAAGATATTCATTTCGAGAATATATTTTAAACAAAAAATTATTAACGCGAAAAAATCATTTGTTTACGCACGAAAATTATTCGTACACTTTATAAAATGTTGAAAGAAGCAATAATTTCAAAGATTTAAAGATTTTAATTTTTAGTGGGTTCATCGTTGGCCTTATTGGAAGCTTGTAAACGTCGACATATGCTTTTTATAAAGTTGCTCGTCTCGTCAGCATCAATTGAATCCCATTCAGGTACTAATGCGGTTTTTAAGGATTCCTTCGAAGATATGTTGTTCAGTATGTATAAACTTTGGATGCCAGCGCAGCTTTTAGTGGTACTATTATCTAGCCACACCCACCTTTACGCCCACCAATCTCAAAAGACGGTCTTCGCATTTTCAAGAAAACCTGATATTTCGGTAAATATAAGTGATAGAAAGTTCGGATTAAACATGTAGATTTTTATGATGCCCCAAATGCGAATTGTTTTTTTCCATTTAGCCACGCCCACCCTAACGCCCACAAAACCCGAAAACCCAAAAATGAAAAAATCTCGGGAACTATTAGAGCTAAAAAGTTGTGCTTAAGAATACGTATTTTAGGGATGCCACTGCAACTTTCCACGAGTTTTATCTAGCCACGCCCACTCTAACGCCCAAACACCGTGGAAATTTTTGGCGTCTATAATATTATTATAAATGCCTTCGTTTGACGTTGTATAACTTATTTCTGTTTATATCTATCGATTTACCAAAGATTTTTCAAAACGGAACATTATTTCGCTACTTATGAAAAAATTTAGGTTATAAGGCCTCACATGGGTAGTGACGTCACTATCAGTTACTCGACATGCTTTCTCCGACAATAGGTGGCGCTTGGGTAATTTCCACTAGCAAAATGAATATTATAAAATTGTGTTAAACAGTAACGGGTATCTTATAGTCGCTACACTCGTTTATAGCGTTTTCTCTTGTTATATCCGGTACACGTAGAGTAAAAGGGTATACTAGATTGGCTAAAAAGTATGTAACAGATTCAAGGAAGCGTTTCCGACCCTATAAAGTATATATATTCTTGATCAGGATCAATAGCGAAGTCGATTGAGCCATATCCGTCTGTCCGTCCGTCCGTAAAACCGCTGAGATCTCAGGAACTATAGCAGATACAAAGTTGAGATTAAGCATGAAGATTCTTGAAGTCCCGGGACAGCGCAAGTTTATTTCAGCATCATGCCACGCCCACTCTAACGCTCACAAATCGCGAAAAACTAAAATCGCTAAAATCTCGGGAACTATTAGAGCTAGAAAGCTTAAATTCAGTATGAACACTGCTGGTCTTAGGTTAGACACACCATTTTTAAAAACATGGAAATATACGTTTTTTAATTTAAACTTAAATTAATTAAAGATTTTTATCGTATTAATTTAAGAAATCCCAATAATATTTTTTAAAAAGTAAATATATACATACCGCTTTCCATACAAAAGGAATAAAAAACAACCAGGAAATCCATAATAAAAGTGCAGTTGATATGCTTAAGTACATAATCAAATCAGGACCGATAGATTTCCAGTAGATCACAAATTTAATTAACAATAATATACAAAAAGTATCCATCTAAGTATCAAGTATTAAAATAAACATATGTAGATAGAATCCACCGTGACACATTATATTTGTACATGCATACATAAACATATGTACCTATATAAATACTTACCTCAACTATATTATACAATTTCGAATTCTTAAGTGAAATTGTTTCCTTTGTTCTTAAAACACATTTAACAACTGCGGCTGTTCTGTATTTTACACCTTTCATATAGTGTATTATTAATCAATCTTAAAAACCTATTTACAATTCAAATATTCCACAAAAGGAAAAATAGTGCTAACTGGAAAACATCAGAAGGAATGGAACAGGAATTTTAAGAAAACAAACATATACACATTATTTTGTAAAACAATACAAAAAAGGCTATAGTCTCGAGACTATCAGATACCCATTACGCTGTTAAGCATTATAATTATAAAGATGTTAACAGAAATACCTTAAAGTACATTTTAAACTAGTGGCATCTGTGCATAACCAACTTTTTATGACTCTCAATCTTCCAAAATCCAAGCGTTAAAGCGTGATGCTCGCCTTCTTTACTTTGTTACAAGTACAGGTTAGAAATAATAATTTAATTTTAAATAGGGTGGACTTCAGCTGTGCAAAATAACTGGTTAATTGTTAAAAATTACTTTATGAAACGTTTTCAACAACAACATTTTTAACATTTTTCAAAACAATGTTCGACTTAAAATTTCCTTTGCAACTATAAACAGTAGGCACATATTTTATTTGTACACCCATGAGTTGGAAGTTTATTCCATAATATCTCCAGAAATACGAAACGGATATTAAAATGTAATATCTCAAATGGAAGATATTCATTTCGAGAATATATTTTAAACAAAAAATTATTAACGCGAAAAAATCATTTGTTTACGCACGAAAATTATTCGTACACTTTATAAAATGTTGAAAGAAGCAATAATTTCAAAGATTTAAAGATTTTAATTTTTAGTGGGTTCATCGTTGGCCTTATTGGAAGCTTGTAAACGTCGACATATGCTTTTTATTAACGTGGTCGTCTCGTCAGCATCAATTGAATCCCATTCAGGTACTAATGCGGTTTTTAAGGATTCCTTCGAGGATATGTTGTTCAGTATGTATAAACTGTGGATGCCAGCGCATCTTTTAGTGGTACTATTATCTGGCCACACCCACCCATATCTCAAAAGACGGTTTTCGCATTTTCAAGAAAACCTGATATTTCGGTAAATATAAGTGATAGAAAGTTCGGATTAAACATGTAGATTTTTATGATGCCCCAAATGCGAATTGTTTTTTTCCATTTAGCCACGCCCACCCTAACGCCCACAAAACCCGAAAACCCAAAAATGAAAAAATCTCGGGAACTATTAGAGCTAAAAAGTTGTGCTTAAGAATACGTATTTTAGGGATGCCACTGCAACTTTCCACGAGTTTTAATCTAGCCACGCCCACTCTAACGCCCAAACACCGCGGAAATTTTTGGCGTCTATAATATTATTATAAATGTCTTCGTTTGACGTTGTATAACTTATTTCTGTTTATATCTATCGATTTACCAAAGATTTTTCAAAACGGAACATTATTTCGCTACTTATGAAGAAATTTAGGTTATAAGGCCTCACATGGGTAGTGACGTCACTATCAGTTACTAGACATGCTTTCACCGACAATAGGTGGCGCTTGGGTAATTTCCACTAGCAAAATGAATATTATAAAATTGTGTTAAACAGTAACGGGTATCTTATAGTCGCTACACTCGTTTATAGCGTTTCCTCTTGTTATATCCGGTACACGTAGAGTAAAAGGGTATACTGTATTCGTTAAAAAGTATGTAACAGATACAAGGAAGAGTTTCCGACCCTATAAAGTATATATATTCTTGATCGAAGTCGATTGAGCCATGTCCGTCTGTCCGTCCGTATGAACGCTGAGATCTCAGGAACTATAGCAGATACAAAGTTGAGATTAAGCATGAAGATTCTTGAAGTCCCGGGACAGCGCAAGTTTATTTCAGCATCATGCCACGCCCACTCTAACGCTCACAAACCGCGAAAAACTAAAATCGCTAAAATCTCGGGAACTATTAGAGCTAGAAAGTTTAAATTCAGTACGCACACTGCTAGTCTTAGGTTAAACATAAAAAAATGCTATATTTATAATAATGATTATTTTTATTAGCTTTTTTTTTATCAGAGTTCGAATCTTGTTCGAAAAATATGTGCTCACAGCTGGTTTATTTGCGAAAAAATATCTGTACATTCGAAGATATCAGAAATTTCTAAAGCAATAACGCGTGTTTTCGGTTGGTCATTGAAATAGACGCACTTTAGATTTCTTTGCCTTGCGTAAACAAGTGCAGTATTTTGTATTAAGAAAATATTAAAAATAAACAAATAAATTCTTTTAGAGCTATATCAATAGTAAAAATGGGAAAAGCTGGTGTTATGAGCTTATTAGAACGACAACAAGTAGACTTTTTCACTCGCAAAGACTGTCCATTCGAAAAATTTCCAACAAGATAAATTGCAGCTCCAGGACTGCTGATAGATATTTAAAAAATCCAGAGGAATATGGAAAAAACTTTAAAGGAAAAAAAAGAGCACTATCTGAACGAGCAGTACGAAAAATTGTTAGAATTGCATCAAATTCGGCTAAGTCCGCAGCTAAGATTAAGGAATTAGCCGGAGTAAAAGCAAGCCTCTCAATCAGAAATGCAGACCACCTAAAGCGTTTAAAAATCAAGAAAAAACCTCCATTGAATGCAATACGCAAACCGCTTCGATTCGCGAAAGAATACATGACGTGGGATGTTCAATCTGACACTCGGTTTAATAATTGGCGTTCTGTTGTTTTTACTGATGAAAAACGTTTTGATTTAGATGGCACCGATGGCTTTCAATATTATTATCACGAGTTGCGAAAAGATTTTAAGCCGCCACCACAGCCGAGAAGGTGGGGTAATGGTTGATTTTTATCGATCAGAAGATGAACGGCGATCGCTTCAAAACATTTTTGGAGTCCGTATTTCCAAAATTAAATGATCTCTTTGGACCAATTCCTTGGATTTTTTTAATGTCATGACGTGGCCACCATATTCTCCAGATCTTAACGTAATTGAAAATGTTTGGGGCTGGCTAACGCGGAAGGAATACGAAGGAGGAAAGCAATACGAAGATAAGGAAACATTAACTGCAGCCATTAAAAAAAAATGTTACAATGTTTTCGTTCGGTTCGATTAGTTCAACTCCTTTATTTTCAGCGACCGAAAACATTTCGAAAAGCTTGCAACATTTATTTTTCCAAAAAACTTTACGAAAATGAACATAAATTATTCGTACACTCACGAGTGTCAAGTTTATTCTTTAATATCTCGGGAAATATGTAACGAAAATTAAAATGTAATATCTCAAATGAAATGTATATGTACATTTCAAGCATACAAATGTACATATATTTTGAATATAAAATTAACAAGTTTTAACTTAAATACTAGATAATTTCCCTATTAACAAAGTTTTTTACGCACAAAAATTATTCGTACACTTCGTAAAAAAAATTGTAAAGATATTTTGTCCAAGTTTAAGGGCACTTCGAATTAAATTTTGGATTAAAATGTCTTTATAAATAAATTTATTAATTTTTTCTTCCAAAAAGACCATTCGACCGACTCTACCTGCAGCTGTACACTCATAAACCATCACATTCTGGCCAACGTGCTTAAAAGTTGGAATCAAGTTTTTTTCCTTCATGGCTTCATTTGCCTTTTGACATACTTTAAAAGGACCATCGTGTCCAACATTTTTAATTTTTGATATGTCAATAAATATAACGTTCTCCCAAAATAATTCCGACTCGCTTACATGCACTTTTGCGATCTCCAAACGCATTTTTTGTTATAATCAGAAAACAATGGGCGTTTACGAACAACTCTACCATGTATACTAGCATTGTGTAGGGTTTTCCGGATGGTTTGGGTACAACATTTTTTTTCTGAAGGCTTCTCTAGGGTTTTAAGAACTTTTGAGGATATTATTCTGGGATTTTGTAATGCCGTATTTACAACTTTATGCTCCTCCTGTGGTGTCAGTATGTGGTTCCTTCCAGATTTTCTATGTTCTACAGCAAATTTTCCAGTGTTTACGTATTTGTTTTATCAAACTTTGCATTGTGGAAGGTGACTCAACAATATTTCTACCAATTTCGGGTTAATTACGGTTCGCTAAATATCATTTTATTATAGTTTTTCGAAAAATTAGGGATAAATCTTGTCCAATTACAGCAAAAAAGCAGCGAAACTAACTAAACAACTTTGAGAATAGTACACCGAAGTTTGCTACGAAGTACAGTTCAAAAAAGAATCGCGGATTACCGTTTGATTCAGAAATAGAAGTCAAGAATGAGAAGTGTACGAATAATTTTTGTGCGTAAAAAAATGACTTTTTTGTATTATTAAGGAAATTATCTAGTATTAAAGTTAAAGCTTGTTAATTTTATGTTTAAAATATATGCTCGAAATGTATATCTTTCATTTGAGATATTACATTTTAATTTCCGTTACGTATTTCTCGAGATATTAAGGAATAAACTTCCAACTCATGGGTGTACGAATATATTATGTGCAGACTGTATTTCGTCCAGATGCTATAATCTTTTTTGTAAAATTTTTGTGTTTCAGTTAATAAAACAGATACGCTCAATCCTCAAAAACATTTTTAATGGTCAAAAAATAAGATTGAGAGGCCAAACAAAGAAATAATCTTGGGATAAGCCACCATTTAAAGATATCCTGTTCGTATAACCTTCAAAAGACTGCTCAAAGACTACAGTGATAAAATAAAAAGATAAAAGGATGTGTCTAGGCTAGCGTTTCCACGACAACTGTGAATAAATTCCAGTGCAAGTGCTTGAAGATGTTCAAAGGGGAAAAGTAAGAATAAATTATATTCCAGTTGGCGTCGGACGAAAATAGAAGAACAAAAATTATATTATCTTATGGGCGAGTAAGCCCTCACCATACCGGGAACCAATGGGATCCAGGCACGGCCCCCAAAGGCGGGTATGCTGAGTCGGCATCTAGAAAGACTAGGGTGATCCAAGAATCACTCAAGATTTCTACCGACTGTTTGTTACCCCTCAGGAGTGTTATCTACTCCCCCTTTAGGAGTAACACCGTCCTCGGTCGTCTTGAATGTTTCGGCAACCTGTTGCATTTCCCATGCATCTCTTCTTCTCCTCCACACGAGATGGAGCAGGATGAGAGTGCTGATCAAAAAGCTTACTCCCGCGCCGACAGCGATCCAGATGTCCGTTGATCCAGCCGACTTTACTTCGTTTTTGAGGGTTTGGATTGTTTCCAGGTTTTGGTTGTTCATCCTCTGAAGCATTGGCATACTAAGCACGTGGTTGTGCCCGATAATGTTTAGCAGGGGGGAGGCCGTCACCCCCGCAGTCTTTCTTATGCTTTCGCGCCGGTTCAAGTATTTTGTGCCGTTTACAAAGGCTAGTCGCTCAAATGTTATTAGATGCGTGCCATTTGTTTCTATATTGGGGCCGTCATCCGTGCTGACTATTGCCGGACACTCATTGACTATCATTATACCATCGTCTACCACCGTTATGGGGTTTAGGTGGCTGGCCTACGTTTCGCAATGCGCCGTGACACCTGCGTGTAGACCTCGGGCGCAAGTGTCCTGGGTTGCCAGTTTGCAGAATGCTCCGTACATCGTCGACACTCAATCAGTGATCGCTAAGACATCTTGGTTGCACTCAGCTACCACGTTGTCCCGTAGTTGGAGAACGGTGTGTGAGAAACGGGGAAGGCGGTAACCTTTTTACATTTAAATTTTATCTTAGGGTATGCAATGAGCACGTGAATAATATTGTCGGACTGAAGGACTTTAATATTAGATGCCTCTATTAGGCTGATAACGGGGACCTCTGTGGGATGATCAACTAAAACGGACTTCAAATCTTCGTGGTTAAAAATGGCAGGGTTTATGATATTTGATTTTGCAAGTGTGACCGTGAGCATCGGATTCTGTATCTCTGTAATTAGCATTCTATTTCTGGCCAAAAGAACTTCGAATAAATGGGGTGTGTCAACCAGGTCATTTTTTTTTGCCTTTTTGATTTCGTTGACAGCATCAGTTAGTTTGTTAATCTGCTCTTGCGTTTTGTTTGATTCGATTAACCTAGACTCGGACATTTTCATGCGGTGCCTAAAAAGGTAGGCTTCTGGCAATTCGGTGGTGTACCTTTAGTACGTATAATATATTTCTAATATGATCAGTATCAACATCTAACAATTTTCGCATGTGCGATCGTGGGAAAAAAGCGAAAAATCTAGCTGTTTCGTCTATCATAATTGAAAACTCTGTCAAATTGCTCGAATGCCTAAAGTAACTGCTATGTTCCCACACCAATGCAGTTCCGTCGGTTATGGGGATGTACCGGGCGTGAGTGTAGTCTGTCACTTTAGCGTTAACTACTGCTAATATTGTTAATATGATTCTCGCGATCCTGTAAGAAAATGACTGGTTAAATCTATTGGCTATTTTCTTAGTGTGTGTTTGTGTTGGGTGTGTTAAAAGCGTGTAAATTGGAGAAAAAGGTTACTTACGGTTGTCCGGTGGACAACCCTCCCTCCAATGAGGACCGCTGTCCCCAGGTCCGCTTCTACGCGTTTTTCCGTGTATAACGGAGTTAGCTTATTGCCTAGTCTTTTATTGTTCTTTAAGTAGACTCTTTCTCCTAACTCAAATATTATATTTTGTCTTGATGGGTTACACATGTCAAGATTATACCTCTGGCCTTTTTCAATATTCATTTTTATTGCTTCCTTGTAATGTAATGTTTTATTATATTCAACGGTCGCCCGCATAACTAGCTCCACTGAATCATTAATTTGCTTATACAATTTGATGCACCTCGATATTTCTGCTAGGATGCTGTGGAGGCGTTCGATTTGTCCGTTTGAACTACTGTGCAGCGTGGGTGAATTTACAACATCTCTGCCATACTGATTTTTGAGTAACGATGTGATCGTTTCAGAGCTGAAAGACGCTTCGTTATCACAGTATATTGTCTTTATATTTGGGAATAGGTTTATTTATTGGAGGATAGGGATTTTCACGTCTACTATTAGCCTAGACACTATTGGTTGTACTACCGCAAATTTGGAGAATTTGTCGATGGCCGTTAAAAATTGTTTTTTATCGGTGGAATAAATATTAATATGCAGCATTTCGCCGACGTATGACGGAATTGGAGTTATCCCAAGTTCTTGTTTCTTGGGGTGTCCGTCATACTTTGCTGTAGTAGATATTTTCCAATTTGTCACTATTTTAGTAGCCAACTTTGACATTTTTGGAAAATAATAGTCGCTGAGGACTTGTTTGATATATTCCTGAGCAGCTCTGTGTTTACGATTGTGCTCTGCGGTGATTATTTCGATCTGCTCACTTTTATTAGAAATGTCTGACACAAAGTTTTTGCTATGCCAAAATTTCGTAGCTGGAAAATTTGATATTAATGCATGTTGTATGCTTGCCAATGTTGGCAAGTTACAATGAATAGCGTTGACAACTTTTGGTTGGACAACTTTGGTTTTGGACTATCTGATTCTTGAAACAATTTAGAGGTTTTCCGATTTTTCAATCGTATAAGTGCTAGATTCTTCACTGTGAACTGTTGCACAATCAGATTCGGGCTCGTTTTGAAGGGCGTTGATGTTTTGTCGCGAAAGGGCGTCGGCGACAAAATTTTCTTTACCCATAGTGTATATGACTTTTGAGCCGTAGATGCCGTAAGCTGACGCATCGGTTGTCAGATCGAGCGGTTTCTTAAAATCTGGGTATTTGAGGGTGACATTTTCTGATGCCAAAATGTCTCGCGTCTCTTTGCTGATCGTTAAAATTTATTGGTATATTCCTAGACATGTGTTTACTTACGGAACCGTTTTCTCCCTTAAGGAGGTTGGTTAGTGGCCTGGCTATTGTAGCGAAATCTCTTATAAAACACCTATAATAGCTGGAAAGTCCTAAGAATGATCTTAGTGAGAATAAGCTTGTCGGTTCTGTGTATTCCTTAACGGCTGCTACCTTTTTAGGGTCAGTTGTAGCCCCGTTTCGGGTTACTACGAAGCCGAGGCATTGGACGCTTTCTTTAAAAAAATGGGTTTTTTCTTTCGAGATGGTCATATTGGCTTGGATTAATTTTTTCAGGACCCAGTCAATGTGACTGACATGCTCTTTTTGTTTTTCGAAACACGTAACACTACGAGGTGTGTTCAAAAAGTAAGGTGACTTTTCAAATTTCGCGGGCAACATATTTTCGATTATCGTTTTTTTTGTTTTGTTATATTGGTACACTCTTCCCTAACATCTGTACCAAGTTTCAATGGAACATCCTCTTTTGTTTGGTTGTGAGAGGCGTAAAGTTACAAGTTATTTTGCGAGCTCGGCGATTTTTTGCTATCGAAAAATATGGATCAAAGGATTTGCATCAAATTTTGTGTAAAAAATAAAATTAAGTGCTCTGAAACACTTGAAATGTTGACAGTGGCATACGGTGAAACTGTTCTGAGTAAAAAAAATGTGTACAAGTGGTACAAACTCTTCCAAGATGGCCGGGAAGATGCCAATGACCAGCCTCGCTCTGGACGCCCAAGCACGTCAACAACTGATGAAAACGTTCAAGCAGTGACGAAAATTGTTTTGGAAAATCGTCGAATCACTATCAGAGAAGTTGCTGAAGATGTCGGTATATCGCTTGGCTCGTGCCATGAAATTTTTTCAAACGTTTTTGGTATGAGTCGTGTGTCAGCGAAGTTTGTTCCGAAATTGCTGAATTTTGACCAAAAGAACCGTCGCATGAGCATCGCTCAAGAGCTGTTGAATGACGTCAACGACGACCCAGATTTACTCAAAAGGGTCATAACTGGTGACGAATCATGGGTATATGGTTATGATATCGAAACCAAAGCCCAATCGTCCCAATGGAAGAGCCCAGACGAGCCAAGACCGAAAAAAGCAAAAAATCGCCGAGCTCGCAAAATAACTTGTAACTTTACGCCTCTCACAACCAAACAAAAGAGGATGTTCCATTGAAACTTGGTACAGATGTTAGGGAAGAGTGTACCAATATAACAAAACAAAAAAAACGATAATCGAAAATATGTTGCCCGCGAAATTTGAAAAGTCACCTTACTTTTTGAACACACCTCGTATTTCCCTATCTGCTCTCTCAATACGTCATCGATTGCCCTTTGAAAAATGCTACCAGCATTTTTTAATCCAAAAAGAAAACGGCAGAATTCATACTTGCCTCCGTTGACTGAAAGTAAGGTTTTTTCGCGATCTTGTTCCGCGAGGAAAATTTGGTGATAACCAGATTTTAAGACTAGAGTTGTAAAATATATGGCTTTGCCGGGGCTTGCCAGTATTAACTCGATACTTGGCCAGGGGTATTTATCAGGAATGGTTTTTTCGTTCAGTTTCCTGAAGTCGATTACCAAACGCTTTTTCTACCACCTGTCTCATCAGACGCTTTTTTATCGACCACCCAAGTTGGATTATTATACGGTGATCTCGACGGGGTTATAATATTAGACTTCAGTAGGTTTTTTATTTCTTTATTAACGAATTCTGCGACACCCATTGGGTGCGGGTACGCTTTAGAGTACACTGGGTTGTTATCCTCAGTGCGAATAGTAGCCACCACATTTGTGTTGTACGGCAAGGTTTGAGTTGCGTCGGAGAAGACTTTAGATCTTTTTTCATCATTTCGATAAACTCCTTTTTTACTGACTCTGGAACGACTATGTCCTTTATGTTGGTAAAGTTTACATCGTCGCAATCAAGAAACTGCAGGTCCTCAGACACGGAACCATACAATATTTTTTAAGTTTGCATATTGAGGGTAGCTCCCACAGCCAACCGTCGTTCGATGGACGGTAGCGGTCTGCTCGATGTTGTTAAGCCGCTGACGCCTTTGATCAGTTATCCTATCAGAGGAGTTGGGTCTTTTTGAATTTTTTGCCTGCATATTTTGAGGTTGTGATACATTTTGGTTTTGTTTAAAATGTGGCTGTTGCTTGGACTTAGAAGACGATGGGTTCCAGTCCATGGGCTCTGCAGCCTGACGTGGATTTCCACGGTCGGCCCAGTCCTCTGGCTTACGCCCAGAACCATTTTCTTGGTTCTTATCTGGCTTTTTAAAATAATGAGGGTTCTTTTCGTTTCCTTGTTTTTCAGGAGTGCGGTACTGAGTCTTACGAAAGTCAGAATTCTGTGTCTTCTGTTCCATTGCCCTAGCATACGTTGCCGCGAACTGGCTTCTTTCGATGCTGGCTTCAGCATCCCTAGCTAATGCCAATGCCGAAGGAAGGTCTTTTGGCTGCGCTGGGAATACGACTGCTCTCAGGTTTTTTTTAGGCCTGAGATAAACACACGTAGGGCGTCCGCCCTTACGTCATTGTTGAGCAGTGTGGCTCTGTCAATGTCGTGGGACATGACAATTTTGTTCGTGATGAGGGTTAGCTTACGCTCAACCTCGTCATAGTATTGCATGAGGCTTTGGTCACTTTGGCGAACTGCCTCAATCTGTTATCGCAACAGCCTCAACGAAGTTTTGTCTGCGTAGGAGCAGTCTAATCTTGCCAGAATGACATCGAAATTAAGTACAGTGTTGTGTGATACCAGCAACGCTCGCGCTCATCCCCTAATTTTATTCCTGATTATGGTAACGGCTTGATATTGGGCACAGCTGCCCTGGTAAGGTTTAAAGAGTTCGTATGCGCACTTTTATTGTATGCAGTTTGGTGTATGTTTGTTGAAGCCGTATATTAATTAATCAGCCCACTTACATGTTTTGAAAATTTTTAGGGTCGCTTATTTTGATCGTTAGGCGCCAGTTGTATTGTAGTCGGTTGCCCGGTGGTAAGACTGTTCCAGATCCGGCCGATGATGAGGTGGCACCGGTAGGGTGCTTGATGAGTAGTAGCAGTTCAAGATAGGTGAGAATTGGCGGCCGGGCTGCTGGTCCCAGGTGGCCGCTGATGGTGTGCCACCGGGGTGGTTGATGAAGTGTAAAATAAAGTTTATGTCGACAGGTTGACTGCCCTCCTATACCCCTGGCCTTAAGCTCAGTGGGCGAATGCAAATAATAAGACGACGATAGCCGGAGTAAAGTTTACGTAGCTATATGCTCTTTATTTAAATGGTTATAAAACAGAACTGAGGAACTTAGCAGGCCGACCGCAAGAGCATAACTCACCATTCCGGGAACCAATGGGATGCAGGCACGGCCCCCAAAGGCGGGTATGCTGAGTCGGCATATAGAAAGACTAGGGTGATCCAAGAATCACTCAAGACTTGTAACCCCTCAGGAGTGTTAACTTATAGGCGTTAAGTACCGCTGGTTTTCGAGTAGTAGCATCTTCCAGTCGCCTCGGCAAGTAATGATTGTACATATCCTTTTGGTAAATTTTTCTACAGTTGTTCATTCAGTTTTTAAGGTCAATTGTGGAGGAAATGGTATGTTTTCTTATATTTCGATCAAATAAATTTAATAAGGTGATTTTGAGGATGTGGCAGAACATATGCGGTTTTATGGTTGAGCCGCAGGCGAACATCTGTGTTCGAATGCTTAGGGTCATTTGTCATTATCGTACATAAATAGCAATAAGTCAGGCATGTTTATGTTGGAGACACTTTTTTAGGATTGACCGACATAGTATTTATTTAAACACGATTCCCTTGGTAAATATTTACTCCCCAACACAAGCAGACGTGCAAATCCACGTCATGACTCCTCCGCCACCTTTTTTCACTATTGGCGGCCAATTTTGTTTTTGTCTAATTCAGTGTTTGGATTTCTCCACACTTTCTGGCGACCATCTTGCTTTCATAGAAAATCAACACATTGGCATCCTTGGCAAAAGCTATCCCTTTTTTAATGGCTTCCGTCTAGCTGCAGTCATAGGCGGAAAATATAAAAAGTCATAACAACAAAAATATAAAAAACGTATACAAATCGTTTCTAAAATGTGCAAGCTTCTTCATAGCAAACTAGACTTTTCTGGAAATCTAACGGTTCTTTCTAAAAATAGAATTGAAGGTGTGAGCAAGTGTTCATTTGCACAGCGCAGCTTGCGCTCATCGCGAATATTTTACAATAAAACCGAACTTTGAGATATTATACAAAACGTACTTGTTAAACTGTTCTTGATATATTTATTTGAAATAATACTTGTTTTTTATCAATATTTTAGATGTATTTTTTATGTTTGGCTAAAGTTTCAGTAGTGACCCCACAAAAGTCCACAATTAAGTGGTATACCAAGGTGTTTGCTGGCTCTAAGGGAAATAAATGTGTAACATTTTGTTGCAGAAATTTCCAGATGTGCTTAAAGTTTTAAAAATTCGAGCACCGTCTTAACTTTTTCAGGGTCGGTTTTGCACTACAAAAATTTGTTTGCGCTCGTGTGCTTGTTGTACTGTTGCTCTGTCTTCGTCTTTTGAGTTTGTGTTTATTAATATTGAAAGGAATCCTATAACCAGGAAAAGAACTTTCACCGTTGAGTTCTGTATAAAAACTGATTTTATTTTTCTAAGTCTTCGCTTACGTAGCTAACATGAAATTCTTATAATATACTTATCTATGGTCTACGCAGAGACCACATCTGTTTGCCTGAGCGGGAGCCTTATCAACGGTCCCCCGCAAGGCGACCCTTTGTACAGCGTGAGAACTATATTTATTGTCAGGCTCAAGTGGCCTGTACTTAAGATTACAACTGTTCGGTGCTGCACCCTTGTAGGTTTTATGTTACAGATCATTATTTACGGCTCTAGATAGATTTACATATTGACATGAACAGAGCTCTTAAAATCTTAAATTTATGACAATTAGTGTTCTTTTTGAACATTCTGCCAAGGGCCGACAAGGTGAGGTGTACAGGATATTAAGTTGTAAACTCTTTACGTTAACAATGCCAACATAAAATTAGTGGACTGTATTTTCTTTTATTCGATATATTTATTTATTTGCTTTAACTTATTATACGACACCTTGCAATGGTCCGACGAAAGTTATAGCTTGCAATCTTTGCCTTGTAGCACATTTTCTTATGGCATACGAGGTGTGTTCAAAAAGTAAGGTGACTTTTCAAATTTCTCGGGCAACATATTTTCGATTATCGATTTTTTTGTTTTGTTATATTGGTACACTCTTCCCTAACATCTGTACCAAGTTTCAATGGAACATCATCTTTTGTTTGGTTGTGAGAGGCGTAGAGTTACAAGTTGTTTTGCGAGCTCGGCGATTTTTTGCTATCGAAAAATATGGATCAAAGGATTTGCATCAAATTTTGTGTAAAAAAAAAAAAATGTATACCCATGATTCGTCACCAGTTATGACCCTTTTGAGTAAATCTGGGTCGTCGTTGACGTCATTCAACAGCTCTTGAGCGATGCTCATGCGACGGTTCTTTTGGTCAAAATTCAGCAATTTCGGAACAAACTTCGCTGACAACCGACTCATACCCAAAACGTTTGAAAAAATTTCATGGCACGAGCCAAGCGATATACCGACATCTTCAGCAACTTCTCTGATAGTGATTCGACGATTTTCCAAAACAATTTTCGTCACTGCTTGAACGTTTTCATCAGTTGTTGACGTGCTTGGGCGTCCAGAGCGAGGCTGGTCATTGGCATCTTCCCGGCCATCTTGGAAGAGTTTGTACCACTTGTACACATTTTTTTTACTCAGAACAGTTTCACCGTATGCCACTGTCAACATTTCAAGTGTTTCAGAGCACTTAATTTTATTTTTTACACAAAATTTGATGCAAATCCTTTGATCCATATTTTTCGATAGCAAAAAATCGCCGAGCTCGCAAAACAACTTGTAACTCTACGCCTCTCACAACCAAACAAAAGAGGATGTTCCATTGAAACTTGGTACAGATGTTAGGGAAGAGTGTACCAATATAACAAAACAAAAAAATCGATAATCGAAAATATGTTGCCCGAGAAATTTGAAAAGTCACCTTACTTTTTGAACACACCTCGTATATGACCATGAATATTATTATTATTAATCCTAGTCCTAAAGAAGCATGTCTGGAAATGTGATGAAAATGCAAATCTTTTAATTTAATATGATTCTCTTTTAAATATTTAATTTCCTTATCTAGGCGTACAATCTCAACATTATGATTAATAGAGTTCAATTTCAATGGATCCCAAACAACCTTTGGAATTTGACTGATACCTCCTACATACGATGATGATAATACCTCTTCACTTTCGGATTGAATATTATGATGGGCAACCAAAATCCTATGATCTGTTCTAGCAGTACAATCTGCTGCAATACTTAGAATTCCTTGCGTGGGTAAATCGAGTAACTGAATTTCTGCATTCGTACACTGTAGTCGTATCTTGGAATTAAAAGGAACCTCAAGCAGCCAACTACTTTTCTTTTCTAGCTCTGACCAATAAGAAGAATAATCTATCACTGTTTTGTATATACAGTTTGAAACTCTATTTGGCTTAAGTGGTTGTACTTCAAGAATGGTCATTCGCAGAATTCCAAGGCCAACTTCCCTGGCAAATTCTCTTATTTTGCTGCCATCTTTGACACTGGCTTAACGTTGATTCAGACATTATATGATAAGAATCTATTTCAAAATTATAAATTAAATATTCCGAAGTAATGTGAACCATAATCATTCGGTCCTCATTCTGTATTGGCAAAGGAATAATTTTAAACAGCTTAGATGGATGTCTATTAAACAGAGGAATTTTAGCATTTATAATTAATTTATTTTCGACAAATAATCCCCTAGCAGTCAATAGCGTACCTGTCCTTTTCCCTGGAAGAACTAATGTTTCGGAAAGACTACTTTGAATTTTGAATATCTCATTTTGTAATTGATTTGGCTTAAGGATGTTTGTGTTTAATCTACCATGATTAATGTCAATTAACCGACTTATGATCGCTGCCTGCACCCTTTCACTTTCTTCAATCAATGAGTTTAGTTATTTTGTTGTCATAAAGAAATTAATCGATTCCTTATAAACATAGTAACTTTCTTTTAGGACTTCTGTCATATTTTCAATTCTTGTATGCATAGACCTAAAATTATCGTTAATATATTCAGTCGTTTTCTTTAACAAATTTGTAGTGGAATCTACCACTGAAGTTTGTTTTTGGACTAATTCCTGTAAATTTTGCTGATTGTCTAATAGATTTGTCATGTTTTCTTCTAGCTGCTTCCTATCATCTTCATCCATAATCCCATATAAAATGTGATATAATGAACCCATGAATTCGAAAGGAGCTCGTTTGCTTCTTGAACTCTTTTGCATCATAAATAGATTATTATTTTCTTTTAGTTCTATTATCTGATTTTGCATATTATCCAACACGATATTGCATTGATCCTCGAAACTATGAAGCTTACCGAAAACAATTCTCATTTTCTGTATCAGCACATCACTTTTTCTAATTACGTGAAAATAGGCATCCATATTGTAGTAAATCACCAGATTCCATGATGCGCTTATAATTTCTACATCTCCTAGTGGATCTAAATAAATGGCAGCCGTCTTATTTATATTTTGAATGCTAAATGATTTATTCTCTCCTTTCATTGTTGCTGCTTGTGAGGCTTGACAGAACAATGTAAGCAATAGCATTACCAATACGGTACTTAATATCGAAAATCTGGGTGAAACTCTCTTTTTGTTTTCAACTGCCTTTTCTATAACATCCTCTACTTGTTTTACACCAATTAGAGGACAAATTTCTGTTATAGGTCTTGTGAATGAAGCTTCTTGGGTCTTAACTTTTACAACTCGAACTTTATCATCTTTGCCCTTGTGAACCTCCTCTACTTTTCCCATTGGCCATCTGGCTGGGTGACAATTTTCATCTTTTAAGAGCACAACCTGTCCTTTTTCTATATTTGGAACTCTTTTTTCCATTTATATCTCTGCTGCAGTGTGTAAAGATATTCGTCCTTCCACTTCATCCAAAAATCTCTCTTCATTTTTTGAATCAGTTTCCACCTATCGGGGTTACCAATCTTCTCATTCTCTTTAATTGACTCAAACACCTCTAATGGCGGTCTACCTATTAAAAAGTGGCCTGGTGTTAGAATTTCATTATTTTCAATATCATCCCCCGTAGTATCAAGGGTCTTGAATTCAGCACTGCTTCTATTTGACATAACAGAGTTGCCATTTCTTCATATGTCAAAATATTATCCCCAATTACCCGTTTTAAATGATATTTAACGGATTTAACAACTGTTTCCCAAAAACCTCCGACGTGAGGTCCTGCCGGCGGGATGAAATGCCAATTAATTTTGTCATTTTTAATTTCTGAAGCTACTCTACTATTATGTTTAATGGCTTCTAGAAATTCTTCATCTAACTTCCGAGCAGCACCTACGAAATTAGTACCATTATCTGAATAAATATTAGTACATTTTCCTCTTCTAGATATATATCTTTTTAATGCTGCCAAAAATGCATCGGACGTTAAGTCACTAACAGCTTCTAAGTGAATGGCTTTAGTAGCCATACACACAAAAACTGAAATATAACCTTTAAATGTCTTTTGCCCGAGATTTTTGGAGCATTTTAGGTGATATGGTCCCGCATAGTCTATTCCTGTATTAAGGAAGGGATATGAAGCATTTACCCTGTAATTTGGTAAATTACCCATTAATTGTTTATCTGTACATTGTCGATATCTCGCACAAGTCTCTTAACCTAAATATCCAATATACCCTTTGTATTTGATTTCTCATTAGGTTAATTCCGCCATGTAAGGTCTCAGCATGAGCCTTTTTAATTATCAAATCAGATAGGTGGCATTTATCTAATATTATTGGGTGCTTGACATCAAATCGCATATTGCTATTTTGCAGCCTTCCACCCACTCTAAGAACTCCA
Source organism: Drosophila eugracilis (assembly GCF_018153835.1). Lineage (NCBI taxonomy): Eukaryota > Metazoa > Arthropoda > Insecta > Diptera > Drosophilidae > Drosophila > Drosophila eugracilis. Next base: position 133,013 of record NW_024571944.1, on the reverse strand, counting down.
TCTGTGTCTAAGAATGGGTGCAACCCTAATATTTTACTCTTGGATTCGATTTCTTTACCGTATCTCAAGCAAATCATTTCTGACATAAATTAAAGCTCCTGTTGTTTTTTAACAATCAGTATTCTAGCGCTTCTTAATTCATCAACTGTCAGAAAAGCTGGATATGAAGCCTTTTTAACTTTAATACTAATAAATCTTAGCACCAAAGCTACAACTCGCTCTAATTTTTGAAAACTTGATTATCTTTCATGTAACTTAAATATGTTGTTTTCTGTACTCGTGATTACGGTACTAACAACTATTTCTTCTTTCTGATCCAATTGAAACTTTGGCCAATGGTCTTTAGACATCAAAAGCCAATTTGGCCATTCCACCAAATTGAGCACTCTTTTAATTTGGTGGCGCAAATACCTCTGGAGGCAATGTCAGCAGGGTTATCTTCCGGCTTCAGATGACTCCATTCTGTATCCATTAGTTTTTTTATATCATCAGTTCTATGTCTAATAAATTTATCTTTGCAGTTCCCATTACGTATCCAAGCTAATGTAATAGTGGAATCACTCCATGCAAAACTTTCTGCTATGTTAGAAATTGATTCCTATGTTCTCTGCATTAACTTACTTAAAAGATGGGCTGCGCAAAGCTCTAACTTAGGAATAGTCTTTCTGTTTTTCTTAGGATTTATTTTACTTTTACTAGCTATTAACGTGACCGAATCTTCTACCTTTGCATATACAACCGCCGCGTACGCTTTTTCAGAAGCATCTGAACCGGAAAATTTGTATTTTTTTTTTGTTTTGTATTCTCCAGCATTGTCTACATTTTCAATAATTTCTTGATGATTCGAAATCCATTTCCTCAAATTCATCCCTACTTTTTCTAGCTTCAATGAGACCTGTTTAACAATTTCTTTGGATTCTTTAATGCTGTATGATCCTATCATCAAATCATCCTTATAGAAATCATTTTTTATAATTCCCCTTATTAGTGGATCTTTACATTTATCTCCTATATCCGCTAGCACTCTTTTAGCTAAATACGGAGCCGAAGCAGTACCATAGGTAACTCTAGTTAATTTATAGTCTTTATTTTTATTTTTTGGAGAATCCCTCCACAAGACATGCAAAAATTCTTGATCGCATTCTGCTATATTTATTTGACGGTACATTTTTTCAATGTCCGCTAAAACTACATACTGCCATCTGCGCCACTTTAAAATGATGTCGAAAATATCTTTTTGAACTCTAGGTCCAATATACATAATATCATTTAGACACTTACTATTAGTTGTTTTTGCCGACGCATCAAAAATAACCCTTAATTTTGTTGTTAAGCTCGCATCTCTAATTACGGCTTGATGGGGTAAATAATATTTACCTTCTGAGTTTGCCTCAACCATATGCCCTAAAGACATGTATTCTGTCATAAACTTACAGTAATGTTCTTTTAGGTTTTGATTTTTAATTAGTTTTTTCTCTAAATTTAAAAATCTTTCCATGGCTTGGTCTTTAGATTCCCCTAAGGTTTCTTCTTCCTTAAAGGGCATCTTCACAACATATCGTTCTGAAGAGTCTATGTGTGTTGTTTTCGTGAAATTTTTTTTACATAATTCGGATTCTAAATCCTCTTTACTTTCTTCCTCCAATTCCCAAAATCTTTCTAAATCCTTGCACTCTATCGTGGTCGCAACTACCGTGTTACTTCCTTTTGATTTGGTGCATCCAGAAACTATCCAACCAAAGTCTGTGTTTGACCAAGAAGACCGTTTATCTTTATTACTCCTTTTTGAAGAATTTTAGCATATAAATCGGCTCCTATAATTAAGTCCACTCGACCTGGCTTGTTAAATTCGGGATCGGCTAACGGGTAGATTTGCCACCTCGTTTTATCAATATTTAATGAACGCTTTTATTAATTTTGGAAGGACAATTGCCTCCACTACTAATTCATTTTTTCTTTCTTTTAAAGGTTTAATGTTTAGTTTTATTTTATGCTTTGATATGCATTTTTTTATCGAGGAAACTCCACTAATCTCAGTATAATTTCTTATTTTTGATAACTTAAGTATTTGTGAAGCTTCCTCTGATATTATCGTACTCTGTGATCCGCTGTCAATCAGCGCTCTGAGTTTTTCAAAGCCTCCACTAGCTGATTTCACATGAATCAATGCTGTGGCCAATAGGGCTTGTTCCGTCGTCCTACACGTATTCACTTTTTCTTTATTATTATAAATGTGAAGAAGCGTGTGGTGCGGTTTCTTGCAATTCAAGCAAAGAATTTCATTCGTGCACTTTTTATTGCTTGAATGCTTCAGACACTTAAAACAAATGTGCCTTTTTCTAACCCAGTCATTTCTTTCTGCTGGTTCCATACCTTTACATTTATAACATTGTGTTATATTACGGTTTGGTAAATTACAACAAGCGCAATTTTCTTTGCTGCTTTTGTTTTGAAACTCTTTTCTAAAAGGTTTATTCTCCTGTGGAAAAGAGGAAATGGAGCTGAGTCTTTACTCTAAGAACTCCATGACATCAGAAAGTGCCTGAATTTCTTTTGTCTTTTTTACAAGGCTCTCATATAAATTTAGAGAATCCTTGTTAAATTTTCGAAGTAAAGTAAGGGCAAATACTGCATCCACATCTTCGGATAATTGTGCCTTTGATTTTATAATATATATTGACTCATTAATTGTGTCAATAAATGTTTTAATTTGCTTATTGGATTCCAAATTTAAATTGGGTAAATCCATAAGCCTATTCATATGATCAGAGAAAATTTTTCTTCTGTTCTCATAACGCTTGGTTAGCAACTTCCAAGCTCCTTTTAAAGCTGATTTGAGATAACTAAATTTAACGGCAGTTTTTAGGTCCTCTCTTGTATGAATGAGTTCCAAAAACCGCTCATTAAATAGATCCCATTCTTTGGTATCACCGAAGAAAGTGGGTATCTGTATTTTTGGTAGCTTAGGTAATTCCTCTGCATTTACAGTTATTGATTCCTTAACAATATCTTGTTCCTTGCTAAGTCTTTTATCTATAGCGTCTATAATGTTTCCGACATCGAATTCTAATTCGATAACAATCATTTCAAATTCCTTGCTTTTAAAACAACTTCTTACTTCCTCAATTAAACCAAAAGTCTTAGCTTTCCAAAATTGAATTTTATTTTTTCTCACCCCCAGGGAAAAGAGATCGGACGTTAAATTATTAACGGATTCATTTAAATAATTCCTTAAACACCCAGCATTTATGTCAAATTCTTCCTTCAACATATCAGCTCTCGATGCGTGCCTAATTTCGCCTATTTCTGCAACTTTTTGATCACCGCTTCCTGCTGCCTTACCCGAGTCTTTCTCAACTGAATCTTGAGTTTTTCAAGTACCATCATCATCGCATCATAATGTTTTAATGTAAAATACTCGTGCTCAACTGGTCCTACTTTTAGTAAAGCACTATGATTGTAAAAAAACACCTTTTGTATGTCCAAAGTTTTTTGAAATTCCGGAAGTGTTAAGTGCACTTTTGCCTATAAAATTCTTGTTTGCTGTGTTAGCTCGGACTGCTTCTTTAAGAGCTCAATGGCCTTTTCGGACGACATTTTCTTAATTTATTTAAAATTTTTTTTTTTTATTTTTTAAATTAAGTTATTTAAATTTAGGAATAAATTTGTATTTCTTATCTGAATTTTTCCTGTTAAGCCGCTGTAGACGTCGATGGTAGGAGCGATGCTTGATGTTGAAGATGTTGGCTGCTTGTTGTTGAAGTCGTCTTGCTGTGTTTGCTGCTGAAGTCGTCCTTCTGGGTCTTCTTTTCTTCTTTTTTTTTTTTTAAGTTTGTTTTTGTGTTGTAATTTTTAAATTTTGTTTTTGAGTTGTAATTTTTGTGTTTGTTGGCTTTGGATTATTAACTTTTCCATGCTTTTTTAGCATTGTAGGCACTTTATTTTGCTTAGCTCTTTGGCTTTTAGCATTTGTAGGCACTTTTTCTATTTGAATCCAACTTTTTGGATGTTTTAGAATTTTATGGGTTCACTTGTCTATTTTTATTTTCACAAGTGTTAATTTGCTATGCATTTTTCACAAATTATTATTATTTTTTTTATTATTATTTTGTCTGATGTTGGCCTCAAACACGCCTTACCACCAAAAATAAATGTATTTTTTATTTTTGGTTTAAAAAACACACACTTTTTATGTTTTATTTTTCCGATGTTATGGCCTCGGAAACGCTCAATGGTTAGCGACCTTTAGCTGTTTTTTTTTTTTTAAACAGAATCTTTAATGTGCTTTAAAAAACAAAAAAAGACTCTTTGCTTGTCCTTTTGCTTTTATATAGTTCAACACTTTTGTCTCTTACCTTTGGTAGAGGAAAACAATCGTGTGAATCTATTTGCTACCTTTAGCTGCAAGCGTCTAGCACTTAGCAGAATCTTTAAGGTACAGAAAATCTCTGAGTTTCTTACCTTTAGTAGGGGAAAACTGCAGAGAGGTCTGTCCAATTGTTTAGCAAGGAATAAAAAAGGCTCGATTGACCTAAATGAAAGGAATCCTGTAACCAGGAAAAGAACTTTCACCGTTGAGTTCTGTATAAAAACTGATTTTATTTTTCTAAGTCTTCGCTTACGTAGCTAACATGAAATTCTTATAATATACTTATCTATGGTCTACGCAGAGACCACATCTGTTTGCCTGAGCGGGAGCCTTATCAACGGTCCCCCGCAAGGCGACCCTTTGTACAGCGTGAGAACTATATTTATTGTCAGGCTCAAGTGGCCTGTACTTAAGATTACAACTGTTCGGCGATGCACCCTTGTGGGTTTTATGTTACAGATCATTATTTACGGCTCTAGATAGATTTACATATTGACATGAACAGAGCTCGTAATATCTTAAATTTATCACAATTAGTGTTCTTTTTGAACAAATATTTTTTCATTTATTAATAGTTTTGATTTTTTTGTTTACTCCCTAGCTATAAACTTTAATAGGTTCTTTCTATAAGTTTGTATTCTCACTTTTATATGTTTTCAATGTTGTAGCGCCATTGAACGGGGAACAAAATTGATTCAAGGCATAGAAGCGAATATTAATAAAAACGGCTATATTGTTGACAATATATTGTTTGAAAATAAATTACCCGGGAGCAATCTAAGCCCCCACCAATTTACATTAGGGAGAAAATCACGAACACCCTGGTAAACAAAATTGTTGCGCTGACTGGGGACGGAAACTTTCATGTTGTTCCGGTCACAAAAAGGGATATCCATGAAACCCAGCTTCAGACCAAATCTGAAGAACAGTTCCGAGCTGTATCCAAATTTCTGGAGGAAACTAGGAAAAGCTACTATACGTACCAACTTAAAAGCAGCAAAGGCCTGCAAAAGGTAATAAAAGGAATCGACCCCGACGTAATCACCAAGGGAGTTATCGATGTTCTCAGGCAATAAGGGTTCTCTGCAAAAAACGTTAGTAATATTGTGAACAGGAAAAAAGAGCCGCAACCACTCTTCAGGGTCGTGCTCGAGCCAGACAGCAAAGTCCTGAAGAAAAATGAAGTGCATCCCATTTATAATCTGCAATACTTATTGCACCGAAGAATTAACGTGGAAGAGACACATAAAAGAAACGGCCCAGTGCAATGCAAACATTGTTAGGAGTATGGACACTCCAGGGTATACTGTTCACTTTGAACAGTCTGTGTAGCTAGGGGAGACTTCCACAATTCGGCCAACTGCTCTGCCAACAAAGAAGACCCCAAAAAGAAAAAATGCGGTAACCACACGGCAAAGTACAGAGGCTGCGCGATCTACAAGGAGATAAAGGACCGATTGCGTAAAGTGACAGCAACGCGTCATCAGAATACCCAAAATGTGTACAATTACCCGCGTACGCCGCTGGAAGTATTTTCCGACACGGCTGCAAGATCAACTAAATACCCAGAAGGGCTGCTAATAAGCCGATGCCCTTCGATCAGGGACGGAAAACCCACTCCAGCCTAATCTAGGAAACGTTCAACAGACCCAACTTCACTCGCAAGGCACTCTGAAATCTATGAAGATCTCCATGCAACAAAGTATTATGGAATTCATGTCATTCATGAAAACGACCAAGCAAACACTGGTTCATAACCAGAACATGGTGCTACAGCTTCTGTAGCTAAGCAGTGCAAATAACAGATGGCAAATCTACGAATAACGATGAGGAACGCCAATGGCGTTTCACGGCACAGCCATGAAGTAACACAGCTTCTGAATGATAATCATATCGACATTATGCTACTGGCAGAGACGCACCTCACAAACAAATACAACTTCCAAGTAAGAGGATACACTCTCTACCGCACAGATCATCCAGATGGTAAAGCCCACGGCGGAACCGCCATTCTAATCAGGGAACGCATCAGGCACCACTTTCCCCGAAGTTATGCAACTAATTATTTGCAAGCTACGTCTATACAAATGCAGTCAGGCAACGGAAACCTCACCATAGCCGCTGTCTACTGCCCACCTCGCTTTACAATTTCTGAAGGACAATTCATGGACTTCTACAACCTACTTTGAGATCGTCTTATAGCCGCATGCGACTATAATGCTAAACACACGCACTGGGGACCACGCCTTGTGACTCCCAAAGGAAGGCAATTATACAATTCAATCATTAAACCGAACAACAAATTAGACTTCGTTTCCCCCGGCAGCCCCACATATTGGCCAACAGACCCCAGGAAAGTTCCAGACCTAATAGACTTTGCGGTGACAAAAAACATTCCCCGCAATTTAATAAGCGACAGAGCACTTTTTGACCTGTCGTCAGACCATTTGCCAGGGCAAATAGCTCTGCTTCAAAGCACAAAACTACAGATGACCCCTACAGGTTGACGCCGCACAGAACCAACTGGTTAAAATACAAAAAGTATGTAAGCTCACACATCAAATTAAACTCTCAATTTTACCTCGCAGCGGACGGCTCTACCGATGCTCCTCAAGAAGTATTCGTGGAGGCAGGGAGATGCAAACCAACCACCTCATAACTAATCTGCAAATTGAACGGCTAGTTCTAGAAAAGGGGAGCCTGCGACGTGCCTGGCAAACCAAAAGGTCGCCGTCATCAAAACAACGTCTTAATAAAGCCACTCGCACACTAAATCGAGCTCTAAAGCAAGAAGTAGAAAAGGCACACCTGCGGTGTATTAAAAAACTTTCGCCAACCAGTACAAAACATTCTCTGTGGAGGGCTCATCCAAATCTGAGCTCCCCTATCGAAAAAGTCACGCCGATAAGGAATTCATCTGGCAGTTGGGTCCGCAGCGACGCGGATAGAGCCGAAACTTTTGCTTTACATCTCAGAAACGTCTTCCAGCCTGGTTCATTTGTACTACCACAATTCGACATCCACATGGACCTAGGCATTGTTAGCGTAAAAGATGAAATAGACAAAACAAAAGTTAAACTGTCCCTTTGGCGTTGATAGGTATCAGGGATTCATACTATGCCGATACAAATATTCGAGGAATTAAAACATTATAATTTCTTTATTTAAAAACTAACAGAGAGATATTGATAGAGCACTGGGACTGTTTAACAAATATACATCGATAGGAACTAACGTATACAAAAAGAAAATATATAAACTAGAACAATGTAAAACAGGAGGAAACGCTATAGTCGAGTGCCGCGACTACAAGGTACCCGTTACTGTTTTACACAATTTTAAAATATTCATTTTGCTAGTGGAAATTACCCAATTACCTATTGTCGGAGAAAGCATGTCGAGGAACTGATAGTGAAGTCACTGCCCATGTTAGGCCTTATAACCTAAATTTTTTCATAAGTAGCGAAATAATGTTCCGATTTGAAAAATCTTTGGTAAATCGATAGATATAAACAGAAATAAGTTATACAACGTCAAACGAAGGCATTCATATAGACGCCAATGTGTTCCGCGGTTTGTAGGCGTTAGAGTGGGCGTGGCCGGATAAAAACTCGTGGAAAGTTGCAGAGGCATCCCTAAAATACGTATTCTTAAGCCCAACTTTCTAGCTCTTTTAGTTCCCGAGATTTTTGCATTTTTGGTTTTTCGGGTTAAAAATCCACATGTTTAATCCGAACTTTCTTTCACTTTTAGTTACCGCTTGGTGGGCGTATGCTGAAATAAACTTGCGCTGTCCCGGGACCTCAAAAATCTTCATGCTTAATCTCAACTTTGTATCTGCTATAGTTCCTGAGATCTCAGCATTCATACGGACGGACGGACGGACGTATAGACGGACGGACGGACAGACGGACATGGCTCAATCGACTTCGCTATTGATTCTGATCAAGAATATATATACTTTATAGGGTCGAACACGCTTCCTTCTATCTGTTACATATTTTTCAACGAATCTAGTATACCCTTTTACTCTACGAGTAACGGGTATAAATATAATATACTCGTAAAGATTAAATTCACATAAAAATATGGGATAAAAATATTATTCACATAAAAGTTAAATAATCATGCGAACCTCACGGGTCTTGAATTAAATTAATCAATCAATGAAATTAAAACGAAAAATTTTATAAATTAGCTTTTCTTCTTTTGGATCTAATGCAAGCGAATCAGATTTCTTTGGCAAGAATTTGTGATACCGAAACTTAAGCAGCAAAAACGCCAAAAAATTTCTTAATTTTTTTCAATTTTATTTAATGGCGGTATATTTTTTTGTTTTATTAAATTAAATTATTAAGTTTAAGAAAGTTATGCTCGCATTTTTCCGTTATTCTTTTATTGAAATTTTTCTTTAGTAACACATCACTTATAAATGCATTAAGAATATTTGCCAAAATACTGAAATTTAAATAATTATAGCCGTTACTCGTAGAGTAAATGGGTATACTAGATTCGTTGAAAAGTATGTAACAGGTAGAAGGAAGCGTTTCCGATCCTATAAAGTATATATATTCTTGATCAGGATGAATAGCTAAGACGATTGAGCCATGTCCGTCTGTCTGTCCGTCTTTCCGTCTGTACTTCTGTCCGTCTGTCCGTATGAACGCTGAGATATCAGGAACTATAAGAGATGCAAAGTTGAGATTAACCATGAAGATTCTTGAGGTCCCTACGCTTACGTTTATTACAGCATCCTGCCACGCCCACTCTAATGCCGAGAAATCGTGAAAAAATTAAATCGCTGAAATCTCAGGAACTATTAGAGCTAGAAAGTTAAAATTTAGATTGTATAATCTTTAGATGTCAGCGCATCTTATACCGCCACACCCACCCATGCGGCCACCAAGCTCAAAAGACGGTTTTTACATTTTTTAGAAAAGCTGATATCTCGGTAACTATAAGTGATAGAATGTTCGGTATAGGCATGTAGGGTTTTATGATGCTCCCAATGCGAATTGTTTTTTTCCGATGAAGACAAGCCCACTCCAACGCCCACAAAACCCGAAACATCAAAAATGCAAAAATCACGGAAACTGTAGCTACAAAGTTGTGCCTTAGAATACGTATTTAAGAGATGCCACTGCAACTTGCCACCTGTTTTCATCCCGCCACGCCCACTCTTACGCCCACAAACCGCAAACAACTCTGGCGTTTATATTATTATTATTCTTTTGACCTTGTATAACATATTTCTTTTAATATCTATCGATTTGTTAAAGATTTTTTAAATCGGAACATTATTTCTCTACTTATGAAGAAATTAAGGTAATAAAGCCTCACATGGCCAGTGACGTCACTATCAGTTACTTGACATACTTTCTCTGACATTAGGTGGCCCTTGGAGAATTTCCACTAGCAAAATGAATATTTTAAAATTGTGCAAAACAGTAACGGGTATCTCATAGTCGCGGTACCAGCGTACCCAGTAACTTAACTTATTTTCAACACAAAATAATACGAATGAGCCGCCGGGCAGAAATCACAAAATCACTCGTAATTCTGAACCACTCAACTTGGCCTTTGCCTTTAGATTATCATTTTCGCTCGTTAGTTTTTCTTGACTCTTTGGACTCTTGACTTGATTTTTTTCTTTTACACTATAGATTAACGAAAAAAAAGAACTCCTGCTTAAACTCTCTGATCGTTTCTCTTTTTAAATTTTTTGTCTTTTGACACTTTTCCGTACAACTCTTCGAACTGCCTGCCTTCCTGTCACTATCCAGAACCGCGGGCGAGTGTGCGCTAACGTCAGCTGCGCACCGCCGTGCAGCTCAGTGAAATGATGGGAACTTGGGAGTATTATCGGATGTCGGTGCTCATATGGCAATCATATGCCCTCACTCGCAGGATGCCTTCCGACAAGATCGGCGACAAGCTCAAAAGCTTACTTCGCGCAGGTAGCCGTTTACTGTCCCTTACTGCAACCAATCTACTATGAACGATTCCCGCTGCACGATGCGCACTATAGAGCAAAGTCATTAGAGCAAGGGCGAGCTCTTCAATGGTAAGGGGCCCGATGCGGCTCTCCCCTTTGCTCGAACTCCATCGAAGGCCAATCACCCGGACTGCGTGTAAGCCACTCATGGCCTCGCCACCACAAGCCAAAGCCCTTCAATTCACCCGGAGACAGTCCCCTTGTCGCACAGTCCGCTGGGTTCTCAGCCGTGCCCACATACCAGAATGAACACGACTCTGTTGGCCACGAACGTCTTCCACCTAGTGATGTCTCCGTACAGCCAGTGTAAAAGAATTGTGTCATGTGTGCGTCCAATGGAAAGACTCGATGGGTAGGTCGCTTAGCCACTTAGCCGAAGTAAGCCATTTCACCAACTTGACGGCCAAAACTGCGCCACTCAGCTGCGTTCTAGGTATAGTCAAGGACCTTGTAGGAGTAACCCTTAACTTCGAGGCAAGCAGTGAGCTAAGGCACACTCCGTTCACGCACTCGAGTTTTAGGTAGACCGTAGCCGCATAAGATGTTGATGAACCGTCAGAAAACGGGTGAAGCTGAGCTGACACAATGCATCCAGGGGACGCCGATCCTCAGCAACCAGTCCCGAAACGCTCGCCACCGTTCGACCAGGGCATCAGGAACCTCGTCTTCCCACTCCAACGCCGACTGAGTGTCATTCTCATGCACTTTCTTTGCCATGGTAACCTCCTTTAAGATCAGCTTTCCCACGATGATGACTGGTACGATGAGAACGATAAAATCATCCGTTTAGCGAACCTAGCTGGAATTTCAAAATTAACCTGACCTTAACTTTTTTTTTTATAGCTTTGCTTTTATTTATTGAATCTACTCTTAATTTTGAGACTAACAATAAGCTGACAAATCTTAACATTAAAATTTAACTAACAGGTCATTGTGACGAAGGCGTGATTGGCTGCTCAACCTTGTTAGACCTCTCGCCAGGTGGTTAGGGTGCACCGATATCTTGGTGAAGTACTTTACCTTCTGTTCTTCGATCACTTCTTTGACTGGTAGAATGTTTAAGTCGCGATGTATGTTTTCGTTGCGAACGTACCACGGTGCCCCGGTGATTGTTCTCAGGATCTTCGACTGAACTCTCTGAACAATGTCAATGCTGCTATTGCTGGCGTTCCCCCATAACTGGGAGCCGTACATCCATATAGGTTTTAGTACCGAGTTGTACAGAAGGATTTTATATTCAAGGATAAGAGGTGACCGAGCGTTGATAAGCCAATGAAGGCTGCTGGCTTTTAGCTTTAGGTGTCTTCTTTTGTCTTCAATGTGCCGGCGCCATGTGAGTCTTCTGTCGAGATGTACTCCCAGGTATATTACCTTGTTTGCCTGAGGCAGTAGAGTGTTGTTTAACGTAATCGGCGGGCAGTGAACGTAACGTGCTTACATTTTAGTTCGTTTACTTTAATTCACCAATCTGATAGCAAATTTTCAACGCTACCTCCAGCTCCAACACTGTAATCATCAGATATAGCAGTCTTGCACCTCACAACAAATTTTCTGTCGTGAAGGTAAGACTCTAAAATCTTGTGGGTGCTGTTGGGGAGCACTGTCTTGATCTTGTACATTACACCTTCTAGCCAGACTCTATCAAATGCTTGAGAGACATCTAAAAATATGGCAGTACAGTACTCTCGATTTTCGAAAGCGTTCCGAATTTCTGATGTTATCAGGTTGACCTGCTCAATTGTTCCATGCTTTTCACGAAACCCAAATTGGTGTGAAGGGATTCCTTCTTGGATTCTGAGGTATGTGTTTATCCGATTCATTGGGCTTTTTTCAAAGAGTTTAGATAGGCAAGAGAGTAGGCTTATAGGTCTATATGACGTGGGGATAGTGTGGTCTTTCCCCGGTTTTGCTATCATTACTATAATTGACTTTTTCCATCTCACTGGAAAGTGGCCAAGTTTTGCGATGGCATTAAAGAGCTGGGTTAGAATGCAAACGGCGCAGTATGGGAGCTCAATGATCATTTTGGGAGTTATGAGGTCGCAGCCCTGGGATTTTTTTGGATTCAGTTCTTTTGATGATGTTTACGATTTCGCTTGGGCGAAACTCAATTGGCTCATGTTGAGGCTGGGGTTCATATCACGTCGTAAGCGTCGCTTTTCTAGGATGAGATGTTCGATTTGAAGATGTGTCTTCTTTTGATTGCATTGTGTGTTTATAGTTTGAGCTGTTGAAACTCGAGCTGCAGAGACGAGTACAGACTCCAGTGAATAAACAAAACTGTCTACGTTTTCTTCGTCGCTGAGGTAAGTACTTAACTCAATGTGTGAGCTAATATACTTCCTGTACTTAACCCAATTGGTTTTATGTGAGGTCAGTTTTAATGATTGATCCCATGTTTTTGGATGTTGAAGTAGAGTAAAAAGGACAGGCGAGTGATCAGATGAAAGATCCGAAAGGCATTCGCCGCTTATCATATTTTTAGGAATGTTTTTGGTAATCGCAAAGTTTATTAAATGGGGAAGTTTCCTTGGGTCTGCCGGCCAGTATGTTGGTGTGCTAGAAGAAACATAGTCGAGCTTGTTCTTAACTTTGATAATTGCATTATAGAGCTGCTTTCCTTTTGGAGTCACGAGAAGAGATCCCCAGTGTGTGTGCTTGGCATTATAGTCTCATAATTTGCATAGTGTATGGTCCTAGTGAGCATCTGGCTGCAGTCGAGAAGAAGACTTAAGGGTTTGACCTGGAGGCTATCAACTGTTTATTTTGGGTGCGGGTAGTAATTCCCCTCTGGCGGATACGACTTTTCAGCTCCTTATAAACTGGGCAACCTCTATAGTTAGCAATGTGATTTCCACCGCAGTTTCCGCACTTTTTCGAGTTGTGGTCATCTTCGCTGGGCAGTGTACGGATTCATGAAGCTCACCACAAACTACACACACCGGGCGCAGTTTACAGTAAGACCTTTTATGGCCATATTCTTAGCAGTTCGCGGCTTCTCAACTTTAATTTTGTGGTGCAGCAGGAACTGAAGATTGTATATTTCTTTAAGGGCTTAATTTCTGGTTCGAGCTCAACCTTAAAGAGTGGCTGCGGCTTTTAATCCCTGTTAAGAATATTGAAGACTGTCTTAGCGCTAAATCCCTTCTCTTATTACGCCTTTGTTATCTCTGCAGGCCATACTTCGGACTCTATGTCCTTGCTGCTCTTTAGCTGATACGTGTAAAAGTTCTTTTTTCTGTCGGTGAGATATTTCGATAATACTCTGTAATTATCTTCAGACTTCGTTTGAACTTTTGTTTCCTGGATGTTACCCTTTACGAGTGGTATTATGTGGAAGTCGTCCTTGCCAATAAGCTCTATAATTTTGTTGACAAGAAAGGTGGAACTTTTTAGCTTAAGCTTCCTTAGCTTAGCTTAGCTTCCTTTTGATTTGGATGTAGCGATCCATACCAGTCTGCACAGCCTGCTTGATATTTTCTTTGTTTTTGTTCTCTTTTTCGGGCAGCGCAGCGGCAGAAGTATTATTGTTTGCACTGCTAACTGAAGACGTTGTTAAACGAGCTAAATCCCTTCTCTTGTAGCGCCTTAGTTATCTCTGCAGGCGATAATTCGGACTCTATACCCTTAAGTAGGACTTGCAGGCCCTTGTTGCTTTTTAGCTGATACGTGTAAAAGTTCTTTTATTTGTAGGTGAGATATTTTAATAATACTCTGTAATTATCTTCAGACTTCGTTTGAACTTTTGTTTCCTGGATGTTGCCCTTTACGAGTGGTATTATGTGGAAGTTGTCCTTGCCAATAAGCTCTATAATTTTGTTGACAAGAAAGTTGGAACTTTTTTCTCGTATGTAAATTGGCGGGTGCTTAGGCTTCCTATTTTTGACTTTAGTAGATTCGGACGAGATTTTAAAACGGTTTGAGTTCGTGGAAGAGTTGAGAGTTTAGGGGGCTTAGCTTCCTTTTGATTTGGATGTAGCGATCCATACCAGTCTGCACAGACGGCTTAATATTTTCTTTGTTTTTCTTCTCTTTTTCGGCAGCGCAGCGGCAGCAGTATTAATGTTTCCTCTGCTAGCTGATGACGTCGTTAAACGCGCTGTCGTTACAGTTGTCAAAGAAATTGTAGTGCTAGTTACTGCGGTCTTTGGCTGCAGAGACATCTATGGCAGCGAGGGGGAGCAAGAACGCGCTCTCTCGCTCTCTACGTTTAAGAATTCGGTCAAGTTTGGGGTAATTGACCGTGTTTTGGAAGAGCTTGCATTACTTTCGGTTGCTTTGAAAGAGAAGTAGGCGTTGTTTCTTTGTACTGAAAGCCGTCTCTCGTCTTGCTCACGTTGACGTTGTGTGCGAACTCATTGCAATCGAAGTTTGCTAGAATTTTAATGATATGTTTTATATTAATTAATTAAGCAATCAATATAAACATTAGTGATTTCGTCGCTGAAAGCGCCTTTTCCCATTCTTCTTGGCTTACGAAACCAGTCACTGCACTTTTTTGATATTATTGAATACTTTTTTCCCGGAGCACAATAAAATACACGTCTGCATACGACGATGACTTCACAGTCCTTATTCGGAAGCCAATACATCCCTAACGCTTTGATAGGATCCGTAGTGTCCCAAATTAAAGGAGTCCTGCTGGACTGATGAACCGCAGGAATCGAGAGCAACTCCATACACGCGGATTTGATCGCACTCGATACTTGTGTCCCCTTATCCCTTGCCTCGTCCAACATGTGACTTCCAGAAAGAATGTCATTCACAAATATTTTGCTCATCAATACCTCTTCCGCCTTGAATGACTCTGATGGCTGTGAATGGTGCAGACGCCGTCCCAAAGGTTAGCATTGACAAGGCAAAAACTCTGATGGACCCATCCGCCGCCCGCCATAAAATCCGCTGGTATTCGGCGTCTTCATGATATACATCTGTACAACGATACATATTCTGGATATTCGCTGCAAAAAAGAAACGACCACCCATTTAGTATAACATGCGACATGTCGTTCTGTAGGGCAGGCCCAGTCCACAGCACGTCGTTCAAGGATCTTCCGTTGATAGTCATTGGGGAGGCGTAGAAAACGATTCTTTCTTTAACCGACTGCGGTTCCGTCTTAAAAACCGCATGATGCGGCAGTACGCAGGAAGCCACATGCCTATCCATAGAAGTACGCATCAGAGAACGGCTTTCACTGCCCACCGCCGGCGCTATTTGATTGAGGGCAAAGTACTCCTCAAACTCCTCGACATATTTGCTCCACCGCTCCGGACTGCTCGACGGACGCCATTCCAACTGCAAGAACCTATTCAGCGCCATCTGATTCGATCTACCCAGAACCATAGTTGGATCAATGTATGCTTTGAAGGGCAAACGTACCACGTAACTGCCATCCGATCGAAGCATATGTGTCTTCTGAAAAAAGGACTCCCACCAGAGGTCCCCTTCAGATGTTAAGGAACAGTTCGGAATGGCCTCAACCTCGCAAAAACGCTTGAGCAATGCCTCGATGTCCAAAAGCACCCGATGACAGCGTACCTGGGTCGCTCCCTTAACTCCGTCTGCCAAATCAGATAGGATCCACCCAATATGAGTGTTTTGAGCTATAGTCTCGCCGGGCAGCCTGATCCAGGTGTCCGGTAAAATGATTTGCGCCAACAGGTCCACACCCAAAATAAGATCAACTCGGTTCGATCGTGAGAGGTTCGGATCCGCCAGCGGAAGCCCTCGTATATGACCTCAACGCTGGGGCATGAAGCTGCGACCCGGAAGACAGGTCAGTATACTTGCACCTACGACCGCCCCCAAGATCCATTCCAAAAATAGCAGTCATACCAAGAAGCGTTTATGTTAAGTAACAACAACAACATTACAGAACGTTTTAAGTCTTTATGAAGTATAATGTGTAAAATTAATGAAAAATATGAATATGATAACGAAAAGCATTCTGAGTTTAGTCCTAAAAATGTTGAAAAACCTATGCTAAGAACATTCTTGAAAAATATTGATGTAAATTTAGCTTCAGTCATAATTAATAGAAGTGTAAAAAATTTAAGAGAAGCTTTCAATTTATTGGAAACCGAAGGTCTTGTTAGTACTCAAAATGTTAAATCAAAATTTCCTCAAAGTAACGAAAAACCGAACAAAACGGAAAATCAAAACTATCACAATACAAAAAATCAAAGAGACCGATATTACAAACTAAATTATAATAATCAAGATCAGAATGAAAACCACAACAACAATTTCCAAAATGTAAAAGCTTATTCAGGGAACTTTCGATCAGGAACACAAAATTTAAATTCAAATCAGAACTGTACAAATCAACAAAGACATATTTTAAAAATGGAAATCGATCATGTTGAGGTAGATAAATTTAATTGTAGCCAATTTAAATATGATAATCAAGATCAAATTAAACTGTTCTTGCCATGCAAATTTTCATATAGTTGCCTCGAAAAATCACTTCCCTTAATTAACATAACTATAAACAATGAAATAATCACAGCCTTGATTGATACTGGTTCAACAACTTCCATGTTAGATAGAAATAAATTGTTACAATATCCTCGAAGTACTTTGCGTCATCCAATATCATTTTCATCTGTAAGTTCAAAAGCGCTAAAAACGCAAGACATTGTAACTGATTTACCTATTGAATTTAAAGAAGATGCCACAATGAATTGGAAATTGGCAACATTTAATAACAAATCGTTAAATGCTATAATAGGTCAAAATATTCTTAAGCCATTAAATGCTGTTATTAATTTTTATCAAAACAAGAGGAAACGCTATAGTCGAGTGCCGCGACTATAATATTAATTTTTCTAGTGGAAATTAACAAGGCGCTACTTATTGTCAGAGGAAGTATGTTAAGTAATCGATAGTGACGTCACAATACATGTAAGGCTTTATAACAAAAATTTCTTCATAAATAGCGAAATATTGTTCCGATTTAAGAAATCTTTGTGAGCGTTAGAGTGGGCGTGGCCAGATGCAACTTTGTGGCACGTTGCAGAGGCATCTCTTAAATACGTATTCTTAAGCAAAACTTTGTAGCTCCTATAGTTTTCGAGATCTTTGCATTTATGGTTTTTCGGGTTTTGTGGGCGTTACAGTGGGCGTGGCTTTATCGAAAAAACATTTCGCATTGGGAGCATCATAGAAACCTACATGCTTAATCCGAACTTTCTGTTTCTTATAGTTACCGAAATATGCCCTTTTCTAGAAAATGCGAAAACCGTCTTTTGAGCTTGGTGGGCGTATCTATAAGATGCGATGGCATCTAAAGATTATACATACTGAATTTCAACTTTCTAGCTCTAATAGTTCCTGAGATTTCAGAGATTTAAGTTTTTCGCGATTTGTGGGCGTTAGAGAGGGCTGGCCAGGATTCTGTAATAAACTTGCGCTGATTAGGGATCTCAAGAATCTTCATGCTTAATCTCAACATTGTATCTGTTAGTTCCTGAGATCTCAGCGTTCATACGGACGGATGGACGGAGAGACGGACATTGCTCAATAGACTTCGCTATTGATCCTAATCAAGAATATATATACTTTATAGGGTCGGAAAGGCTTCCCTCTTCCTGTTGCACACTTTCCAACGAATCTAGTATACCCTCTTACTCTACGAGTAACGGGCATAATAACAACGCATCGACTACCTTCGCTTCTGTCGCCAGCGCAGCAAGCATGAAAACCATGAAAACAACAATAAACACCTTAACTCCGAAGCCCGATAGTCTATTCAACACGATCTCTCCCACCAATATGCCAAATTCAAATTCAAATTCATACAAATCTTCTCTCTCCACTGCACCCGACAGACTAGACCGCTCGCGGACAAAAGCCCTCAGCTCTTATTGAAGAAGGAAACAAAATTATTGTACCCAAAACCCCGACAAACTCTAACGCCTAAAATATATTACCCGACTCCGATTCATCAATGGAATCATTGGATTCATAGTCAAGTTTTATTCCATTGCATTTATTATCTCTAACTTAAAACTAATTGTTTTAATTTAACTTATGTCAATAAAAAAACAAAAGGAAACGCAATAGTCGAGTGCCGCGACTATAAGATACCCGTTACTGTTTTACACATTTTTAAAATATTCATTTTGCTAGTGGAAATTCACAAGGCGCCACCTATTGTCGGAGAAAGCATGTCGAGTAACTGATAGTGACGTCACTACCCATGTTAGTCCTTATAACATAAATTTCTTTATAAGTAGCGAAATAATGTTCCGTTTTAAAAAAACTTTTGGTAAATCGATAGTTATTAACAGAAATAAGTTATAGAAGGTCAAGCGAAGGCATTTATAATACTATTATAAACGCCACAGTTTTCCGCGGTTTGTGGGCGTTAGAGTGGGTGTGGCAGGATGAAAACTCGAGGGAAGTTGCAGTGGCATCACTAAAATACATATTCTTAAGCAAAACTTTCTAGCTCTTTTTGATCCCCAGATTTTTGCATTTTTGGTTTTTCGGGTTTTGTGGGCGTTAGAGTGGGGGTGGATTTATCGAAAAAAAATTAACTTTGGGAGCATCATAGAAACCTACATGCTTAATCCGAAGTTTCTTATACTTATAGTTACCGAGATATTAGCTTTTCTAGAAAAGGCGAAAACCGTCTTTTGAGCTTGGTGGGCGTATGGGTGGGTGTGGCCAGATAATTTACCACTATAAGATGCGCGCTAAAGATTACACATACTGAATTTCAACTTTCTAGCTCTAATACTTCCTGAGATTTCAGCGATTTTAGTTTTTTGCGATTTGTGGGCGTTAGAGTGGGCGTGGCAGGATAAACTTGCGCTGCGTAGGGACTTCAAGAATCTTCTTGGTTAATCTCAACTTTGTATCTCTTATAGTTCCTGAGATCTCAGCGTTCATACGGACAGATAGACGGACATGGCTCATTCGTCTTCGCTATTCATTCTGATCAAGAATATATATACTTTATAGGGTCGGAAACGCTTCCTTCTACGTTTTATTCTACAAGTAACGGGTATAAAAAAGAAAGAAGAAATATCAAACTTCAAATGTAACGTAATCTACCATAATTGAATTCCTTCACTTATTTTTTTTTTTATAAACGAATTGTAAAACTCAGGAGAGTCTTAATTTAAGCTATGGGGAAGTTATGTAGTCGAAGCTTTCATTCTCTTAGCTTACATTTAACAAGAGAGAGAAACAGATCACAAGCTCTCTCGACTACAAAGAAAACACAAAAAGCTTTTAAGCTGACTTGGTGAGCAGACGAGAACAAGAACACAACGTGAAGAAAATAAACTGAAGTTACAAAAATAAATGAACAATAATTATATTTAATTAAATATTAACAGAACTATGTTAACAAAACTCCCGCTACTCACCTATGTCACTTATATTTCACCGTTCTCTTTTCGCGATTCGCAGCACCGACTTGCAAGCTTAACGCGGCTGCGATCTAACGGCGCCCATTTACACACACAATTATGATTTCGATTGCAGGTTCCCCTCATGGGCCACCATGTACAGTTGTGTCCCCTTGTATTTGGCTAACTAAGGGTCATTTAAGAGGGGATGCAAATGAAACAATGCATACACTAACAGATAAATTCATAAATTCACTGTTCGGTGACATCATACGTTAATGCTAATTTCATTTAATTATTATTGTTTTTATAATAACTTTGTTTAATTTGCCAAAAAATTTGAATTCTTGCCAACTTGTTCTACTTAACTACCCCACACTGTAATCATATGTTTATATTTTGAATTCGCCTTTCGCACTCTTATACATGCAGCTCACACATGTACATATCTCTCTTTGTAATCTCGAAATCGAACATTAAAAGTCAGTGCATATTAAAAATCGAAACAACTCGGACGTTTATTCTTATTACTCTGCATTTGGGCAGAGTCCGCACATTTTATCGACCATGACAGGACACTGCATTCGGCAAGTCCCACCATAAATTCTAGGATCATTCCCTCTGCATTAGGATCATTCCCTCTGCATTCGGCGGAGAAATAGATTCGAGCAACGCATCATAACCGTCGCAAGTACAGCTTCGCAAGGGAAGGAACAGCGGCACAAAGAAAACGAAAAACTAGACTCGCAAATAGCGGTCTTGTCACTCGCAAACAAAGGGCGTTGCCCATATATACACATACTTGTGTAGCTGGTCTGGAAATAAATAAGACAAAAATTGAGTTACTCTCCCAAGCATCGGAGTGTTTTGTTTTTTCCCTCTGAACCAAAGGGCATTGCCAAAATATTTGGATAAGGTATTGCTTCACTCAATAATTGCTCCACCCTCAGTTTTCGGTAAATAACTCTTCGCAAAATAACTAATACTCAACTCGTGTCTTTAAGACAACAAAGGAATACAATTCAGCGAAATATATTAGGTTGTCAAAAAAGTCTTGCGGTATTTTTACTGAATTTTCAATTGTTCATAAAGTTGATTACAATAATGCGATTCAAGTCAAATATGCGCCGTTTTGTTCGATGACGCGTTCCCTACGAGTGTCATAATGCCCCTCTCATAGAAGCTCGCTTCCCTATTGGCAAAAAGCTTGGAGAGCCAATTTTCACAAGACTCTCTTTTGGCCAACTTCAGACTACCAAGCGCGTTCGCCATGGACTGAAACAGGTGTTAATCACTTGGTGCGAGATCCGGACTATACGGTGGATGCAGAAGAACCTCCCATCCGAGCTGCCGGAGCTTCTGGCGCGTCACTAAGGATACGAGGTGTGTTCAAAAAGTAAGGTGACTCTTCAAATTTCGCGAATTTCAAATTTTTCGATTATCGAAACCTTTTAGAAGTTATACGAGGTGTGTTCAAAAAGTAAGGTGACTTTTCAAATTTCAAATTTTTCAAATTTTTCGATTATCTTCAGTTTTGGGAACAAGAAAAAGTCACATGGGGCCAAATCCGGTGAATATGGTGGCTGAGGCATTATTGTGGTGTTGTTTTTGGCCAAAAAATCCAAATCCTTTGATCCATATTTTTCGATAGCAAAAAATCGCCGAGCTCGCAAAATAACTTGTAACTTTACGCCTCTCACAACCAAACAAAAGAGGATGTTCCATTGAAACTTGGTACAGATGTTAGGGAAGAGTGTACCAATATAACAAAACAAAAAAATCGATAATCGAAAAATTTGAAATTCGCGAAATTTGAAGAGTCACCTTACTTTTTGAACACACCTCGTATGTGTGGCCTGGCGTTGTCCTGGTGGAAGACAATTCGGGCTCTGTCGATCAAAGATGGCCTCTTATGCATGATCCGAATTGAGCGTTTGGCCTTAGGGAAGCAGCTCATAGTAGCTCATAGATTATTCCCTGACAATCCCACCAAACACACAGAAGAACCTTCCTGGCCGTCAATCCAGGGTTGGCCACCGTCGGGGCCGCTTCACCGCTTTTCACCCACGACCGTTTGCGCTTTATGTTATCGTAAGTGACCCACTTTTCATCGCCAGGCACCATACTCTTCAAAAACGAGTCGATTTTGTTGCGATTTAGAAGCGATTCGCATGCGTCGATACGGTCAAAGATGTTTTTTGCGTCAATTCGTGTGGCACCCATACATCGAGCTTCTTAGTGACTCCAAGCTTCTTCAAATGGCTTATAACGGTTTGATGACTCATGCCCAGTTCTTGACCGATGCTACGACTGCTACTATGCCGGTCTCTTTCGACCAATTCAGCGATTTTATCGAAATTTCCGAAGACAGGCCTTCCGGAGCGTGGCGCATCTACGACCACCTCTACACCTGAACGAAAACGTTGATACCATCGTTGTGCGGTGGAAATTGAAACTGTATCGGGTCCATAAACTGCACAAATTTTATTGGCGTCCTTATATGCATTTTTGCCTTTATCGTAGTAGTACTTTTGCTCCATGATTG
The DNA here is from genome assembly GCF_018153835.1 of Drosophila eugracilis. Classification (NCBI taxonomy): domain Eukaryota; kingdom Metazoa; phylum Arthropoda; class Insecta; order Diptera; family Drosophilidae; genus Drosophila; species Drosophila eugracilis. Next base: position 110,744 of record NW_024571944.1, on the reverse strand, counting down.
CGACGCTATAACTCACGAACGACTTAAAAGAAAAGACAATCAATCAAACACGTGTTAGCGCGTGAAATGAGCTTTCCAAAAAGGTAAAGTATGACCTGATGCGACGAATAAGACAAGAACTAGGCGCTTTCAGCGCCAACTAGCGAAAATACCGCAAGACTTTTTTGACAACCTAATATACATATATATTATCAAAGCTCGTATCGATCCGCAGAACGACCTTGCTGCCCTTGAATGCCAGTCACAAATTTTGGAATGGTATTTTAAACAAATTCTTCAAATTCAATCACAGATCGAACGGCTTCATTCGGCTGACGACGGCCGGCAAGAATTAGAGAACGTATTCATAGAAACCAAGGCAATGATCCTCCCTCGTATTGAGGCGTCAAAGAAGGAGTAGCCAGAAGATGTAAGTTTCTTCAATTCCCTTAGTAGCTGCCTATGGCAGCTTAACTGTTTGTCTGGACCCGCGCTGAGTGTCGTGGCCCCCTTTCAAGTGTCCGAAATCAATTATTCAAAGGCCTTAAAGCAGTTAAAGGAGCGCTACGATAAAAAGATATTCAAATTATGAAAAGATCTGATCCCGCAGCTCTTTGCTGTATATTGGATACCGTCTCCGCGCTGTGTGAATCGTTGTTGTCGTTAGGAACAGAAGCAAATGTAATGAACGCGATACTAATTCGTCTTGTTTTATCTAAAATTGATTCAGATTTGAAATTATCGTACGATCGGGTTCAAGAATACGAGGTATTGCCTACTTCAGAGGATTGTTATAGCAGTTTAAGCCGTCATTGTCAATATTTGGAGAGTAACGTCAAACGATCATCTGATAAGAAGCCAAAGAAAAGGCCACGCAGAATAGAAGAGCCTTTGTTACGGCACAGGGTGGTTGTAAAAAATGTTCAGCTACTGATCACTCTCACTCAGTGCCCTTCAATTGGATTACTATACTGGCAGGATAAATTAAATGTTGTCAAGCAATCCGCTCTGTGCATAAATTGTTTGGCGAGCAGATGCCCAAGTAGATCTCGGTGCCGCGTTCTATTCTGCATAGAACTGCTGATCCAGAGAAACCAACACAAATTGTTTCCATGCTTTCGCGTCATTCGAGGCGCGCTTTAATTCCTATGGCAATAGTATTGATTAGGAATAATTTCGGAATATTTCAGACAGCCAGGGCTTTGTTTGACTCAGGCTCTGAAATAAATTTCATCTCTGAAGAGTTGGCCAAGCTAATTCAGCTCAGATTCGAGAAACAGAAGTATGACATTTCTGGCATAGGCGATGTCAGAACGCAGATCAGATTATCTTTCTCAACAACCATTCGATCACGACTATCTGTAAATAAATGGCATTTACAATTCGCTTTAGTCAAGACAATATCGCTTAATCAGCCAGAGCGTTTCGTTGACACTTCACAATGTAACATACCCTCAGAGATTGACCTTGCACACGCAGGCTTCTACATTCCTCACCGGATTGACCTCCTCATCAGTACACAAGAGTTTTTTGATTTACTTTAAAATGGTAAAATTTCATTGTGTTTCGGCCTTCCTTGCACTTTGTTGAATCGTTGGCGGAAAAGTTTCTGATATTCCGCAATTGCAAGTCGTAACATGCAAAGGTTTTGGCTAATCGAGGAGTTTGATTCGCACGAACGGCATTTTGTGGCAAACACAAGGATTCTCACATCTGGTCCAAGTTTGCTTGCCATTTAAGGAGAATCCTCACATGCTAGGTAAATCTTTTGAAATTGCCAAATCCCGGTTTGTGCAAAATGAACGTAGGTTGAGCCGCAACCCGTTGTTAAAGGAGATGTATGTTCAATTCATGAGGGAATACATAGATTTTAATCACATGCAATTGGCATCTGATTTCGACTCTCAAAAGACACATTATGTTATCCTGCATCATGGAGTCCTTAGATCAGAAAACACGACTACCAAGCTGCGTGTTGTGTTTGATGCATCGTGCAAAACAATGAGTTGTTGATGATTGGGCCAAGCATCCAGCAGAATCTTATCTTAATACTTCTTGGCTTTCGCTTACATCGTCATGCACTTGTAGCTGATATCTGCAAGATGTACCGCTAGTTTGAAGTATCACCAGACGATCGTATGTATCAACTTATTCTCTGGAGAGAACCTTCAGCTGCGCTTTTAGAATTGTTTCAGCTCAACACTGTCACGTACGGCATGACCTGCGCACCATTTCTAGCAATCAGGAGCTCGAAATATATTGCGGATAATTTCTCTAATCAGTTTCCCATCTTAGCAGCCGTATTTAAAGAAGATATGTACGTCGATGACCTCCTTACGGGAGCAGACAGTGTCGAGGAGCTTCATCTCAAGTCTGCAGAGGTCACCAGCATACTTTCTAAGGCTGGATTAGAGCTTGCAAAGTGGAATACAAGCAACATAGAAGGCAACGGAGCAGAGTTTAAATCCAAAGTTGATACCGAAGATGTAATGAAGACTTGTTCTGTGTGTGTGTTCTGTTTCCTTTTCTGACCAACTCCGGAGAATCTTCTCGGGTAGATACCGCAGATCTATCCTCCAAAATTCCCAATGCTCTCAACAATTTTTAAGATTCCGAACGAAAGGAAATGTTGCCCCGGTATTGTCCCTATAGCTGAATGGACTGCAAAACGAAGAGCACAGCATATACTACTAGGCTGATCATCCCAATCTTATTGGTCAGCTCTCACGTATGGCCGAATGGCGGCGATCACTAACCGATTTACCCATTCTGACGCGTTTGCCTGAGGCGAATAAGCCGTTGTAAGGGTGATTTAATATTTGGTATTCCCTTAGAAACTTCTGAAAGGCTTCCGCCTTAAACTAGGAGCCATTGTCAGATACTATGGTTTCGGGGAATTCGAACGTATGGAATAACTCTTGTTGCATATATTTAATCACCACGTCTGCTGTGAGCTTCTTAACCGCTTTTAGAATCACGAATGGGGAGTAATGGTCGAAAAGAATGAAACTTCCCACATCTACAGAGCGAGATCTGGGATATGAGCCTAAGAAGTTAACGTACAACCGCTGAAAGAACTGCTGCGACTTGGTGGTCTTGCATGTTTCACAGGATTGAAAATATGACTTGACATCGTTAATCAGACCATGCCAATAAAAATACCTACGAATTCTCTCCAGAGTTTTATGTACGCCTCCATGCGAAGCAAGTGGGTAGTCGTGGGATTTCTTTAACACATCTGGTACTAAATCTTCCGGAGTCCAAAGCTTCCAAATAAAGGTATCATGCGACGGGTCGCCAGTGGTATGATCTGATCTCCTGTACTCTAGTCCATCTACTAACTTTTAGTCTGACAACTTAATTTTATTTGCTTCTACTCTTTTCGCACGCTTCACATATCAGATCTGAACTGTGGCGACAGAATCGACCAATAATCCATTTCTTGAATCAATAGATGCTAGTTCAGCCTCGTTTACTCTTGATAAAGCATGCCCATCGAGATAGGCGAGAATGTAAATCCGTCTGGGACCTGACGCATTTAAGAGATGCGTGGTCTGTTATTACCGTAAATTCATTTCTTTCAGGTTCAGGCCCTAACCGTTTTATGCATATTATAGCAGCTAGACATTCCTGCTTAGTAACTGAATAGTTGCTCTGTGCCTTGTTTAGTTTTTTTGACACGAATCCAATACGGTGTTCGTCACCTTCCTCGGTTTTTTATACTAATACTCCATCTACTCCAGTTTTACTCGCGTCACACTGCACGAAAAAAATCTTATTGAAATTAGCGCTGCGTAATATGGGAGCAAAACTTAGCTGATTTTTAGCTGATTAAATGCTGTTTCGCCTTCTGGAGTCATCTAGAATTTTTTCTTGGCCTTAGCAAGTCTGTTAGGGGGGCTGCTACAGAGGCAAAATTGCTGATAAGCTTGCGGTACCAGCTTGCCATCCCTAGAAACAGCATCGTAAAAGAAGTCGAATCCCACTTCGCGAACGGCCTCCCTTATGTTCATGTCCATCCGAGCATCACAAAGTTGTTTTTTCAAAGCATTACAAAGGCCATCCCATTGAAGATTGCTTTTTTCGCTTATGGCATCTCCAATAAAATTCCCTAGTCTTTCTTTGAAACAAGAGAGTTGCATTGCTGCTAGGGATTGAGTAAAATTATCAACGCTAATACCATCCGAACTACCAGTAAATCGCAATTTCCAGCTATTTAAAATGAGGCCTACTTATCGGGCCTCTGGTTTAGATCGGATGTGAAGCTCCTAGGAGTTCCTCGCCTTAAGCCTGCTTGAACAACTGAGTGATCTACTGGAATTTGTCGATCCATATCTACCCCTTCTTGCTCATAAATTTTTATATCTGTTGACTGAAAGCGTGCCGCAAGGTTTGTGCCGATTAGCTGCGCCACTGCGATACATGACTGATGAAACTCATGCTTACATTTAGTTTTATATGTTTTGGGACTTTGGATTCGGCACCTTCGCCATCAGCCATATTTGATATAAAAATAAGAGGAAACGACTATAAGATACCCGTTACTGTTTTACACAATTTTAAAATATTCATTTTGCTAGTGGAAATTCCCCAAGCGCCACCTATTGTCGGAGAAATGTGACGCCTTATAACCTAAATTTCTTCATAAGTAGCGACATAATGGGTAATAAGTGGGCAAACTGTGCAGAATTGGTTAAAAAATAAGTGATCAAATTGGAACAAACAAACATAAAAAGGGGTGCTATTAATGAAACAAAAATACAACTGAACGACGATCAAGATTACCGATCAGTGTCCAATAGCCCGACAAAGGAAAAATTAACTACTTCACCTACCAACTTAAAAGTTGCAAAGGATTACAAGTAGTAATTAAAGGCATCGAAGCAACAGTCCCTATCTATGAAATTATAGCTGGACTTAAAGAAAAGGGCTTTGTTGTCAAACAGGCTAGGAATATATTAAATAAAACAAAGTTCCATAGCCAATATTCAAGGTAGAGTTGGAGCCTGAAAGTATGCACTTGAAAAACAATGAAGTTCACCCAATCTACAAGCTTTAATATCTATTGCACGAGCGGAATGGCCTTTTCAATGCATGAATTGTCAGGAATACGGCCACACGAAAACTTACTGCACAAAAGGCGCAGCCTGCGTTGCCTGCGGGGATGCACATTCAACTGAGGTTTGCCCTAAAACCAAGGAGAAGTCGACTTGGCCAATATAACTGCAGTTCAAAACCCTGAAAAACGAAACAATTTCCCATATATACCATCGACCACGACCTCTGGAGTTTCTTTTGCACAGGCGTTGAGATATAACAACGGGACCTAGCATCTAAGCTGACAGGTCAGCAAACCACTGCTGATGCAGTGCGGCATCCAACATTGAACCAGAGTCCAGCAACTACTGGCCAACAAATAACTGCAAACACACAATTGTCTAATTGCTAATTGCTGCAGGAACCTTCGCGCTCCCAAAATCTGATTTTGGAGTTATTAATCAAACAAAAATCTGCTTAGATGGTTTCCTTAAAAATATAATATGTTTCTGGAATCCGAATGGAACTCACAGCACAAATACGAGCTCTCGCAGTCCCTAGATCAGTATGACATTGATTATATATCTTAGACTATCAGAGACTCACCTAACAGACAAAAACAATTTTCAACTTAATGGATATACATTTTATAAAACAAACCATCCTGATGGCAAGGCTCATGGCGGTACTGGAATACTGATCAAGAAACGCTTCAGGCACTATGAGTGCAATCATTTGTAACAGCCTGTATACAAGCTATATAAAATACATATCGATACCAGAAGCGGTACATTAAGCCTCTCAGCTGTTTACTGCCCACCACGCTTTTCCATTTCCGAAGATGAATTTGTACAGTTCTTTGACCTATTAGGTGACTGATTTCTAGAGGCTGGTGATTACAACGCAAAACACACCCAATGGGGCTATGAACTCACCAACCCCAAAGGATAACGCTATAATTACACCAAGAAACACGCTTGGTCTTATCTCTCCTGGCAAGCCTTCATATTGGCCAACAGATCCTAATAAGAATCCTGACTTGATCGATTTTGCCGTCACAAGAAGAGTGGCTAGAGAGCCTGTCCATGTGGAACACTTTCCAGATCTGTCATCGGATCATTCGCCTTTTTTACGTCATCTCTACGACCATTCACAGCTGTCAGAATGCATACATGATCAAACCTGCTGTAAAACAGATTGGCTTGAATACAGAAAATATGTAGGTACCCATATTGATGGCTTCCCAAACATGTACAAAAAGAAGAGATTGACAGCTCAGTTGAAGAACTAGTGTCTGTTATGTCACTAGCTGCACAACACTCCGCCCCTATTATAACGGCTTTTAGTCCTGATAACAAATGGTGGGCTTCTGCGCATATCAACGAACTGCTACGCATCTAGGAAACGTTTTCAAATCACTCTCATCAATAAAAAGCTGTGTGCTCCCAACAAACATCTTTCCAGAGGCTACCGTGCATATTATAACCAGTCTTACAACAACGTCAACATTTCCTGATGATACTGCCATTCTTAGTCGATTAAAGTGCCCCATAAGGCAACAGTTATTAGCTCATATCGGGCTTTTAGAGAAATGGCTAGCAAATTGGCGCATAAGGGTTAACGAGCAATGGAGCAAGAAGTGACCTTTACCCTAAACCGACGAACTTGCCCCCACTATCTCTGAACAGTATTCATATACCACATACAACTAAAGTAACATTATTATTATTATTATTATTATATAGAAATTATCCACAATTGCAAAGTGTGAATAATTTTAAGCTTTGTTTTTAGCAATAGCTACTGTGGCCTTCTGCTTAAGTTGTTATTATAACTGACTGAATATTTGTTAAGTAAATAAACTTATCGTAGGTAACTACATTAGGTGTTATGTTTATACAGTGGAAAATTAAATATAGTTATTAAAAGTAAGATTATATTATATGTTACAATATTATGTACATTGGTGTGATTAGTTTAACAATTTGTTGAGAGTATTATAATATTATATATTATTGTAGAGGTGGATGGATTTGATAAATTCGATTGTTTTTTCAAAATTTTTTGGGCTTAATATATTTTCCAGGGTATTTGGGAGAAGTTTATTTCTTTGTTCAACGTAGAGAGGACATTCTAGGAATATGTGGGTTAGAGTTAGATTATGATTGCAGTGTTGGCATGTAGGAGGTGGTGTGTCCGATACGAAGTCTCATAAATTTGATGATGTCCATTCGAGGAGCTGTTGCGCTTAAGAGGTCGATTTCATTCTGCTTGTTTGGGTTAATAGTTTTGTAGTGTAGGGATGTGTGGTTCCAGGTTAAATCAAATTTGGCTTTCATATATTTGTTAATGTACTTAAGAATGTCTGATGTGTTGTGGTTTTTTTCCAGTATTAATGGACGTTTAGTAGCTTTCTTAGCAGCTTGGTCTGCAAGTTCGTTGCCGGTGATGTTGCAGTGTCCTGGTAGCCATATTAGGGAGAATTTGTTTTTATATTTGGAGATAATCTTTATAATTTCTCGTGTGTAAAACATGGGATTACGCTGTGAGCGCAGAAAGTGAGTCGGTGCATATAGCGAATTTTCCTTTTTGTTTTTCTGCGTATTTACATGCGTAAAGGATGGCCGCTATCTCGGCAGTGAATATAGAAGAGTAAGGTGGGAGCATTTGTTGGGTTAAAATGGATTGTGTGGAGGTTACGCTATAGGTTACCCCGCTTTCCGATTTCGAACCGTCTGTGTATAGGAATGTGTGCTGTTTGAGGGTGTGTTTTATTTCTAGAAAATTTTGATAGTAGACTATTGGCGGGGTGTTAGATTTAGTTGATGTATGTAAGTTTTTGTTTATATTGGAGTGGTTGAAGGACCATGTTGGTATAGTTTGGTTTTTATTTGTTATAGGGACTGGGTCTAGAAGTATTGCTTTGCAGTTGTCTATAGTTTCTTGTATTGTGGATGTAAGTTTTGGGCGTCGTTTTGCTTTCGTGATTTTTTTTGTTATTAGTTCTAATGGAGTTTTTTTTGCAGCTGAAATCATTTTAAAGTTTTTTAATATGGCATGTTCGGTTCTATGTTCTATTGGTTTGATGTTGGATTCGTAGAGTAGGTTATGGATTGGTGAGGAGCGAAAGGATCAGAATGCTATTCTAATAGCTGAGTGGTAAATTCTTTTTATTTTTTTAGCTTTGATTTTGGATCTCTTCCATATAGGAATAGCCCATAGTCAATTTTAGACATAATAATTGAGTTAATTACATAAATTATCGATTTAATGTGGCAGTTGAAGCTTGTGCTGGAAAGGCATTTTATAATATTAAGTCTTTTGGCTATTTGTAATACTAGTTTATCTATGTGTTCGTCCCATTTGTATTTTCTGGTTAAAGTGATACCTAATATTTTTAGAGATTTTTCATTTTTAATATTGAGATTATTTATTATTGTAAAACTGCACTTTCTTTTTCGACAAATATGTAGGTGTTTTGTTTTCGGTAGTGAGAGACTTGCTCCGGAGTAATCGCACCATTCCTGAATGTCTGTAAGTAAGGGATTTATGTCCAAGGAGTTATCTGTTTTTTTTATTCTTTTTAATATTGTGTAGTCGTCGGCGTATGCTGTAAACTCGAAAGATTTGTGGAGACCTATTGTTTTGTTAAGTTTGTTGTAAGCAATGGCAAAAAGGATAACGGATAATGGAGATCCTTGTGGGATTCCATTTTCTAGTGGCAGAGGGTGGGATTGTATGTTATGGATTTGAACACAAATTTTCCTATTGGTCAAGAAATTGACTATGTAGTTTATCATTTTGTGTCCTAATTTCCAGGTTACCAGTTCGTCTATTATCGTGTGGATTCCGATTTTGTCAAAAGCTTTAGAGAAGTCGAGTGATATTAGTGATAGATGGTTTTTTCTCGATAGGGTTGCGGTAGTCAGGTAGTCTATCGATGCTAAAGAATCTGATACCGACTTACCCTTCCTATAACCCATTTGACGACTATCGAGTAGCTGGCTGTTGTTAACTAGCCACAATAGTCTTATGGAAATTATTTTATCCATGACTTTGGATAAGCAACTATTTAAGGAAATCGGTCGATAGGAGGTTATTGTTGTTTTGTTTGAGTCTGGTTTTAAGATGGGTACTATGTTGCTTACTTTAAATTGTTGTGGGATATATGAGTGCAGAATATTATTGTAAAGTTTGAGAAGTCTTTGCATGACTGGATCTGGTAAGTTTTTTATCATTTGATAGCTGATGCGGTTCCTGCCTGGTGTTTTCCTTTTGAGTTGATTGATGGCGCTTCTCAGTTCAATTGAAATATCACATTCTAATGGTCTTGCGAGGGGGGATGTTTCATGGGTAAAACTATAGTTGAGGTTTTCTTTGTGGGATCTGAATGTGGGATAGAAGTTATTATTTAAAGAAGCATTTGACCAGTATTCGCATAGCGCTTTTGAAATGTCTTGTTTGCTTGTATACATTTCAGAAGTGTTTGATGGGTTAGCAAGGCAGTGAATTTGGATATGGGTTTTGAGGCCGCAGAACCTATTAATTTTTTCCATATTATTGGGATAGGGGTATGAGGATTTATTTCTGAGGTGAATTCGAATAAAGCTTTGCGTTTTTTTATTTTTATTTCTCTTTTTAGTTGTGCATTAGCTTTTTTGTAATTGATTACATTGGTTGTGTTAATATTTTGGAACATGGTCTGCCAGGCTATTTTCTTATTGTTTTTTAGTGTTCTCAGATCGCTGTCCCACCAGGGAACTTGTTTGGATATTTTTGGGTGATATTGTGGGATTGAAAGGTGTGCGCTGTGTCGTATTAAAGAGCATATATTGGCTGTTTCTTGGTTGATATGCGAACTGGGTGGTCTGTTATCGGAAAGTTGTTTTGTTAAGGCTTGGTAAAAGGGCCAGTTGGCTTTATTAATGTTAAACTTTGGCTTGGAGGGAAGGACCGTAGACTCCTTTTCAAAAATTGATATCGGGAAGTGGTCGCTTCCCGAGAGGTGGCTGTCAATAGACCATTAGGAGTGTATTTTAAGTTCGGAGGAAGCAATGGTGAGGTCAATGTGTGTAAAGGTATGGTGTGTAGTAAAGTGGGTGGGGGAGCCATTGTTAAAGGTTGTTAATAAGGACTGGTTAATAAATTTAAACATGATGTTACCTCGTGTGTTATTTTTGGGGGATCCCCAACTACTGTGCCAGCTATTGAAGTCGCCTGTTATTAAGATTGGGGTGTCAATATGGTAAGTGTTGTGCAGATCTTGTAAAGTGAATTTTTTGTTTGGTGGTATATAACTAGAAATTATGTTGAACTTGAACTTTTGAATTTACTGTTACGGCTATTGAGTCAAAGGTAATGTTACCAATTTGGGCGTGTTGTTGTTGCAATGAATTGTGGAGTAAAAGAGCTACTCCGCCATAGGGGTTATTAGAATTGTTAGTGCTGTATAGAGTAAAGTTGATTGGAATGGGGATATTGTGGGTAGAGTGGAGGTGGGTATCTTGAAGGGAGATTATTTTAGGGTTGTGTTTTTTTATAAGTATTTGTAGGTGGTTGTAATTATTAAGGTATCCATTTACATTTAATTGTAATATCTTTAGCATATTAAGAATAAGAATATAGGTAAGAATTAGGCTAAGTAGAACTTAAATAATTTTTTTTGCTATATTTTGTATAATTTTATAATTCTAAATTTTCATCGGTACTTATTGTATACTTATCTCAAGATATCTTGCTTTAAGTTTTCTTATCAGTTTTAGTTTTTTGGTCGTTTTTTTCTTTTGATTTCAGTGTAGTGCTTAACTTATTTGATTTAACTGTAAATATTTTAAGTTTTAGGTCGTCGCAAATTTCAGGGCGTGCGGAGTGTAGTGATGTTGATGCACTAGTGTCCATGAGTTCTTCAGAGGAGTCTTCGTAGGTGATAACTTGTCTGTTAATAGTATTTGGTGTTGTTGAGTTTGTTTTTGATGTAGTATTTGTGTTAACTTTTGTTTCTATGACCGGTGTTTTGATTGTTGGAATTGATGCTGTTTGGGCGTAGGACATTGGTGGGTGTGTATGACGTGTGTTGTATATAAAGCGGGCTGTCTTGTGGTCCACTTTTTGGGTTATTTTAATAGCCGTCAGTTTTTTTTGTTTAATAAAGGCGGGGCATAATTTGTCCATTGCATTGTGGTGCTTAATTTTGTCATCTTCGTATTTGCAGTTAATACAGGTTTGGATATTGGTGCATGTTTCGTTGTTTGTTGTGTGAGCTTTTTCTGAGCAATTGGCGCATGTTTTAGGGCTTTTACAGTAAGCGGAGGGGTGTCCAAATCTAAGGCAGTTGAAGCATCTCATTTTGGGTGGAATGTATGGTCGTATATTGACTTCTTCATATCCTATCCATAGTTTGTCGGGTAAGTTAATTGTTGAGAAGGTTAGTACAATTTGGCCTGTTTCTGTCGATTTATTTGGTTCGTTGTTGTCTTGGTATTTTTCGGACGTCAATAACCTTTTGGGGTTTTAGTTCTTTCAAGATTTCTTTTTCGTCGATGTTTCGTAAATCGTTGGAGTAGATAATGCCTTTAGAGGAGTTCAGTGTTTTATGTTCTTCAGCGTGGACCGGGAAGTTGTGGAAAGATTGTATTTTAAGAAGTTTCTGTTCTTGCATATAGTTTTTTGTTTTAATAAGAAGGGTGCCAGATCTGGTTTTTTTACACATTTCGACTGTTCCATTACAGGTAAAGTCTACCACTTTTTTTATAATAAACGGCGATATTTTTTCGAAAGATTCATTGTCGGTTCTACTTATAATAATATATTTTGGTTCACTTGTTATCAAATTTATCATTGTCAACGGACGGTCGGGTGGTCGAGACATTGCGGTGATTTTTGGGCTCGGGCCCTACGACGTGTATGTAAGATCTCTTGTTCTTTGTGTTTTTTGTTTTATTTGTAATAGTGTACGAAGTTGTTTGCTATTTTGTGATCTATTATAGATGGTGATCTATTTATAGATTAAACTGATAAGCTGTCGCTTGGAGCGTAGGTTAGTTGCACGTCTTTACTCTTTGAAGCTCGGAGTGAAACTGACTAAAGTAACATATCTTGAAGTCCACCTTGACAGACGGCTTACTTGGCGAAATCACATAGAATCTAAGAGACCACAACTGGAGTACGAGATAATTCTATACAATGCAGTTCTCAAGCCGATTTGGAAATATGGCTCCAAGCTGTTGGGGAACGCATGCGTTAGTAACCTAGAAGTAATACAGCGAGCTCAATCAAAGATACTGAGAACTATAACTGGTGAACCGTGGTTCATACGTATTGAAAACATTCACAGAGATTTAAATGTGGGATCTGTTAAAGGCGAAATCGAATATGTAAAAACCACATATACGATCAAGCTGCAGGCTCATACAAATAGGCTTGCGTGGTCTCTAACATGGTCTCTAGCCACTCACGATTCCGGCGAAGAGATCTCCTCATAAAGCAAAAGCAGCTAGGACCGTTCTTCTAAAAAACTTAATTTTTAAATGTATGTATTAGGCTAATATTTGAATACTTGCCGTCAGTCGCGAAGTGAGAAGATTCTATAAATAAATACCTTAATTGAAAAAAATTATAGCTCCACTTTGAAAGCATGACCCCTAATTGACTCAGAATAGGAGACGACCATCATTTCAGAAATGTTTTTTAATTGTGTTAAATCCCAGCGTAAGTCTTCCGCTTAGGCCAAACTGTATCCACGGAATCCAAGAAACTCTGGGGACATTCTAACTTTTGTACTTCTGAGTGCTAAAAGAAAGAACATTTGTGGCTCTCTTCCTGGACAAGAGATCATTTTCAGTAAGGTGCTTACCGCGTCAGAGTCCTCATCAGCACAAAACAGAATTTTCTTGTTTTTGGCCAAAATGTCCCATTCCTGCACCCGACTAACCAAATATTTAGGAGTGGACGATCCTCAATTCAATATGGACTGAATCCCATTTGTCTGCGAGACAAAAGAAGATGAAATCAAGGGCTTCACCAGTAAATCAAATCGGAAATATGTATTGGGCTACATCTTTTTCAGCGGAGCGGACAATTTCATTATTCGGAAGACTGTTCAGGCGTACCATTGTTCCACTACCATCTTCGCGTGCTCCATTGTTTGGTCCTGAAACTTTAAATTCATCTGTTATATCGTTATTTTTTCAGTTGGAGAGGGTTCCACTTCAGGAGCAATTTCTACAATATTCGCCCTACACCGCCAAAAACATCGAATCTTTTTGCCACCATACCAACAGCCGAATCCACGCCACATATTTTTTCGGCTTCATCTACCTTCTGGGAAACACCTGTCACCATCACATCCAATCATTTACACAACAACATTGCCACCCAAGCTGGCTTTGGTATATTTATACAGACTATTGCCACATTTTAATTTAGGAAACTGTACAGAGACTGTTTCAGGTTTTCCAATCCGTTTATGTAGCCCAAAGATTAGCGATTGTAAGGAAATTACGTTTTTATTCGACGCCTATCAAATGGCAGGCGGTTTAACGTGCGTAAAATTATCTGCTTACATTTCTCCTCATAGCCCATTAACTAGCTACTTTTCGACAGCAGAGTAGTTTTGTATGTTTTCTGTTGCTGTAATTGGATATTTCGAACGGCAGTGTCGTCATCGATGGTTGATATAACTGTTTGTTGGCTTGTTGGAATGTCAGATGTGTACAGGATGTATAAGATTGGTCCTAGTACGCTTCTTTGAGAAACTCCAGCTTCAATGTTGCGCTAGTCACTTGTAAAAATTTTAAATCTTACAGTGAATCGTCTGCTTGTGAGGTAAGACCTAAGCAAACTGTGAGTATATTGTGGGAGGAGGATCATGATTTTGATAGCCAGGCCGTCGATCCGAACGCGGTCAAACGATTGGGGTACGACTATAAATAGAGCAGTGCACTATTTTCTGCACTCAAAGGGAGCACGTATTTCAGATGAAGCCAAAATGGGGAGAGGTAATCAGACTGTTCCTATGTAAGTTCGTAGATGTGATAATAGTAGGGTTTCAAAAAACATTCATAGCAAGGCAGTAGGACTGATAGTTCTGTAGGAAGACGGTAGAGATATGAATGTGCCTAGCTTTGGGATCATCGCTGTCTTCTTCCATTGAACTATAATATAATTATATATATTTATATAATATATAATTAAGTCATAGCCAGGAGTTTTTTTGGGATTCAGTTTTTTTTGATAGTGCGAAGGGGGCTCTAGGGTTGGGACAATCGAGGTAGTAAATTGATGTATTGCTGGATGGGGTTAGAAGACATTTTGTAGGTGAGAGGCAAAAGTTTTATCGTTTTTTCGTTGTTGCGCGCCCATACACGTATAAGGGATCTTAAATGCAGATCGTATTCGACTGGTGGCTGTAGGCCTGGGTGAGCTCTGCAGAACGGAAATTTGTTACAGGTGGGAGAAAAATTTTCTATGTAGCACATTGCACATTGCACATTTTAGTTTTTTAAAAGTTCTTGACAATTTGGGGGAAGCTACCTTAAGTCTTTCTTTGGGAGCCAGAGACCAGTGGTGCTATTATCTACCGAGTCTACCGAGGAGCAACTGAATCTGCATATTTATTTATTTATCTGGCAATGTTTCAGCCCTTATTTGGCTTAGCTGATCTCTTCTTGTTACAGCGAAATCAATAATGTCTTTCTTGGCTCTGCTGGCCAGAAGGTAGGCTTACCCGGTGAAACAAAATCATACTTTTTACTTTTTGGAAGTGATAGCGTTGTTAAGTTGGCGACCCTGAGGGTTCGAGAGGCGAGAGCCCCAATTATAAACCTGAATTCCTCTTCTGTTATATTGAACTGTTATCTACCGAGTCTACCGAGGAGCAACTCAATCTGCATATTTATTTATTTATCTGGCAATGTTTCAGCCCGTATTTGGCTTAGCTGATCTCTTCTTGTTACAGCGAAATCAATAATGTCTTTCTTGGCCCTGCTGGCCAGAAGGTAGGCTTACCCGGTGAAACAAAATCATACTTTTTACTTTTTGGAAGTGATAGTTAAGTTGGCGACCCTGAGGGTTCGAGAGGCGAGAGCCCCAAGTATAAACCTGAATTCCTCTTCTGTTATATTGAACTGTGAGGGGCAGTATACGGCTGAAATACATACAGTAGGTGGGCCTCTATATATGTTTATGCGAACTGAAGTGGCCTGAAGGTAGCTTTAGTAACAAAAGATTTCAGAGAAAAATTTAAAATTTTAAAAATGGATTTTTGTTTTCGTCCATCCGTCAGTATGAGCGCTGAGATCTCAGGAACTATAAGATATATATAGTTGGGATGAAGCATGAAGGTTCTTGAGGTCTATACGCAGCACAAGTATATTTCAGCCACGCCCACTTTAACGCCTATAAATCACTAAAAACTGAAACCGCTGAAATCGCAGGACCTTTTATTCGGCTACACCCACTCTTACGCCCTCCAAGCTCGAAAGACGGTTTTCGCTTTTTGTAGAAACGCTGAGATCTCGGTAACTATAAGTGATAAAAGTCTATGCGCAATGTAGTTCTTATACCCGTTACTCGTAGAGTAAAAAATTATATTAGATTCGTTGAAAAGTATGTAACAGGTAGAAGAAAGCGTTTCCGACCCTATAAAGTATATATATTCTTTATCAGGATGAATAGCGAAGACGATTGAGCCATGAAGATTCTCTTTCGCAGCGCAAGTTTATTACAGCATCCTGTCTATTAGAGCTAGAAAGTACGTATAATCTTTAGATGGCAGCGCATATTATAGTGGTACCATAATCCAGCCACACCCACCCATACGCCCATCAAGCTCAAAAGACGTTTTTCGCATTTTCAAGAAAACCTGATATCTCGGTAACAATAAGTGATCAAGAAATCGGACTAAGCATGTAGAAAAACAACAATTCGAAAATTTCGGGATATATAAGAGCTTGAAAGTTGTGAAGAATACGTATTTAAAAGATGCCACTGCAACTGGCCTCTAGTTTTCATTTGGCCACGCCCACCCCAACGCCCACAAACCGCGGAAAACTGTGGCGTCCATAATATTATAGAGTATGTTTTCGTTTGAACTTGTGTAACATATTTTTGTCAATATCTATCGATTTAAAAAGGTTTTTGAAACCAGAACATTATTTCGCTATTTATGAAGAAATTAAGGTTATAAGGCCTCACATCGGCAGTGACGTCACTATCAGTTACTCAACATGCTTTCTCTGACAATAGGTGGCGCTTGGGGAATTCCAAAATTAGCAAAATGAATATTTTAAAAGTGTGTAAAACAGTTTTACTTTGCTTTATGGTTATATTAATGGAACTTATCCCGCCTACATTTCCCACACTACATCTGCGAATCCATTTCCTGCATTTCCCACTGGCTTGTTGCTCTCGAAAACACTCGCTCTCTACCTTTCTCCCCGTCGATTACACTGGAGATCGTTTATGCGACTGGGTGTCCAGCGCAAAAAGGAAGTCTTAGGCTTTGCGAAAAGCAACAAATACCTGACCGAACCCATTTTTAGTCTGCCGCATAAATGATCCAATTTTCCTCTGTGCCTCGCGACATCTGTCACAACAGTAGTGTAACTTCAATCGTGAAGACGCCGGTAACAGCCCAAAATAATGCTAAGGCGCGTAGGCATTTGTCCGATGAACAGACCAAGGTAGTCGTATTGGACCATTCCGTGCCAAATGTTCTACATGTTCAAAATAGTTTACCTTTGACTCAAAAGAGGAACTTAGGGTCCGGTTACCACCCACTGGTACCGTGGGTAAACCACCCGCCCCGTCAAAGCCCTTTATTGGGATTCCTCCAGAGGAACACATTTTTGTTTCCCGGCTTTCCCCTGATACCTCCGAATCTGATATTTTAGCGTAAGCTAAAGACAAAATCGATATTAGGGTGGGAAATATCACTAAATATAAATATTCCTACGCCACAAACGTGGCATCTTTCAAGATCTGTGTTCCTCCGATGGCTTCTGACGATATCTGTACGACCAATTTCGGGCCGAAACATATTTTCGTTCAAGAACATCAGCTTATGAATAAACAGAAGAAAAAAAGTCGACCTTTAGGAGTAAAGGTTCCACAAGTAAACTCTCCTGCTAAGCCAAAAAACTAACATGATCCATTATTCTTTCGTACCAGATCACAAGAGGCTTACGAACTAAGCTTTGTAATTGTGTTTACCGAATCTTGGCTACCTCCAGAAATTCTTAATTCTGAAGTTTTCCCCAGACACAATATATAGGCTTCACCGATCTATTGAATATGGTGGTGGAGTCCTCATTCCTGTGGACTTTAAATTCGTTTGCGCGGTGATTAATCTTAAAACTGGAAACTTAGAATTCATCCCAGTAAAAATTTCATTCCCTAGGTTAAATTTGTATATCAGCTGCTTGTATATTCCGTCTAAGTCCTATTCATCAGCAGCCATTCAGCCATTCAGTCTGCCTTCTCAATGTTATCGAACATGGATCAGCTGGTGGTAGTAGGTGACTTCAATGTACCTCAAGTGGCATGGTTCATAAACGATAACACTTTAGCTTTAACGTATACGTCACATCATGACATGTCATTGGCTCAAATTAATCATATGAGGAATTCTTTAGGTCGTTTGCTCGATTTATGCTTCCTCTCTGATACGGACGCTGTATCTATATCGAGAACTCCACTTCACACATACCCTGAAGATCCTTATCATCCCACATTAGATAAAGTACAAATAACCTAATTTTTGATCGCTTTGTTGCGGTATCCGGCTATGGCGGACCAACCCCCTTGTTATACAAGGGACCTTTCTAATCTAAACAAGAAGAAACGCTATAGTCGAGTGCCGCGACAATAAGATACCCGTTACATACCTGTTTTACACAATTTTAAAATTTTAATTTTGCTAGTGGAAATTCCCAAAGCACCATTTATTGTCAGAGAAAGCATGTTGAAAAACTGATAGTGACGTCACTGCCTATATAAGGCCTTATAACCTTAATTTCTTCACAAATCGATAGATATTAACAGAAATAAGTTATACAAGGCAAACGAACGGACGCCACGGTTTTTCACGGTTTGTGGGCGTAAGAGTGGGCGTGTCGGGATGAAAACAAGTTGTAGTGGATTCTGCTTAATACGTATTCTTTAACACAACTTTCTAGCTCTAATAGTTCCCGAAATTTTAGCATTTTTAGCATTGGGAGCATCATAAAGATCTATATGCTTAATCCGAACTTTCTATCAGTTTTTCTACAAAATGCAAAGACCGTCTTTAGGGTTTAGTGGGCGTAAGAGTGGGTGTGACCGGATAATGGTACCACCATAAGATGCGCTGGCATTTTAAGATTATACATACTTAATTTCAACTTTCTAGCTCTTATAATTTTACTTTCAGCGATTTTCTTTTCGTAATTTGTGGGCGTTAGAGTGGGCGTGGGATGCTGAAAGAAACTTGCGCTGCGTATATCTCAGCGTTATACGGACAGACTGACAGTAGGGCAAACGGACGGACGGAAATGGCTCAATCGACTTCGTTATTGATCCCGATAAAGAATATAAATACTTTATAGGGCCGGAATCGCTTTGTGCTACCTGTTCCATACTTTACAACGAATCTAGTTTTCCCCTTTACTCCACGAGTAACGTCTATAAAAATATGAAATGAAAAAATATTGAAGAACTGGTAGCTACGACAGTTATGTGAATTTTATGCACTCAGTGTTATAAGAACTATGCTCGATGTAAGAACCAGCTTGCTCTAGATCCGAAACAGTCCTAAAGTTTCGTTAATACTAAGCGTTAATCCGTCGTTTTTGTCGCTTAAGAACTAAAGCTGCCACTATACTCTGCATGGGGTAGTTCTGAAAAGAATTAATAAAGTTGAAGATCTTGGCTCTTACTCGATGCTAAATTTATGTTTTCTATTTTAACGACCCCAATGTTACCACACTAGTGTCTTATTGAATCCATCAAAAATAACTTTTTAATATTTGATGTCCGTTATCTCAAAAAATGTTTTTTCTAGTTTGGCAACACTATGGTGCTTATGAAACCAATATAGTTCATAGTATAGTATAACATCCTACAAGCAACGCACAATTGATAACCATTTTGCTTATAACCGATTTAAACACATTTATAGGATTTATTATCGGATTTTCCATTTTTAATTTTAATGTGCAAACACACAGTTGAACCAAACATTTAATTATTTTAGACTTGGTTGTTGAGTGTGGCACATCTCGTAAGGGGTCCTATACTTTCAAGTGCTCTGCTTGGTACCTTTATGACGCCCTGTAGGCGCATATAGAAATTTTTGTATAGTAGTGGTTGAAAAAATAGTTAAGATACCAATGAAGTCCATATTTTTACTTATAGGGAATAGTAGTAAGCTTTGTTGTTAGAATATGTAAGATATCAATGAAGTTTTAGTTATAGGATATCCATGAAAGCGATGACGAACGGGCATACTACCCGAACACACCGGAATACGATTGGTGTCACGACCAGGGGTCGGTAGTAAGTTGCATTACAAACCGTCGACAAAAATCAATTTGACAAGTTACTTTTCATGCTCCAGAGTTTTTGCGAATTACTGCGGTTGTACGTTGAGTTGAGAGTTCAAAAGTATTTTAAAATTTGCTTAAGACAAAGTGATTAAGTGAGAGTTGAAGGTTGATTGGAAACTTAAAATGTCTTAAGAAAAAGGCTTTTTCATTTTTGCATGACGCCGCCGGTGTCGTGAGCATTATATTATATTGTGCTTGAGCAGAGGAAGCTCAAAGAACTAAGGCAGATGTTGAAGTCAACTGTTAATTACTCAACTTTTTTTGGTAATGATCCTGCTTCTACTAGCACATCATCATGAAACCCCACCCCAGGCTGGTAGCAAGTCGCCGCAAAGCCAATCACAGAAGCAAAGAAGAGAGCAGGTCCCGTTCTCTCTCCCAAGGTCAGTCAAAAGAAGACAAGTTATACGACCTAAGCGATAAGGAAGAAATGCACGACGAGCCTTCCACTTCGCACGCCGCGATAAACCGCACCACAAAGAAGTGTGACGCAACTGTGCAGCCGGAAAAATCCAACAGCTCAGGACAAGCCCATACAGCTGCACCGCAAGCCGCTCGATCTTCCAAGGTCCCAAGGATTATGGTTCCTGGTGTGGTCAGCTACGCTACTTTCTGCAGGGAGCTGGATGCTCTTATTGGAATCTCTTACTTCATCAAAGCGCTGAACTCAGGTGACTGTGCCATTCAGTGCAACTCCTCTTCCGCACACTTCCGCGAAAAAGGAACTGCTTTCCACCACCACCAGCTCCCAGAAGAATGAAGAACATTCACCATGACGTCCCATCGGAGGACATCATTGACCTGGGAGAAGCCACGCAAGCAATCCAGTCCTGTACACTGATGTCAGGAATACGGACATACAAAAGCATACTACCTTCGGCATTACATTTGCAGACACTGCGAAGAAAACCACCCTACCCTGGAGTGCAAGCTTGGAAAAGACGACCCTAGGTACTGCTTTCATTGCGCCAACTCTCACGCGGCCAACTTCAGAGGATGCCGCAAATATCTGCATGTCGCATTTAGGCAAAATAACCAATCAAAGCTCACAGCAGCCACAGATTCAAACATGATTCCTTCAACCAATCTTTCACCCAACGTTGGTAAGGAATCATTTGCAAGTGTAGCCAGAAGGAACCTACACAACGCACAACGCAGCCACCACGCAGATGATTTCTCTAGTAGAGACTCTAATGCAAGCAATCCTGCAGACGCATCCTTCCTCCTCTACTCTCCGCAATGGGAGTGCTTAAAATAGCCTGCTGGAACCCCAATGGGATAAGCTCGAAGCTGACTCGGACAATTTCAGCGATTTTAAATTAAAAGATAGCCGCTTGTCCAATCCCCAATACAGAGACACTGACAAAGCACACGCTTTTGCCGAACATCTGTCTGCTACCTTCACTCCTTTTGAACTTCCAGACGCTTCACACCGCGATGCAGTAGAAAACTTTTTAAGCATTCCCATTCAGCCAGCGCGCACCATTGGACACACCATGCCACAAAAAGTCACAATGCAATTAAAGGCGCTTAATTTAAACAAGACTCCTGGAGCCGATGGCATCGACAATCGAGCGACAAAGGCTCTTCCATTCAAAGGGGTGCTAGCGCTGGTAAAAATTTTCAACGCCTTGCAAGCCATTATCTCAAATCGATTCCTACCGCCCAATCAGCATACTATCCACTGTAGTATCCACTAATATTGAATACCCACTGCACCGAGTTCTTAAAGGGTACGCACTGTAACACTTTGTTGCAGTGTTTACATAATTTATGGTCCCGGTCATAAACCCCAAGTGGCCGAAATATGAACCGATCGCTATGGCTTAGCCGCGCTAAGCGTCGGCATAATTGCATCGCGCTCCTAACATAAGAGGGCATATGTTTATATACATAAGTACATAGATAGCCGTCTCTCTGCCGCCGCCTGCGAGCAGCGCAGCAACGGGACTAAGCCTTAATTAGACTTAAAAGAATATTGTAAAGACAATCAATCCAAGCCTGGAAGCGGCACCACTGGGAACCACGGGCTGGTGAAAAAATAAAATACAAAAAAGAATAGCGCACTTGAAGTGGCTATCATATACAAACATACCACCCCCCGCCATGGGCCACAGCTGTAAAGCTGCAAAGTGAACTTGACTTTCTGAAGTCATATATAAAAAAAGCCCAAGACACCAGTCACAACTCACCCAGTTACAAAACAAGAGGAATCGCTTTAGTCGAGTGCCACGACTATAAGATACCCGTTACTGTTTTACACAATTTTAAAATATTCATTTTGCTATTGGAAATTCCCCAAGCGCCACCTATTGTCGGAGAAAGCATCTTGAGTAACTGATAGTTAAGTCACTACCCATTTGAGGCCCTATAACCTAAATTTCTTCATAAGTAGCGAAATAATATTCCAATTTGAAAAATCTTTGATAAATCGATAGATATTAACAGAAATAAGTAATACAAGGTCAAACGAAGGCATTCATAATAATATTATAGACGCCACAGTATTCCGCGGTTTGTGGGCGTAAGAGTAGGCGTGGCCGGATGCAACTTCTTGGCAAGTTGCAGAGGCATCTCTTAAATACGTGGTCCTTTGTAGTTCATATAGTTTTCGAGATTTTTGCATTTTCGGTATTTCGGGTTTGGTGGGCGTTAGAGTGGGCGTGGCTCGATCTGAGAAAAACAATTCGCATTAAAACCTACATGGTAAATCCGAACTATCAATCTCTTATAGTTACTAAGATATCAGCTTTTCTAGAAAATCCGAAAACCGTCTTTTGAGCCTTGTGGGCGTATGGGTGGATGTGACCGGATAGTAGAACCACTATAAGATGCGCTGGCATCTAATGATTATACTTTCTAAATTTCAACTTTCTAGCTCAAATAGTTCTTGAGATTTCAGCAATTTTAGTTTTTTGCGATTTGTGAGCGTTAGAGTTGGCGTGGCAGGATGCTGTAATAAACTTGCGCTGTCCCGGGACCTTAAGAATCTTCATTGTCAATCTCAACTTTGTATCTGTTATAGTTCCTGAGATCTCAGCGTTCATACGGACGGACGGACGGACGGAAGTTTAAACATTTTGTTAGTCGCAAACCTTCTACACATTCAATGAAATTATGAATAGTCCAAAAGGCAAGCTCTACATGAGCGTGAATATAGAAAATACTGTGGGTGCCACCGAAGGGAGAGGTTCCTAAAAATTTTAAAAAGTTTTATTTGTAGGTACTTACAGTAAGACTGGCAAACTTGTTACCGTTTACTGCATATGCGTACAGGAATACAGATCATAAGTAAATCGCACTGTGAGTAGAAGGTAGATGGCTTGATGACGACACGGAAAATCCTAAAATTATTGGGACATTTTTAAGGGGCTATATTTATGTTAATAACTGTTGAAGTTGCAGATTGATTTGTATCTGTGTAGTTATACCCGTTACTCGTAGAGTAAAAGGGTATATTAGATTCGTTGAAAAGTATGTAACAGAAAGAAGGAATCGTTTCCGACCCTATAAAGAATACATATTCTTAATAAGTATCAATAGCGAAGTCGATTAAGCCGTGTCCGTCAGTCCGTCCGTCTGTCCGTCTGTCCGTATGAACGCTGAGGTTTCAGGAACTATAAGAGATACAAAGTTGAGATTAACCATTCTTGAGATTCCTACGCAGCGCAAGTTTATTTCAGCATCCTGCCACGCCCACTCTAACGCCCAAAAATCGCGAAAAACTAAAATCGCTGAAATCTCAGGAACTATTAGAGCTAGAAAGTTGAAATTCAGTATGCATAAACTTTGGATACCAGCGCATCTTTAAGTGGTATGCGGCCACACTCACCCATACGGTTTTTGCATTTCCAAGAAAACCTTATATCTCGGTAGATATATGTGATAGAAAGTTCAGCTTAAACATGTAGGTTTTTATGATGCCCCAAATGCCCCACGCCCACCCAACTTCCACAAAGCCTGAAAAACCAAAAATGCAAAAATATTTTAGTTTTAAGTTAGAGATAATAAATGCAATGAGAAAAACTTGACTATGAATCCAATGATTCCATTGATGAATCGGAGTCGGATAATATATTTTATTTGTTTGTTGTTGTTTTCATGGTTTTCATGCTTGCTGCGCTGGCGACAGAAGCGAAGGTAGTCGATGCGTTGTTATTATACCCGTTAATCGTAGAGTAAGTGGGTATACTAGATTCGTTGGAAAGTATGTAACAGGTGAAGGGAAGCGTTTCCGACCCTATAAAGTATATATATTCCTAATCAGGATCAATAGCGAAGTATATTGAGCCATGTCCGTCTGTCTGTCCGTCTGTCCGTATGAACGCTGGGATCTCAGGAACTATAAGAGATATAAAGTTGAGATTAACCATGAAGATTCTTGAGATCCCTACGCAGCGCAAGTTTATTACTGCCACGCCCTCTCTAACGCCCATAAATCGCGAAAAACAAAATTCTCTGAAATCTCAGGAACTATAAGAGCTAGAAAGTTGAAATTCAGTATGTGGAATCTTTAGATGCCAGCGCATCTTATAGTGGTAAAATTATCTGGCCACACCCACCCATACGCCCACCAAGCTCAAAAGACGGTTTTCGCATTTTCTAGAAAAGCGGATATCTCGGTAACTATAAGAGACAGAAAGTTCGGATTAAGCATGTATGTTTTTATGATGCTCCAAATGCGAATTTTTTTTTCGATCAAGCCACGCCCACTGTAACGCCCACAAAACCCGAAAAACCATAAATGCAAATATCTCGAAAACTATAGGAGCTACAAAGTTTTGCTTAAGAATACGTATTTAAGAGATGCCTCTGCAACGTGCCACAACGTTGCATCTGGCCACGTCCACTCACACGTCCACTCACGTTACACAGTAGCGCTCACAAAGATTTCTTAAATCGGAACATTATTTCGCTATTTATGAAGAAATTTTGGTTATAAAGAATCACATGTATTGTGACGTCACTACCAATTACTTAACATGCTTCCTCTGACAATAAGTGGCACCTTGTTAATTTCCACTAGAAAAATTAATATTATAGTCGCGGCACTCGACTATAGCGTTTCCTCTTGTTTTCCTCTTGATTTAAATCATTGAAAAGAATTGTTTGTATTTATCATCTGTTTCGATTGGATCAATTTGATTTACCTCATCAGAGTATCGCGAACTATTTTGAAATTGGATAATATTATTATTAATTGTAATTGTATTGTGATAAAAATTAATAACAGCATTTAATGGCTTGAGAAAATTTTGACCTATTATAGCATTGAACGATTAGTTATTAAATGTTCCCAATTTCCAATTCATTGTGGCATATTCTTTAAATTCAAGAGGTAAATCAGTTATAATTTCTTGCGTTTTTAGCGATTTTGAACTTAGAGATGAAAATGATATTGGATGACGCAAAGTTCTTCGAGGATATTGTAACAATTTATTTCTATCTAACATGGAAGGCTGTGATTATTTCATTGTTTATAGTTATGTTAATTAAGGGAAGTGATTTTTCGAGGCAACTATATGAAAATTTGCATGGCAAGAACAGTTCATTGGCTCTGACATTGATTCAGAAGTGAAGCTTTGATCTTGATTAACATACTTAAATTGGCTACAATTAAATTTATCTACCTCGACATGATCGATTTCCATTTTTAACATATGGCTTTGTTGATTTGTACAGTTCTGATTTGAATTTAAATTTTGTGTTCCTGATCGAAAGTTCCCTGAATAAGCTTTTACATTTTGGAAATTGTTGTTGTGGTTTTCATTCTGATCTTGATTATTATAATTTAGTTTGTAATATCGGTCTCTTTGATTTTTTGTATTGTGATAGTTTTGATTTTCCGTTTTGTTCGGTTTTTCGTTACTTTGAGGAAATTTTGTTTTAACATTTTGAGTTCTAACAAGACCTTCGGTTTCCAATAAATTGAAAGCTTCTCTTAAATTTTTTATACTTCTATTAATTATGACTGAAGCTAAATTTACATCAATTTTTTCAAGAATGTTCTTAGCATATGTTCTTCAACATTTTTGGGACTAAACTCAGAATGCTTTTCGTTATCATATTCATATTTGTCATTAATTTTACACATTATACTTCTTAAAGACTTAAAACATTCTGTAATGTTGTTGTTGTTACTTAGCATAAACGCTTCTTGGTATGACTGCTATTTTTGGAATGGATCTTGGGGGCGGTCGTAGGTGCAAGCATACTGTCCTGTCTTCCGGTTCGCAGCTTCATGCCCCAGCGTTGAGGTCATAAGTAGTTACTTTTCGCTGGTTCTGGCACAGATTTATGGGCTATTAAGCTGTCACATTAGTGATAAAACCATGGTTTCCCCCACCCCGAAACCCATTATCCGTCGTCTCCTGTGATAAGGATTCCCCCTCACTCTTTTAGTATGGATTAGGCCCAGAAATCATAAACCCAGTGTACGTGTTCAATGAAGTAATAAAATGTGACGATTGTGTTATGATTAGTTTTCCGACCCCCCCTATCCGTAATTTGGGAATATTGAAATGTATTCCTGACCCTAATTAGGAGGATTGGGAACGTCTTAAGGGGTTGAATTTTCTCAAAACACACTGTCAATTTCTATATATGTAAGCCTCTGTCTACGTGTGTGAGTGTGTATGGTTGAGTGGGAAATCCAGATGTGTGTGAAGAAGGTCGGATACTCATCACGATATGGAGAACCAATATACGTACATGGACGCATCATAATAAAATTGTCAAGTGCACAGTACATGACTGTGTCAATGTTTCAAGTTGTTTAGTCAAATTTAAATTTTTTTAGATTTCAATACTTTAAACAAAGGGACACAGACTAAACAGTTTGCATTGCAGTCATCGTTTCTTAACGCTCTCATATTTCACCGTAATAAAAATGTCAATACATATGCATACAGTTATTGGGTAAACTCAATTAACTGAAGGAGTAAAGGGATACAAGGAGTGTAACGTTGCAGTAATTGTTTTCTGAGAACATGTTTCTAAGACATTTCTATTCATATTTCAAAGTTTTTGGGATATCTGACTTTCAATATAGTTGAAAAACTGAATTGGATTGTTGGGAGGTCTAGGAGTATAACATATCTGTATGCCCTTTAAGTATAAAAAGGAGAGCAGTCAAATTGTTTAGCATCAGTTTGTCAGGAGCACCAAAATCACCATGAGCGTAATATCTGTGGAATTCGTCGATTCAATTCAGGCTTTAGAATTGTTGACGGACATTGAAATCGGTGACCAAGACTCCGATGTGGTGGTCATCGAAGATTTGGAGCCAAACTATGTAATGGCTCTAGACGAGGAAGATACCATAGACAGTAATCTGAGGGAAGTATTTGTACCCTACTCGTCATCCACTCAAACGATTCCACAAGAGTATGAGTCACTCAAATGGGAAGATTTGTTTAAGATGTGTTTATTTAATTACTTTCTTTATTTCAGTGATTTTGTTTTTATTATACAATGAAATCAATATTTAATTATCTGAAATAAAGTTATATAGTCTGAAATACTTTTTAGTATTTTTTATTTTCTTCTCATTCTATTTTCTAGATTATAATATATATTCATAATGTTTGCTGCCTCCCTTTCTTACTCAAAATTTTTATGACATCCAAAAGTGTCGATTCCTTCCTTAGCTGAATCCTTACTCCAGATACATGTTTTTCGGTGTACACCATGGATAGAAGTTATCATTTCAACTTCTTCACACTCAAATCGTTTTGTATTTATAAAGAGAAGTCGCAGATAGTGAGATAGAGAGACTAGTTGATATCTTAAATCCTGCAAATGAAAAGTTATTAATTTCAATTTATTCCAAGTCCATTTTTAAACTCGGCTTCTATTGGTTACTTTTTCTCAAACAATCTTTATCTTAAAGAAAAACTATTTCTGCTCTCTTCTAACTACATGTCATCTATTTTTAAACTCACACTCTATTCGTTTCCTTTTTTTCCTGGAACAATTTGTATCTTGAAGAAAACTATTTATGATCTATTCTAACCAAAGGACTTCATTTTTAAAACTGAGATTCTATTTGGTTTCTATCCATCTCAAACTTTTTAGGGATCTATCTGAGCTGCTATCTTTTGAAAGGATAGGATAGTTTTTAGGATAGTTACTCCCAAACTTCTAAAATATGTGAACGCCCACTTTAAAATTGTATACAAAATCGGAGAACTTAATTAGATCTTTCCAAATCGTTATCGGCGCAATATTGTTGTTAACTTGAAAACTTGAAAAGAAATAATCAAGTAAAAGTGCAGTGAAGTGTATATATGTGTCGGAGATGTTAAAGAAGAAGCAAAATGTAAATTAAACTGTAAAGCGTGTAACGTGTGTAAAGAAACTAAGCAACGAGTTATTTGTGATTCCTTTTACTTGCATAATTACTAAGAGCGAGGATTGAAAACGAGAGACAGAGTGTTGGTTTTCTCTGAGAGTGAATATGAATACAGCGTGGCGCGTGAAATGGACAGCGGAGAAAGGGAAGCAAAGGTCAGTTTGCTCTGAAATCCAAGACGGACAAGTGCTCGTAGTTGACCGTGACTCACTGCGCATCGGCATCAAAATGGAAGAAGAAGAGCAGCAAATGTCTCAGGCCCTGACATATATGTATATGACATATATATATATATATATATATATATATATATATATATATATATATATATATATATATATATATATATATATATATATATATATATATATATATATCAAGACTCATAAAATATATAAAAAAGAAAAAATGAAATAAAATAGAAACAAAAACAAAATTAAAAACAAAACAAGAGGAAACGTTATAGTCAAGTGCCGCGACTATAAGATACCCGTTACTTTTTTATACACTTTAAAAATATTCATTTTGCTAGTGGAAATTCCCCAAGCGCCACCTATTGTCGGAGAGGCATGTTGAGTAAATGATAGTGACGTTACTGCCCATATGAGGCCTTATAACCTAAATATCTTCATAAGTAGCGAAATAATGTTCCGTTTTGAAAAATTTTTGGTAAATCGATAGATATTAACAGAAAAAAGTTATAAGAGAACACACGAAGGCATTCATAATATTATTATAGACTCCACAGTTTTCCGCGGTTTGAGGTCGTTGGAGTGGGCGTTACGGATGAAATTGCAGTGGCATCTCTTAAATACGTATTTTTAAGCAAAACTCTCTAGCTCTTATAGTTTTCAAGATTTTTGCAATTTTTTTATTATAAAATTATAAAGGTAGGGATCATTGTCATTTAACAGGTTTATTTAGGGGTGCAGCTCACTCTAAATGTAACTTGGGGTATATAATATGTAAATTTATACCAGTGTTTTTCCATAATTTTTCTAAATATGATTGTCATTCATTTATTGAAGACCTGGCTAAAATTCCTGGTATTAAGTAGTACCCGTAAATAAAGAACAATATATTTCGGTGTCCAAAACCATAAAACTTCAATTGGAAAAAATTTCGAAATTCGGTTTCTTGACACATTCAGATCAAGTTTA
The DNA here is from genome assembly GCF_018153835.1 of Drosophila eugracilis. Classification (NCBI taxonomy): domain Eukaryota; kingdom Metazoa; phylum Arthropoda; class Insecta; order Diptera; family Drosophilidae; genus Drosophila; species Drosophila eugracilis. The sequence continues at coordinate 81,633 of NW_024571944.1, read as the reverse complement.
GATACTCTTGCTTCCAACTTAATTGATGATCAATTAAATACAGTAAAAACATTTTTTAAAAATGAAAAAGAATTCAGGCTTATGCGTAAAAAGGGTATCTTTCCTTATGAATATTTAGATTCAGATAGTCGACTTGAGGAAACTTCCCTACCATCAAAAGCAGCATTTTACAGTAACCTGACGGAATAGGAGTGCTCTCAAGATGATTATCAACACGCGCATAATGTCAGGTCACAATTTTCCTGTTCAAGTCTAATGGATTATTTAGAGTTGTATTTAAAAACTTATGTTTTCCTTTTGACCGATATATTTAAAAATTTTTAAAAAAGATGTTTACAAATTTTTTCATTAGACCCTGCATTACTACACCAGGTCTATCTTGGGCAGCCATGTTAAAGACCACAAATATTCAACTACAGTTGTTAGTAGATGTCGATATGTGTGGATTTATTCAAAATAGCATTTGAGGGGGCTTAGTACAATGTTGCTATAGATATACAAAGGCAAATAACAAGTACTTAACAGATTATGATCCAACAAATGAATCATCCTTTTTAATGTATTTGGATGCAGAAAATGTATATGGTTGGGCAATGTCACAACCCCTTTCATATAAAGGGTTTGAACGGTTGTTCCCTTATGATTTTAAAAATTTTGATATTCAAAACATATCAATTAATAGTGAGTATGGATATTTTTCGGAAGTAGACCTAATTTACCCCTATCGCCTTCATGATCCACATAATGATCCTCCGTTTTGTCCGTCAAATAACTTTGCATCTAAAGAGGATAAAGTTAAAAAGTAATAGTATACTGTGCATATTGATATTAGTGGAAAGCTGAGTGGTAAAAGAGTGGTTGTGCCAATGGACAAGTAGAAAGGGTCCTGAGCACGATGAAAAGTATGTTGACAGCGGTAGAGATAGGTTAACATTCCTGACTGGATGCAGTTAGTGAGGTACAGTTAGCAATGAATTGTACGACGAACAGGGTGACAAAGTATAGTCCATTGGAATTATTGAACACAAGGTTGGGCATCATGTCTTGCTTAGAAGTGACGAGTGGCATCAAACCAAACTGCATCCTAAGTTCAAAGGACTTTTTGTGGTTCCGAATTGTGGGAGGTGATCGATACCAGTCGAAATCGTTGAATAGCAAGGGAACATATAAGAATTTGAGAAGGCTGCCGGACGAGCAGATCTCTGATGAGACTATTGAGAAAAGTGACGGTGGTGAAAAAGACACTCTTCATGCCTAGTATGGATGATATTGTGTGGTGCAGTTGGATTAGTGGTGCAGTGGATCTGAGTAGATCGTGGCACTAATGGTGCAAAGCGTCGTGAGAAGCGGCCAGAGCCTGAAGCTGTGGTTAGATAACAAAGATAGCAAAAGGGGCGGGTTTGCGCTGAAAAGTACGAGCTACTGAGAGAGTTATACCAGGTCAATCCGTAAGCACAAGTCCAGAACCAGGACTGTTCTGTCATGGCGTGTGGCGCGGTTGACTGGTGTGGCAAGTGTATCTCAAAGCGAGATAGCCTGCGAAATCAACATTTGATGATGTAGTTTATGAAGTTGTCTGTGAAGATTATTGTTTCTGATAATAATGATGTTAAGAGATGAAAAAGATGAAAAGAGAAATAAAAAACAGTGGAGAGAGTGCGCCTAGAAGTGGAGAAGGTGCAGAAATATCTAGAAGTTTTGCAACGGCATATCGACCGCGTCAGTTCTGGATGCAACATCAGTGGCGCCAAGACCAACAGTTCGTCGAAAAGCAGCGGTTCCGAGAATGTCGAGAACATGCAAGCACGAAAGACGCAGATTAACGGCGATAACATAGAGCGAGATGGAGAGATGCAACGGTCTTGCGAGAAGTTTCGGGAACGAACAACAACTTAGTGACGAAGAGGTCGGCGCCAGCAACGTTGTCTGCGACAGTGTTGTGCAGGAAAATGTTAGAAATTGAAATTTTAAGATATAAAATGTTAGAAAGTGAAATTTTAGGAAATAAAATGTTAGAATGTGAAATTTTAGGAAATAAAATGTTAGTAAGTGCAATTTTAGGAAATAAAATGTTAGAAAGTGAAATGTTAGGAAATAAAATGTAAGAAAGGGAAATTTTAGGTTAGAAAGTGAAATTTTAGGAAATAAAATGTTAGAAAGTGAAATTTTAGGAACATAGGCGTTAGAAAGTGCATAAATTAGAAGATAGCTGGTAACTTCGTTATGTCGTCAGCGGGAGGGGGTGAGCCAGGCCGGTCGACCTAGTGTTCTTCCTTCCTTCTTTAGGGGTTGTGAAGCGCTCCAGGCAGGTGCGCCTAGCAGACTTCTTTCACTTGTTGAGTGTTACGTAGGGAGGAACTACCTCCGTTATCGTTGGCCCTTAAGGCACAACAACCAATAACAATAAAAGTAATTTTCTGTGTAACGGCGGTGCCGGAGTTCAAATACGAGAGCGATGGCTCTGTCTTTATTGAAACTTCAAAATGAACTGAACTTAAAGCTAACATAAAAAGAGAATCATAGCGGCCACTCCAATGGGTAGTGCTTGCCGGCTATGCACGGGCTTCCGGCCAGACGCTGTGTCAGCAATTTGGCCAGAGCGAACTCTCGGACAGTCGGTCATTGCCGTCGCCCGGTTGACTTAGTTAACTACTCCCCCCTCAGGATTAAGGCTGCCCTCGGCCGACCCTATTTGGGCGATCATATCCGCTATTTGGGCCGTAGCTCTCCTGGCCTGGATGACTCGCCGATAGGTAAAACAGACGCAGATCAACGCGCAGCATATTGCTCCTGCTACCAGTTCTATCTGATGTAAATGATAGTCGTTGATATTCTCCCCGACTCTCCTGATGTGTTCCAGATTACGCTCACTCAAGCGGTGAAGGTACGGAAGACTGAGGATGTTGTGTTCCATAGTAATGTTCAGGGAGGGCGAGCTGGCTACTCCTGGGACCCTCTTCTGGGCTCTGTCATTGTTGACATATCGGGTTTCATTAACCATGGCACTCTCAGTAAAGGTAATGAGATGCGTGCCTCGTACATGGATGTAAGTGCCATTATCTACACTCACACGTGCCGGACGATCGTTCACGATTATGATGCCTTCATCCACGTGAGTGACTGGGTGTAGATCGCTGTGCTGGATGTCACAGTGTGCTATGCCTCCAGCGTGGAGCTCTTGTGCGCACGACCTTCTTGACGCCAGCTGGCAAAATGTTGCTCCAGGTGTTGTGGAGCAATTGTCGACCGTGTGAATCGCTCCATTGCAATCAGCTATTATTCTGTCCTCCAGTCTGAGCATCGTGTCATGATGGGACACGGGAAAAACAGTGATTTTAATACATGATGATTTAATTATTGGAAATTTAATGACAAAATGCAAAAGGTTAGCGGATTGTAATATTTTGACGGAAGCAACGGACAATAAGTCTTTGATGGGGGTATTTGTGGGCTCTTCTATCCATATATCTTCTAGGTCTGCATGATCTAATATAGTAGGGCTCACAATGTTGGCCTTGGCTAGAGCTATCGCTAGTAATAAATTTTGCAGCTCCATATTAATCATTCTATTTCGGGATAACAACATCTCATAAAGATGCCCCGTGTCGATTTGGGTTCCCTTGGCTGACCTCAGAAGTTGATTGACAGTGTTAGTAATACTATTGATTGGTTCTTGTACTTTACTATTGATATTTATCTGTCTATTGTTTGCATTTATTAGTTGAAATTCATTGAGTTTGATTTTTTCAAAATCCTCTGCGTCTGGCGTTCCTGCCACTACCTTTAACACGGCTCCTAGGAAATCCAAACTCCTAGCTACTCTGTGGTGGATGCTCAACGAGTCGAGCAGGTCACGCAGATGAGCGACATCGACGCTCAAAAGTTTCTGCATGTGTGACTGGGGAAACATGCTGGTCATGCCATCCGTTTCTTCCACCACACGCCTATATTCGGAGAGATTCGCCGAGTGTGTTACGGATGCGAATTCTTCCCAAACTAAAATTCTACCATCAATGATGGGAATATATTTGGCCTGCGAGTAGTCCGAGACATGCCCCGATGTTACGTTAAGCAGGACTAACAGGGATACGATTACGAACCTGTAATATTGGATGTGTTGTACTGTTTTTTTAAAATATTGCAGCCCTCCACCAAAGCATAAAGAAGAAAACACAATTATAGCAAAAATTTACACCAAGTGAACAGGGGTGAGAAAATATGGAAAAAACTTATGCCAAGTGGCTAAGGGTGAAAAAATATGGAAAAAAACTTATGCCAAGTGGCTAGGTGTAAGCATTAGAAAAAATGAATTATTATCTAATGTTGTCCTTGTGGACCACCCTCCCCTTAATGAGGACCGTGGTCCCCAGGTCTGCTTCAACAGCTTTCTCCTCACACAGTGGTGTGAGTTTATTGCCAAGCCTTCGGTTTGACTTGACCAAAACTTTTTCGCCGACTTCGAATGTTCTACATTGTCGGGAGGCATTTTCCCTGGCCCTGAGCGAATTTTGTGCCCTAACGATCTTATTCTGGACTTCCGTCTGTGGGTCGTCTGGGTGCTTTTGCACGATATCGACTGGCCGTTTGTCAACGACAGAGTGAATTTATTTATTATATTTGGCGGTTGCCAATAAAATAATTTCCACAGTATCGGTTATCCCCTTGTCGATTTTCAGGCAACGAGCAAGCTCCAAGAGGGTGCTGTGAAAGCGCTCTACCTGCCCGTTTGAGACGCTATGAAGTGGTGGGGCATTTGCAATGCTAACACCAAAATGGTTGTTAAGCATGGCTGAGATAGTGTGCGAGTTTAACGAAGGTTCATTATCGCAATAGACTACTCTAGACCTAGGGAAAAAGTTCATGATTTGGAGAATGGCCGGTTTAAGATCCTCGATTGTCCTAGAATGGACATGTTGTACAACTGCAAACTTCGAAAACTTGTCTATGCAAGTGAGGAAGTATTTCTTGTCTGTGGAAAAGATGTCGATGTGTAGCAGTTCTCCCACATGAGAGGGGATCGGAGTCTCGCCTAGCTCATGCTTCTTTGGGTGCCTATCGTACTTGGCTTTCGCACATGTTTTGCAGTTAGCTACAATTTCGGTGGCTAGCTTGGCCATTTTTGGAAAGTAGTACTCGGAGAGTATCTGCTTAACATTTTCCTGGGCCGATCTGTGGGCCCTGTTGTGTTCGACGGTGAGGATTTCCCGTCTCTCAGGAACTGCAAAAATATCCGTTACGCGGTTTTTGCAATGCCAAAATTTGGTGGCTGGAAACTGCCGAACCAATTCGTCCTGTATCATTGCCAGCGTGTGCAAGTCACAATGAATGGCGTTTTCGCCTTTAGGAACGATTACATCTGCGAAATCATCAAGTAATGACTCCTTGCAGGAAAAGTTAATTGTATGCCGTCTCTTGTTTCCAAAGAGGACGAAGCTGCGTTTTAACGGAAATCGTGCCTCCTCCAGAGTTATCTGGTTCTGGAAGCAATTCAAAGGCTTGTCCGTGGTTTCAATGGTGTAGGTTAGCGACAGCTCACTGTGTATTGTGGCCGCGCTAGAAAAAGCCTCTTCCTCTTCCACAACGTTAAGTTGCTGTCTTGAGAGGGCATCCGCAACAAGGTTATCTTTGCCGGGCTTGTAAAAAATTTTAGCGCCGGACTCGTCGATGCGGGCTTTCCACCTCTTGATTTTCGCATTCGGATTGGATTCCGATACTGCGAAGGTCAACGGTTGGTGGTCAGTAAAGATATTTATATCTTTTACTGCATATAAATAGTGGCGTAATTTGGCCAATGCCCAAACTATAGCTAATAGCTCCCTTTCATTGGTAGCGTAATTAACTTCCCTGTCCTTTAAGGTCCTAGAGATCATTGTTATGGGTCTCCCTTCTTGGGATAGCACTGCGCCAATGCCGTACGCTGAGGCATCTGTCGTTAGATCAAATGCCTTCTGGTAGTCGGGGTATCTGAGGATGACATCCTCAGAAGCCAGAATGTTACGCAGTTTTTGGAAAGCCAGCCGTTGGGGCTCGCGGAACTGCACCTGGATGTTCCTGGATCTGTGTCGACTGACACTTCCAAGTTCCCCTTTCAAAAGATCTGTGATGGGCCGAGCTATGGATGCAAAATCTTTTATGAAGCATCTATAATAGCTGGCCAAGCCAAGGAATGATCTGACCTCGAATATGTTCTTAGGCTCTGGGAATTCCTGAATGGCCTTTATTTTTTCTGGGTCTGTGGTATCCCCGTTATTGGTGACTATAAACCCTAAGAAGCTAACGCTTTTCTTGAAAAATTTTGACTTTTCTGTTGATACCCTCATATTTGCATCGTGTAGGCTCTTGAGAACCCAATCTACGTGCCGGATGTGGGAGTTTTCGTCCTCTGAAAAGACGATAACATCATCAACATAGACATAGCAAAATTTGCCAATCTGCTCTCGCAGTATGTCGTCAATTGTTCTTTGGAAAATGCTTGCCGCATTTTTTAATCCAAATGGCATTCTGCGAAACTCGTACTTTCCCCCGTTAACGGAAAAGGAAGTCTTTTCACGGTCGCATTCTGCCAGCGTGATCTGATGATAACCGGACTTCAAGTCCAGGGTTGTGAAGTACTTGGCCTTGCCTAAGTTTCCTAATATCATCGAGATGTTCGGCATGGGGTACCGATCGGGTATTGTTTTCTCGTTTAGTTTGCGAAAATCCAATACCAAACGCATTTTCCGCCTGCCAGTTTCGTCGGTGCCCTTTTTGTCTACGACCCCTATTGGGTTATTGTAGGGGGACTTCGACTTTTGGATGATGCCATTTTTTAGCAGATCTTGGATTTCGCTATTTACAAAATCAGCTGCCCCCATTGGATATGGGTAAAGTTTGGCATAAATGGGAGTCTCATCAATGGTTCTGATGGTGGCAACCACCGACGTATTGTAGGACAAGGCCTCGTTGGGGTCTGCGAAGGTTTTTTTCCTGGCGCTGAGCATTTTTAAAAATGCTTTTCTGGCCAAAGGTGGTGCATCAGAGCAGTCCACCTCAGTAAAATTTACATCAGGACATGTATGAAAGTCGATGCTCTCTACTTCCGTGCCCCATTTGAGCTGACCGGAGGCCAGACAAAGTGACACCCCTGCCTGTTTTAAAAGGTCAAGGCCGATGATTCCATCAAAAGAGGACAAATCCGGTAAAATGAAGAATGTGGCCTTCAAGTTGAAAATTGACACGAAACATTTCTTCGTGATGTTGGTGACTCCATGGATCGAATGAACCTTGAATGGAGATTCTACCGGGCGGACGCCTTTCAATCCTTCGTATGGTCGGATGAAATTTTTGGCCGCGCCCGTATCAACTAGAAATTTCATGTCAATCCCCACTACTCTTCGTCTGATGACGGGTAGCAGGGATCTTCCCCTAAAAAATTTATGGCATCCGAGTCATACTCATTGATGGCGTCGTCGTCGATTTCTTGTGCCGCGCTAGAGGCCGCTGTGGTGTACGTATCACCAGCTCTGTCAGCGCTCTGGGCAATGTGGTTAACCCTTTGCCTTTTTTGTGGGTTGGCTCTATCGGACGCTGCCTGCCTCCTATTCTGGTATGCCGGAGCTTGTGATGGTTTAAGCATTTTAGACAATGATGGATCCACTTCCATGGGTTCTGGAGTGTGTCCCCGGTGCCTATCGCTGCGTGGGGCAGAGTGCACTTGTGCCTTGTGTTGCTTAGTAAAATGGGGGTTTTTACCGCCACTATGTTGGGAATTAGCCTGAGGGGCAGCCTGCTGACGCTCTTGCGCCTTGGGAAATTGTTTTTCTCCCTATCTTCCTGGCTTCTTGCAAATGATGATGCAAAGGTATACCTATCATGGTTCGCTTCCACCTCTTGAGCCAAGGCAAGTGCCGATGGCATGTCCTTGGGCTTCGCCGCGAAGAGGACGTCAGTGAGGTTGCGTTTTAATCCAGAGATAAATACGCGAAGGGCATCATCCCGGAATTTTTCGCACAAAACCTGCGCAGCCGAGGCTTCATATGACATGGTCGCCTTGTTGGTGAGGAGGGTGAGTTTCCTTTCAACCTCGTCATAATACTGTAGAAGCGAGAGATTTCCCTGTCTGAGGGTGCCCATCTCCTGCTCTATGACATGCATTGTCCGCTTGTCACTATAAGTAAAGTCGAGCCGATTTATGATCGCGTCGAAATTAAGTACTGTGCCAAATGAGGATAGTACCGCATCGGCTGGGCCCCTTATTTTGCTCCTAATTATAATAACTGCCTGATAGTGGCGTGAACTACCTACAAAATTCTTAAAAATATAGTATGCGCCTACTGCCGCCTGTCGCCAGGAGACGTATGTTTCCTGGGCACCCGAAAATTCGGGCAGGCATTTGACGGCGTCTAGTGGTTCATTACAAACGACGGTGTTATTAATATCTATGGGTGTGTAAACCTTAATCTGAGGAGCTACTGTTGGGGCGGGTGCGACCTGTATTGCCGCCACTTGGTTGGCCAGCTGTTGAATAGTCTGGCGCAACTCATTTTCCCTGCGCTGGCTGTCAATGGCCGCTTCTTGTAGGGCATGATTGACGGCAGCCTCCACTACCGCTTTTATTTGGTCTGGGTTGAATGCCATGCTTCTGGCCGAGGGAGTGCCGACGTTTACACTTTTCGGTGTAGAAGTTCTTGCCGGCCCTTCGGTTTCAGATTCAGAGTCGCTGGGGATCTGCTTGTTGTTCCTGTATTGTTGGAATGGGTTGCTCATATAGAGCTGAGCAAGCTAACTCGGCCCAGCGATTTAATGCATGCTCAAGCGGACTTGTCCGTGGGCATGGCGGGGGTCCGCGGGGGCTGAGATGCCGCTTGGTAACGATGGCCGAGGGCTCGTTGAAAAATTGAACCGTTGTCTTGCTAAGCAATGACAAGGGGAAGGGGGTTGCGGGGACTGGGTCTCTTCTATTGCACTCAGAAATATAAAAAAAAGGAATTGTCACAGCAAAGAATCGTGGTGGCTAAGTTGCCGTTCCGAAAGACAAAAAAAGGCGAGTTAACGAAATCGGAATACAAACGTCGCGGTGTCGAGTTCGAGTGTCGTAGTGGGGTGGGTAAGCGATGGAAACGAAAACAAACCCAAGATTGTTGCGAAGCTAACACAAAGAATTTAGGCGTAAGCAAAAAGACGACTACATATAAGGGGTAAATTAAATGTACAATTAATAAATTTATATTCCAGCGGCGCCTTTGCGTCTAGGCTGGCTATTAAATATGTGGTCTGGTAGTTATATTGGTGCTAATATTCGGCACCAAGATATTTATTGAAAGATTTAAAAAATGCAAACAATGAAAAACATAAATAATATCACTTGTGATTACACCAATAAAATTGTCAAACAATTAGTGAGTACGTTTATTTATAAAAATGTTAGCACGAAACTTTAATATAGAGCTGCAGAAAATATAGCGTATTGAAATATTTTACTAATGCAGATGCCGGAAAATTTTTGGAACAGAAGTGCTCACTTACATGATTTCCCCGACTTAGATGGGTAATTTTAACGTGGGCGCCAATTAGAAGATAGCTGGTAACTTTCGTTATGTCGTCAGCGGGAGGGGGTGAGCCAGGCCGGTCGACCTAGTGTTCTTCCTTCCTTCTTTAGGGGTTGTGAAGCGCTCCAGGCAGGTGCGCCTAGCAGACTTCTTTCACTTGTTGAGTGTTACGTAGGGAGGAACTACCTCCGTTATCGTTGGCCCTTAAGGCACAACAACCAATAACAATAAAAGTAATTTTCTGTGTAACGGCGGTGCCGGAGTTCAAATACGAGAGCGATGGCTCTGTCTTTATTGAAACTACAAAATGAACTGAACTTAAAGCTAACATAAAAAGAGAATCATAGCGGCCACTCCAATGGGTAGTGCTTGCCGGCTATGCACGGGCTTCCGGCCAGACGCTGTGTCAGCAATTTGGCCGGAGCGAACTCTCGGACAGTCGGTCATTGCCGTCGCCCGGTTGACTTAGTTAACTTATAGATGTAGATCGGGAAACTTTAGGCATAACGGAACAGACTTATGAAAATTTTAAAAGACATCGAAGGGTTTCAGTTATCTCGGAATCCATACAAAGGCGAGGGAAGTGCTAGTAATATTCGGCAATGGATAAAATAGAAAATTAACAACTGTGATAAATTGTAAATATAATAGACTCCAAGAAAACAAATTTATATTGTAAGACAATAATGTCAGAGATTCACGGTCGAGTGTTGGTTGTCTCTAAGAGAGAGAGAAATCAAAAGGAATGAACAATTGGATGAATACAGCGTGGCGCGTGCCATGGAAAGCGGAGAAATGGGAAGAAAAGGCCAGTTTGCTCTGAAATCGAAGACGGACAAGTGCTCGTAGTGGACCGCGACTCACTGCGCATCAGCATAAAAATGGAAGAAGAAGAGCAGCAAATGTCTCAGCCCCTGATATATAAGTTATGGCCGGACATGGCCAGAGGGGGGAGTAATCCCCCGGATATTACCTAGTTAATGTTATCAGCATCCTCGTATCTCCAGTTCTTGGTTCCTTCGTCCTTCTTTCACAACTTAGTATTTTCTTTCTACGAAGCAACGTTAAAATAAAACAGTAATCGCTTTTATACGTTACAATGGTTTTATTGTTACAAGAAATAATCGTCTGGTTGCTTTGGGGGTACAAATCGAAGTAATTCTAAATCATAATTGGCCTGGCTTGTTGACAGAATAACGCTGGCAGAGCGGCTGCCGCGATCCGATGCCGGCAGCAGCGGTTTTGGGGATTTGGGCCAAAGTGTTGCCATGCTCCAGGTGCTGGCGTTCCGTCTTTATGCAGGGGTAGGGGAAGCTATGGCTGAGACAGATAGCTATCGGTCAGTGCTCTTCCATTGTCGCGCTGCTGATAGCAGCGGTTCCTGAACCTCCAGGTGATAGCTCTGCATTTTCGGTTGGCCGCGGCTATGGGAAGGGGTAGCGCAGCTATTGCTGAGTCAGCTAGCGGGCGGTCACTGCTCTTCTCACGCTACTGCCGTTGCAATTCTGCCGTTGACGTTCTGTCGCTGCGTTGTCGCTCTGATGCCGCTGACGTTTGGTGTCTGCTCTACCGCTGCTGTGTCTCTGCTGGTCGTCGGGTTGACTGAGTGGGGTGATGAGGGAAGTCGCGGTGTCTGGTATCCGGGTCGAGAGGCGATGAAGGGAAGGGGGCCTAGCTTGGCCGGTGTTAACTTATATATATATATACATATCAAGATCCATAAAATATATAAAATGAAAAATTAAATAAAAAAACAAAAAAAAATCAAAAAGAAAATGAATAAGGGCCAATCCCAACCGTGGGATGCCAGTGGTGCGCGGGGGTAGGAAAACAACGTAGAGATAGGTTAGAACTTAGGTAAGACTTTGTAATTAAAATGCCAGGAACATTACAAGAACTGTTCAGCTCCCAATTATTCTCCCAAAACCCAGTCACTAGAAAAAGGCTGGCAAGCGGTCTCCGGCTGACGAATCCGCATTCCCCTCTCTCTCTCTCATCCCTTTCCCTCCCTCCTCGTAGTTTGGGGCACCGGCACCCGGCCGACGGGGCCGGAAAGCCGATTCCCGGGTGACGGGATCGGCCGCCCATATCCTCCCTCGTAGTTTTGGTGACGGGAATCACACGTAGAGTCAAAATACGCACGCACACACGAGCACGTGAACGCGAGGAAAAAAAACAGAACAAGGGGGAAAGAGAGAGATAGAGTAAAGAGTAGCCACGTGGAGATAACGGCAAGCAAGTACAGTCACACGTAGAAACACAATAAGCACGCGCACACGAGCACGTGAACGCGAGGAAGAAAAAAAAACACAGAACAAAGGGGAGAGAGAGAGCCGCAGAACCTAACCCACGCCGACGCCGCAGCCAGCATCCACGCCATCAGATATCTATCCCCAATCCCTTTCGCACAACTAGTTTCTTACCGAGGAGGATGCCCGACGCCGGCAGAACCGGAGATATATAAGTCGCCATCGATACACAATCGGGAGCGGTCAACCAATGGAGTCCCGAGGGACAACATCGACAACCAACCGCAAGCAACAAGGACACTCCTGCTCACTAGACAGGACTAGCAAGGATACACATCCTTCAAGGAATCCAACGCATCGCCGCTCCTGCACCCTAGCCAGGACTATCAAGGATACACATCCTTCAAGGAAACCAACGCATCGCCGCTCCTGCACACCAGCCAGGACACACATCAACAACTACATGGGGGTCTCCTGAATTTCCTACAGGAAGAAGCACGAACTCGAGGCTATTCTTCTCGAGCTCGGCCTCGATCAAAACGGTACGGTCGACGAGCAGCGGGCCCGACTGTACGCGTTCGCCAGGCAAACGGAACCCTCCGAAGATACCCTGATCCGGCTCGGGGAGATGGAACGCAAGTATGGAAACGGCCCATCCGGAGACACCAAGCCACCAAGCTACCGCCCTCCTACGAAAAGGGACCAAGCAGTAGCCACACGCTGACCATACCACGCAGCACTTCCCCGACCCCATGGACACGAGGAAAATCAGAGGGCACAGTACGCACCGGTGCGCCCCAGTACGATGCCGGCATCTGTTTGATGTTGATTGACAAAGTGACCAAATGGGGGACTGACCTTCGACGGCACCTCGGACCTGCTCAGTTTCATAGAACACATCGAAGAACGGGCGGATACCCACCGGATTGACCGTCAGTATCTGTCGCACGCTATCATCGTCCTCCTGACTGGCCAGGCGGAGAATTGGTTCCGAACCAGTGATCTGCAGGGACGAAACTGGACCGAGGTTCGTCGGGAGTTCTTGGACTTCTTCCTACCGCCCCGTTACTACCAACGCCTCGACGACGAGATTCGTTCACACTTTCAGAAAGTGAATGAGCCGTTCAAGAAGTACCTGGTAGACCTCCACCTTCAGATGCGCCGCGCTGGATTCTCACCGGAGCAGGAATTGGAACGGGCTTATGAGAACATGCTGCCAGAATACCAGATGTTCACCCGACGCCAGGATTTCAAAACGCTGACTGAACTCACACACTTGGTGGTCCCACACCGCAGGTGCCACACCCTAGGAGCGCGACCAGTTCAATGAGAATTCGATTCCCGACGCCTACCCGCTGCCGCGGATCCACCACATCCTGGAACGGCTACGGAAGGCACGCTACATATCAACGTTGGACCTGAAAATCGGGCACTGGCAGATCACAGTAGCTCCCGCCAGTCGCGAATGCACGGCATTCACAGTCCCGGGCTGCGGGCTATTTCACTGAAAGGTGCACTAGATACCGTCATCGGCCCCGACATGGAACAACACGCCTTCGCCTACCTGGACGATATCATCGTCGTCGGCACGAAGAAGCTAACCTCCGGGTCAATCGGGACAAATGCCAGTTTTTCCAGGGGATCATAAAATATTTTGGCCACGTCATAAGCGGAGCCGGGATACAGAAAAGTCACGACCATCCGGGAATTGACCCCTCCCACGAACGTGAAGGAGCTTCGCCGAAGTCTAGGTATAGCGTCGTGGTACCGCCGCTTCGTGCCGAACTTCGCGGACGTGGTCGAGCCAATGGCCTCGCTCCTTAAAAACGACCGGAAATGGGAATGGATGGAGAAGCAGGAGCAGGCGTTCCAGCGGCTAAAGGATCTGCTCACCGAGGCCCCGGTGCTTGCGTGCCCGGATTTTGAGGAGAAATTCGTACTCTAGACGGACGCAAGTGACTATGGGGTTGGGGCCCGAGGATGAGGTCACGGAGGAAGAGTCCCTCCCAGACGATGCACCAGACCCGGAGGCCCAGATCCGCGCCCCGGAGGGATGGACCACCGCCGATGGATGGATCCCAGTGGAGTTACATCACCGGATCCAGGAGCGCCTCCAGCTGCAAGGAGACCGGGACCTCCGCTTCTTGGTCGAGGTCGGGGAAACGAGGTACCGGGTCCAGGTAATGCGAGGCGGCCAACGGGTCAAGGCCCTCCCCCATCCCCGACGAAGAAATGGGGTTGGTGGTAACCCTCACGCGGCCCGCCGCCCCTAGAAATAGATATATTTAGTTAAGAGTAGTCCGTAAGCTAGAACTTACGTTAGTTAAGACCCACAAAGGGCACTTGTACATACATAGCTAAGGCGTAGCGAAAGCCCGTTAGGCTTCACCGCCAGATAACATCGCGCCCGAAACATCACGTCGCCCCGCAACACCTCGCCCGTAACATCGCCCGCAACATCACGTCCGCAACATCACCACGCCTTGGGCACATCGCGCTCACAGCACAATCATAACCGGCAGAGCCAACATTACACCGGCAGAGCCAACATCACACCGGCAGAGCCAACATCACATCGGCAGAGCCAACCAACGCGCACGATCACACCACGTGACGCCGGCGCAGTAAAGCTAGAGAGAAGAGGACGACGACAGTTCGCACGAAGACAGCGAAAGGGCCGCTGCCGCGGTCGGCAGCAGAGAAGGGCCTCGAGCAGCTCCCGCTTCCCACCGATCGGGGAGTCTGTTTTGTGAGTTGAACGAGAGAGTCGTAATCCCGGAGAGGAGCAGCAGCTAGACGACCCCAGGAAAACACGTGACAAGCCGACATGGAGGAGTAATACGGGTGAGCCGGCCAAGGGCCAATCCAAACCAAACAACGTAGAGATAGGTTAGAACTTAGGTAAGACTTTGTAAATAAAATGCCAGGATTATTACAAGAACTATTCGGCTCCCAATTGTTCTCCCAAAACCCAGTCAGAAGCGGTCTCCGGCTGACGAAACTGCATTTCCCTCTCTCTCACTCATCTTTTTCCCTCCCTCCTCGAAGGTTGGGGCCCCTGCAACCGGCTGACGGAAAAGTCTCCGAAATTACACATGCGATCTCTGGAGTTTACCCAACACCGCAAACAGCTTCAGGTTCCGTTCGTTGTGTACGCTGAATTAGGTTTGTGCTGGACCGGAGAAATATTGAAGAAAGCCCGACATTATTTAATTTAAATTATCATATACCCATATCTTATGAATATTAAGTGTGCCTTAAGTTAGATAAATTTGTAATAAAAACAGGTAGTGACGCAGGATCAAATTATGTAGACTCTCTTGTACAAGATTTATCAAAATTAAATGACGAGTACTTGTATGAAATTAAGCCGATCATAATGACTCCTGAAGACGAGTTTGAATTTCAGGATTCATTAAATTGTCAAATTGTAAAAAATATTATTAAATGATAGAGTTAGGGATCATTTAACAGGTTCATCTAGCGTTGCAGCTCATTCTAAATGCAACGTAGAGTACCCACTATGTAAATTTATACCAGTGTTTTTCCATAATTTTTCTAAATATGATTGTCATTTATTTATTAAAGACTTGAATAAAATTCCTGGTAGTATTAATGCAATCCCAGTAAATAAACGAAAACCATAAAAACTTCAATTGGAAACGATTTCGAAATTCGATTTCTTGACACATTCAGATTTATGCCATCAAGTTTAGATACTCTTGCTTCCAACTTAATTGATGATAAATTTTTTTTTTTTCGCGACTCCCGTTGCTTAACGTGCAACCCACCTCCCGCCCAACCGACCGAGGGGCGCTGCCGTCTATCGTACGGCTCGGAACACGGGGATAGAACCGAGTGGAATATTAATAAATAAATTAATTAAATATGAGCTAAGTGGTTTAGTAAGACGATTTTTATGTTAGTAGGAGAAGTATTGGATATAATGTTGTAGAGGGTATTGTAACTCGAACATAATACCCTAAATGGTTCATGAAGGGCAAAGTTCGAGCTGCAATGACTCAAGGATAAGGGAATATAGTTTCTAGTGGGTCTAGCGGGCACATTGATGTTTAAGCGACCTATTAGGGCTTGACTATCAATGTCCCCACTAATAAGATTGTTAATAAAAACAACGCCAAGCATTGTCCTACGGTTAGCAAGGGTAGGTAAGTTTATTAGTAATAGTCTGCTTTTATAGGAGGGAAGATGTAAGTTTGCATCCCAATTTTGGCCGCGAAGAGCAAATAAGAGAAAGCTTTTTTTAATTGATTCTATACGGTCTTGGTGGACCGCGTACTGGGGGTTCCAGACGCAAGATCCATACTCTAAGATCGGACGAACGAGAGAGACAAATAAAGTTTTGGTTACGTAAGGGTCATTAAATTCATTCGACCATCTTTTTATAAAACCTAACACACCTCTGGCTTTGTTAACCATGGAAAAAATGTGGTCGGAAAATGTAAGTTTGGCATCCAATAGGAAACCTAAGTCGTCTACTAGCTTAATTCTATCTAGGGTTACACCACAAAGTGCATAAGTGGATATTAACGGCTTAGAGCGACTGAAGGTCATTACTTTACACTTAGAGCCGTTAAGATTTAATAAGTTTGCAGAGCACCAAAATTGAAAGTTGTTAAGGTCAGATTGTAGTTTTCTCTGGTAGCACGCATCATTATATTGAATACAAAGTTTCACATCATCTGCGTACATTAAAATAAAAGAATTTGTTAAAGCTATTGGAAGGTCATTTATGAATAATGTGAAAAATAGCGGACCTAAATGGCTTCCCTGAGGGACACCGGATGAAGCATAAATCGGACCAGACAAGACATCTTTAAATAAAACACGTTGCGTTCTACCAGTCAAATAACTTTCAACCCACTTAAGAAGATCGCATGGGAATCCGATTAAGTCAAGTTTATGAACTAAAAGTGAGTGATTTACAGAGTCAAATGCTTTACTAAAGTCAGTGTAGATGGCATCTGTCTGAAGACTTTTTCGGAACCCAGTAATTACATAAAAGGTCAATTCAAGCAAGTTTGTAGTTGTAGACCGTCGAGCCATAAAACCATGTTGATATGGAGATATTATTGATCTACACTGGTGTTGCAAATGAGGCACAATAATTTTCTCAAAGAGTTTAGGAATTGCTGATAATTTAGAGATACCTCTATAATTACCAGCATCCGAAGTTTTCCCTTTCTTGTGTAAAGGAATGATGAAAGATTCCTTCCAAATAGGGGGAAACGTAGACGTTTCAAGCGAGAGGTTAAACAATTTGAGAAGAGGATTGCAAATGGAAGACGCGCAGTACCTAAGCACACAGCCGAGAACGCCGTCGGGGCCCGGAGAGTAGGTCGGCTTAATACTCTGAAGATCCTTAAGAATACAACTCTTAGATAGAAAAGGTCGCGTGACGAGGTTCGATTGTGGAACACCGTAGACATAAGGCTGCCTAGCGGTTGTCGAAGGTGAATATGTGGTTTGAAAAAACTTGGCAAACATATCGGCTATTGCCTGATCAGTTCTCGCCGTTGAGTTTTCAAACGTTAGTGCTGAAGGAAACGTTTTAGGTTTACGCTTAGTCTTAACGAAATTATAAAACTGTTTCGGATCCTGTGTAAATTGGGTCCTACAACGAGCTAAATAATTTTTATAACACTGAGCGTTAAGCACGGTAAAATTTGACCGAGCAATTAAGTATTGAGAGTAACTAAGCGAAGTTCTAGTTTTTAAGTATTTCTTCTGAAGCCTGAACTTTATATTTTTTAAGGTGCTTAAGCCCTTGGTATACCAAGGAGGGTTATCCGTTCTGGACGGGTACCTCATCGGAACACATATATCAAAAATTAGGTTAGAATTTGTTTAAAGCTTAAGTCATATCATTGCATGCGTAGAGATCGGACCAGTCAAAATCAGAGATAAGAATATTAAGTTTAAGAAAGTCTGACATGCTAAAACATCGAACCTTTTTGACAGCCCTAGTAGGCTCAGTCGTTTGGAGTGGTCCAACATCGATCGCCAGCTTCAGAGTGGGATGATAAAGATCTTCAGGGCGTGTGAGTGGTGGAACCCTAGATATATATACGGAGTCCGAATCTGAGATAAAGCATAGATCGAGTAACCGACCTAAAGAGTTTTTAACATGGTTAATTTGTTCCAGGGTCATGTCTAACATACCTGCAATAAAATCATTATGTGAGGAAGGTGTTAAAGCTAAACTATTTTCATTTTTTGACCAGTTAATTTGTGGTATGTTAAAATCACCCAGAACCACTAACTGATCTACATCTGATAATAACGTAAAAACGGACTGTATGGCCGCTAGGTGCAACTCATACGTGGATGGGTCGGACTTGGGAGGGATGTAAGAACATGTAATAAATAAAAACCTACCAGGAAGCGCAAGTTTAACACAAATGAATTCGATATCGCCTAATTGAAGGTTAATCTCCTCGGATACAAGTTTAGAGTCGACAGAAATTAACACTCCACCCCCTGATCCGAGTGATCGATCAAGCCTGTATATTACATACCTACTCGGAAAAATTTCAGAGCTAAGAATTTCCGAAACCAGCCATGTTTCGGTAAAAACAATTATTTGGGATGCAAAAGAAAAGCTCTCAGAAAACAAAGTAGGAAGCTTAGTACGCAACCCCCTTGTGTTCTGATAGGAAAGAATGAGAGACGATGTTAGTTTTTTGCGAGGGTTTGCTCAATGGCTTTTGTTTGAGGGAGTTTTACCGCCGCGGGTCGATTAATTTTCTTTTTTTTATGTCCCGGTCGATGTTCTTGGACGAAAATGTGTTCCGGCCAGTTGGTTGAGCACATTTTGTCAAATTCCACCGAGGGGACGCGAATCTTAAATGATGATACTATTCTGTTATAATGATATTTAAATTTAGTTATGGTATCCACCTTAATGTCGGCTTTCGTTCTGGCTTGTATGTATGCCAATACGTCTGACTCAGACGTATCCGGGAAACAAATATATGTTTCTCAGGTGGGATTACCTTTAGGGGCTTTGGTGTAGCAGGTTCTGATACTGCACCGCCAGTGCACGCCGGTAGTCCGGGCACGAAATTCCCCTGCAGTGTATCGGGTGGGTTGATGTTAATGGAGATTGGCTCTGTAGGAGCCAGGAGCCTTGAAGCAGACAAACTATCTAACGATTTCCTACCATCATGTCCAGAAAATTCGGATGCCGAATTTTTCGTACTCACCGGAGTGTTGGCCAAAGGCGTTCCAAACAGCTGCGGCGACACTTCAGTATTCTGAAGGTAAGAAGTGGGAGCGAGAAGGGAACTAGTGATCTGCGGCACACAAGAGTTTGATTTTTTACGCTTTGGAGACTCATTTAACAATTGGACATTATTAAATTGGGTGTCCAGCGCCGTGAGCAAATCGTTGGCTTTACGAAAAGCGCCGAGCACCTCACGAAAACCATTATTTGTCTGCCGCATAAAAGATCTCATTTCCCTTTGAGTCCCCCGACAACTTTCACAGCAATAATGTAAGCCGGAATCGCCTCGGGCCAAAAGATCCGATACGGTGGCACGGAAATTGGCACATTTGGCATGAACCATATTATCACAAAGCCAACACAAAACGCTTGGCTGGTTAGTTGTAATTATTTTGTTACAAGATTTTAAGTAGCAGACAATTTCAGACATAATGATTTATAATTTTTATTTTTAAGCACTATTTAATCGATAAAAGCCCACTGTGCGAGATCAGAAAAAGAAGAATAAAAACAAGATAAGTTTTAGATATGCACACTATGAAAGGTGTGAGGGAGAGGGGGAGTAGATTGAAATCAAGATAAGGTATAGATAAACAACACGAGAGAGACGCGAGCGGGAGAGGAACCGTTTATCGCGAAAGACGAGAAATAGGAGAATGTGAAAATAATTTAAGTAAATTGAGAGTTTAAACAAAAGAAACAAAAGCTACACAGTTTAGTTCACTGCGCGGAAGGCAAACGGCTGAAGGTTTTATTAATACAAAGAAATTCGTATCGGTTTAAGCGTATATTCGTAAATAGCCAACAAAGTTAACGAGAGTAGAAAAAAAACACGTCCGTTCGCTTCGGCCAAATTACCAATCGAAAAAAAAAATAGATTCAGCTAGTCGACTTGAGGAAACTTCCATACCACCAAAAGCAGCATTTTATAGTAACTTGACGGAAAAGGAGTGCTCTCAAGATGATAATGTCAGGTCACAATTTTCCTGTTCAAGTCTAAAGGATTATTTAGAGTTGTATTTAAAAACTGATGTTTTCCTTTTGACCGATATATTTGAAAATTTTTAAAATAGATGTTTACAAATTTATTCATAAGACCCTGCATTACTACACCAGGTCTATCTTGGGCAGCCATGTTAAAGACCACAAATATTCAACTACAGTTATTAGTAGATATCGATATGTGTGGATTTATTCAAAATAGCATTCGAGGGGGCTTAGTACAATGTTGCTATAGATATACAAAGGCAAATAACAAGTACTTAACAGATTATGATTCAACAAAGTCATCTTTTTTTAATTTATTTGGATGCAAACAATTTATTTGGTTGGGCAATGTCACAACCCCTTCCATACCTTCCAAATCCGACGTGCTATAAATGCTTTTCCTACCTCACCTACTGCGTGCATTTTGGCTGAGTCGGGCCTACCGAGCATACAGGCTCGCAGAGAAGAAATGACCATGCAGCTCATTTGCAAAATGCATTTAACAAAAAATGCTCTACTAAGACAGGACTTCTCATCCACGTTCAAGCAAAAACGGAATTACAAATTCATATTAACGCCTAGGCGGTGTGCCAACTTCACAACGCAGCTTGGCCTTCCCCCGCCCAGTCATAGAAATACTGCTAAGCTAGCAGCCTCTTGGAACAGAACAAAACCTAAAGTGATCCTTGATATGTACAACGGCTCAAAAAATAATTCCACCAGAGCTGAATTCCAGACCCGCTTTCGATGCCTACAAGAAAAACTCGGCACAAAATCTTGGCTCTACACCGATGGATCAAAAACAGACGACCACACTACCTTTGCTGTTGTTGACAAAATAATCTCGGATGGAATGCTACCTCCTTACAACTCCATCTTTACTGCGAAAACACTTTCCACCTAATCTTCTTTACGGAATTGGGGTCAAACCGATCCCACAATCGTGGAGATAAGACGGTTTTCTTCTTTTAATATGACCACCGATATTTTTCCATCAACAATACCTTCACAAAAACTTCTCTGCCTGCGCACCTTGGAAAACGGGCATATTCAACATTCATCCGCCTTCGTATCGGGCACACACGTGCAACACACGAACATATCCTTACTGGAACACCAAGTCCCGTTTGCCGTTGCGGCGAACACCTCGAAATTGACAATCTACTCAACTCATGCCGTCTTCTGGATAGCGTCAGGGCCCTAATTTTCGGCAAAAAAAACCTTCCGATAGTTTAAATATAATTTCACAAGAAACCATTATGAACATTTACCATTTTGTCATTAGAACCAAACTAAATATTTAAGTATCTTTAATTTAATAATTTTAATCTCGAGTCGCAGGCCCTAGCAGCTAGTACTCTTTAAGAAATGCATTAGATTTAGTATTGTATACTACATTTAATTTTGTTAAATAAATAAATTTATTATTATTAAAATGTATTACTCATAATACGACAATGTTTAGATCAAGGACACAAAATATCAACAAATAGGGTATATGAGAATGTTCTTTGTGCTAATGATAGTAAAAGTAATGTTAAATCACGATGATTATGATACATTTTCAATAAAACATCAAAGTTGAATGGAGAAGAATATTGTCGATAGTATCAATTTCCTAGAACTTAAAAATATATTATTAAGAGATATAATAAATTAAAGAAATACAGATAACAATACATTAAATGATAAGTGATAAGTCAATTGAATTGGATAAGTTTTATTTTGATCGAGATTGTGGTAAATATATAATATGTAAAACAAAAATAAATAGTAAAAAACATATAATATTTTATTAAAATTGTCAATATCATAAAATTGTACATTTATACGTATGTAAATATATTTTTTAAATTTAATTATGTATCATAATAAGAAATAAATAAAAAACAAAAGTGAACATTAAATATTACATTGTCTTTTAATTTGGTATTTGTACTATAAAATTGCATCTTTATATACCCAGCTGGCTTCGTCCATGGGAAAGCCAAGCCACTTTACCAAATCTTTAAAATTTTAAAATTTTCTCATCTAGAAATGTATTTGGAATTCAGTCTTTTTGAGTTCTTCCACCACCCACCCTAAATCGGATTACCTTTATAATCTTCATATAAGTATGCTTTGGAGTATGTATTGCTGTCTTTTCTAATTTTAAACACATGTTTATACTTGCTGATACGAACGTGATCGCCATTTCGTAGTTTACTCTCAACATATATCTTTATGTGATTATATGATTTTCATTAGTTGTTTTTCATTAGTTGTGTTGACACTGATAGGGCTAATTTTTATGGTTCTATGTACCCTATTATTGTAATTGTTTAGTTTGCTGCTTGTCCCAGTTTGCTGGAAGCTGGGAGCGGGGAGCGGAGAGCAACAGCTGATCGCTCTCGCGTTTTGGGACGATGCGTGGGAGAACCGTGGGAGAACGAAAGCGGGAAGAGGGAAAGAGTGAGTCGTCTTCGGCAAGCGAGAGAACGCGCAAATTGCATCTAAAGCGGGACGCTATTTGCATATGTTATATACAAATTAATTAACGTGAATTTTTGTGAATTTGTCTTTTGAGTTTTGCACTGCCTGGGACCTCTCTTACAATGACCCTTTGCTAATTAAATACAAGGGGACACAATTAGACATGGTGCCCATGAGGGGAACTTCTGCAATTGCAAACATAATCGAAAATTCTTAATTCTGTGTAAATAAGCGCCGTTAGATCGCAACTGCGCTAAGTTTGCAAGTCGGCTCTGCATACCGCGAAAAGTGAAGAAGAAAGAGAACGGCGATACATAGACGCAGCTACGGAAGTTTCTGGACCTTTTTGGACGTTTTCTTCGCTTTCTTTCGCTTTTTGGGGCATAACAGAATCACAGCTGCACCTAGACTACAGGCCGGCGGCTCTGCGAATCACGGAAGAGAAGAACTGCGATACATAGGCGCAAGACGACAGTTTTTTTAACTTTGGAGACGGTCGTTGATCTTCGCTTCGTCTTGGGGTGGATTCTGGTATACATAACTGAGTAAGTAGACAAGTTGTGTGCTCCTCGGAGTTCGAGGAGCGGTACATGGATGCCTATTGCGCTTTCGCGGAGGAGTTGGACAAACTTGTACCAGAGGCTTGTGCGCCTCCGCCGCCAGTGACTGGGGGCGCCGATGCGGAAGTGCGGCTGAACATGCCTCAGATGTCGGTTCCGAAGTTCTCCGGCGCGTGTGTCGATTGGCCAGGCTATTATGATGCCTTCACGAGCCTAATCCACAACAACGCCAATCTGAGTAGTGTGCAGAAGTTGCACTTTCTCAAGGAGTCGCTGCCGAGGGACCGCGATAATGACATCCGTCAGATGCAGCTCACGGAAGGAAACTATTCGGTGGCTTGGGGATTGATGATCAAGAGGTACAACAATCCTCGCCTCGTTTTTGCCCACGCGTTGCCTAGGCTACAGAAGGACAACACAGAGTTAATACGGTCAATGTTAAGCACGGTCAATGTTTGTCTGGCTGCATTCCGCCGCGTTCAAGCCTTGGACGGGGAATCGCAGCACTGGCTGGCACACTACGTACCATCGAGGCTACCAAAGGAGACCCATAACGCTTGGGAGCACCATCAAGGAAGTTGTTCCACAATTCCATCCTACAGAGAGTTGGAGTCATTTTTGAACGATCGGCTGGTTGTAATGGATGCGATTGAGAACCGAGGCTCGTCGTTCGACTCCGCTGCTAGCCCAGGATCTTCAGACCAAACGAGTGCGAGTGCACAGTGCACAGGAGCACGCTAGGCGCCCTAGCGACGCCTGTTACCACTGCGGCGGCGACCATATCCTGCGTCGTTGCTCAACGTTTTTAGCCTTAGACTACTACCAGAGGAAGGACATAGTAAGCAGGGCTAAATTATGCATCAATTGTCTAAGTAAGGCACAAGCCCTTTCGCGCTGGACGAGTAATAAAGGCTGTCAAGTTTGTGTGTAACCTTTGGTACGGCGTCCGCACCATTCACGGCCATCAGGGTCATCCAGCAGTTGGCGAGGGACGAGCGCCGTACGTTTCCCAAGGCTGAAGAGGTGTTGATGAGCGAAATCTATGTGGATGATATTCTTTCCGGAGGTCACACGTTGGACGAAGCAAAGGATAAGCGGACACAAGTATCGGGGGCGATAAAATCCGCGTGCATGGAGTTGCGAAAATGGTCCAGCAACGAGTCCAGTCTCTTGCTCTCGATTCCTGCGGAGCATCAGTGCAGCTGGACTCCTTTAAACTGGGACACTACAGATCCTATCAAGGCGTTAGGGATGTATTGGCTCACGAATAAGGACTGTTTTAAATTTCAAGTCAATTTTGAGATTCCAGCTAGGTTTACCAAACGGATTATTCTATCGAGCATAGCTAGGCTGTTTGATCCAGTGGGTCTCATCGCAGCAGTCATCATCGTGGGAAAGCTGATTTTAAAGGAGGTACCCATGGCAAAGAAAGTGCATGCGGATGGCACTCAGTCGGCGCTGGAGTGGGACGACGAGGTTCCGGAGGCCCTTGTAGAACGGTGGCGAACGTTTCGGGACGGGTTGACGAGGATCGACGACATAAGCATTGACCGATGGATTCATTATTCCCCTGGATTTATAGTGTCAGCTCAGCGTCACGCGTTCTGCGACGGTTCATCGACATCTTTTGCGGCCTCGGTCTACCTAAGGCTCGAGTGCGAGGACGGAGCATGCTATAGCTCACTGTTGGCCTCGAAGTCAAGGGTGGCGCAGTTTTGGCCGTCAAGTTGGTAAAATGGCTTACTTCGGCTAAATGGCTAAGCGACCTACCCATCGAATCGTTCTACTGGACGGATGCCACAATCCTTTTACACTGGCTGTACGGGGAAATCACAAGGTGGAAGACGTTCGTGGCCAACAGGGTCGCGTTCATTCTGGATCTTTCTTCGCCCTCGCAATGGAGGCATGTGGGCACGGCTGAGAATCCAGTGGACTGTGCGGCAAGAGGACTGTCTCCTGGTGAATTGAATTGCTTTGGCCTATGGTGGCGAGGCCCTGAGCGGCATACACGCAGTCCGAGTGACTGGCCTTCTATGGAGTTCGAGCAGGTCGACACCACTACAGGCAAAGGCGGCCAAAGTACGAGTTCACCACGCAGTCCCGCTTCCGTCGTTCGTTGGCAGATTTTCTACTTTTAGCCGGGCTGTACGAGTCACGGCCTATGCGTTGCGGTTCAGGCACAATGCTGTCGGCAGGGGGAGAGGCGCATCGGCCCCCTAACCATTGAAGAGCTTGACTTTGCTTTAGGCGCCCTCACATACACACCTCAATAATAATTAACTCGTGGACCGGACAAGCGAAGGTTTCTCATGCTAGGTCTAGCATTGGCGGGCGGCATTTTAAGTTTGCTGCTGGTCCCAGTGTGCTGGAAGCTGGGAGCGGAGAGCAACAGCTGATCGCTCTCGCGTTTTGGGACGATGCGTGGGAGAACTAAAGCGGGAAGAGGGAAAAAGTCAGTCGTCTTCGGCAAGCGAGAGAACGCGCAAGTTGCATCTAACGTGGGACGGTATTTGCATATGTTATATACATATTAATAAGCGTGAATTTTTGTGAATTTGTCTTTTGTGTTTTGCACTGCCTGGGATCTCTCTTACAATGACCCTTGCTTATTAAATACAAGGGGACACAATTAGACAGTAGTCAAATATAAAATTTTTGTAAATATCTATCCACATATATTGCCCATTGAAACTAAACTTACGCCACATTGACTCTTTGAGTGTTCTATTAAATTGCTCGACAATTGATGCCTTAAGAGTTTAAATAATAATAATTGTTTAAATTCTGTATTAAAAAACTCTTTTCCATCATCTGTTTTTAAGTTTTTTGGTGTTCCATGACCTGATTTTAAGATTTTCTCCATTTCTTGGGAAACATCATTATCATTATACCCGTTACTCGTAGAGTAAAAGGGTATACTATATTCGTTGAAAAGTATGTAACAGATAGAAGGAAGCGTTTGCGACCCTATAAAGTATATATATTCTTGATCAGGATCAATAGCGAAGTCGATTGAGCCATGTCCGTCTGTCCGTCCGTCCGTCCGTAAAAACGCTGAGATCTCAGGAACTATAGCAGATACAAAGTTGAGACTAAGCATGAAGATTCTTGAAGTCCCGGGACAGCGCAAGTTTATTACAGCATCCTGCCACGCCCACTCTAACGCCCACATATCGCAAAAAATTAAAATTGCTGAAATCTCAGGAACTATTGCAGTTAGAAAGTTGAAATTCAGAAAGTATAATCTTTAGATGACAGAGCATCTTAGAGTAGTACTACTATCCGGCCGCACCCACCCATACGCCCACACGGCTCAAAAGACGGTTTTCGGATTTTCTAGAAGAGCTGATATATCGGTACCTATAAGTGATAGAAAGTTCGGATTAAGCATGTAGGTTTCTATAATGCTCCTAATGTGAATTGTTTTTTTCCGATCAAGCCACGCCCACTCTAACGCCCACAAAAACCAAAAATGCAAAAATCTCGAAAACTATAAGAGCTACACAATTTTGCTTAGAAGCACATATTAAGGAGATGCCTCGGCAACTTGCTACGAAGTTGCATTCAGCCACGCCTATTCTAACGCCCACAAACCGCGGAAAACTGTGGCGTCTATAATATTATTATGAATGCCTTTGTTTGACCTTGTATAACTTATTTCTGTTAATATCTATCGATTCACCAAAGATATTTCAAATCGGAACATTATTTCGCTATTTATGAAGAAATTAAGGTTATAAGGCCTCACATGGGCAGTGACGTCACTATAAGCATACTCAACATACTTCCTCTGACAATAGGTGGCGCCTTGGGAATTTCCACTAGCAAAATAATATTTTAAAATTTTGTAAAACAGTAACGGGTATCTTATAGTCTTGGCACTCGACTATAGCGTTTCCTCTTGTTTGGTATTGCTATCGCTAATCATCAATAACTTTTATCTTTTCAAGAAATTTCTAAAATATTTGATCAGTACTATCTGCTCTCTTGTTATAGACCTCTATTTTATTTTCAAGATTTGAAATTTTTGTAAGTCGACGATTAATACTTTGACTTACAAGTTTTCTTAAGTCTTCCACCAACTTTCTGACACACTCTTCTGTATATAGTTTTGTGGTCAAGTCATTGTCATCTAAAAGCTTAATAGCGTTTTTGACTCTTTTATTTTGAGCGTTTAGATTACCATCAGTATCAATTAAAAAAGTTTCAATAAATTTAACACACCATTTTAAATGACCCGATTGCTCCGTATCATTATAAAATACCCAAACTTGTCAACAGACATGGTGATTATAAATAAAAATCATTAATCAAAAAAATACATTATCTGAACTCTTTTTAGGCCCGTAAGCCATATTCAATATATTTTCCCGACTCAAATGACTGATAATAAAATCATAAATATATTATTATCTATCCCGTCTTCTATATTTATATCTTCCCTCCTTTTTTCTTGTAAGCATTGATATAGCTTCCGGCTCACTCCTTTTGTCCACATCATGGTCTTTCTTTCCTTTTACAAAAACATTTGTTTGTGAAAAGAAATCATTATACGAATCAGTATCATTCATAAATGAGTACTGAGATAGGTTTCGTTTTGTCTAATTTTGTTTTTTATTTTCGTTAACAAGTTCTTGTAATGGTGCTGTAATAGGTTTAAATGTTTCCCCCAACTCTATAACGCTTTGATTCATGTTTGAGGTCATCAAACTTTCTCTTCGCGGCAGATCTCGCTTTTGTTAACTGAGCTAACACATTCATTATTGTAGCCAGTATAAATTCAGATAAAGTATATTTTAAAAATAAATAATCGATATGAAATCATTTTCAGTTAGCCGAAGGAGATCGCGAAAGTCATTGGGGAACTGAAACAGAAAAAGGCCCCTTGCGGTGACCAAATAACCCTGAAAATGACAATCGAACTTCCAAACTCTTCCATTGAGGTATTTGTAAGCTCTTCAATGGGACATTGACACTAGGCTACTATCCAAAAAAATGGAAAAAATCTATTGTCAGTATGTCTAGATGGTCTCATGCACAAAATTAAAACACACTTGCCTGGACACTCATAAGCTTCTTGATTCGTATCTATACAACAGAGTACAGCAGTAAGATGTAACACAACAACATCCGGCGACTACATTATCAAAGCTGGAGTCCCGCAAGGAAGCGCGATTGGGCCTCTGTTCCTCCTATACACATCGGATATCGGATCGGATATATACACATATGTTCGCTGACGACACCGCAATTTTAAGTCCCTCGGGGTGCCCATGCCGAGCCACAACACTCAACAAAGCTAGCTAATCACCTTCTCGTAGTAGAGAGGTGGCTATCTGATTGGCACATTAAAATAAATGAACAAAAATGTAAACACATAACGTTTACCCTCACCAGCCAAACTTGCCCTCCACTATCATTGAATAATACGCAGATTTCCCAAGTTAACGATGTAACGTATCTCGGCGTCCACCTTGACAGACGACTAACTTGGAGAAGACACATACAATGCAAAAAAGAACATCTAAAACTAAAGCCAAGAGCATCCACTGGATTCTTAACGCCCGTTCGCCCCTGCGTCTTGCTCTACAACTCTACCCTCAAGCCCATCTGGACATATGGCTCCCAGCTATGGAGGAACGCCAGCAGAACGAACATACACATTATACAGCGCGTTCAATCGAAAACACTCCGAATTATCACTGGGCCACCATGGTATATTCGAAATCAAAACATCCCCAAGGACCTAGGCATTGTTACCGTAAAAGATGAAATAGACAAACAAAGAGCGTCCTACAATGAAAAACTCTCTGTGCACTCCAATCGCCTCGCAAGAAGGTTGACTTGGGTTCCCAGCCGATCCCGTCTACAACGCAACGACCTGCCAAGCCAGCAATAACTTTGGGGCCCCTATAGCACAATATTAGTTAGTTAGATAAATTAGTCTTAAGATTTGATACACTTATTGTTAGTCTCCAAAGGGAGAAGATTCAATAAATAAATAGCAAAGTTAAAAAAAAACTCTTCAGTTACTCAATCTGTACTGTTTACTGAAAACTACAGCTTCTAATATTTATATCCATAACCCATCCATCCCATCAAATAAAAGAAATACTATTGTACATAAAAATTTAAAATTGTATTTATTTAATGTTATATAAAATATAGGTATATATAAGTCTATTAAATTTCCCATCAACCATTTTCGCAATAAAGTCCTCCCGAAGATGTGCACATCATGTGTACATGGGGTGTATAGAAAGTAGTCCTCGAACTCCAGAACAAGGGATTTTCCAATCTTCGTCCTTTTACACTCCGCATTGAGGATGGGGAACTTTACATGTTCAGGCATCCATGCCATTGATAAAATAGATTTCTTATTACATCTATTAAATTCTTGAGTTACCATCTCAAGCTTTTATCGTTTTGCATTATTTTCAACACCAATTGATATGAACTCTGTTTCTGCGACATCATCTTTTTTCTCGTTCTTCCCGTTGAAATAACAAACCAAACTTGTCGGATTAACAGGTGTGTTCCTATTACCCTATCCTATCATTAGAATCGAATTCGACTTCTGAAGTCTCCTCGTTATTGTAGTTTTTGTTCTCCATGTTCATTAAATTATATATTATTTTTGTTGTTAATCAGTTGTTTTTGTTGTTTAGCAGTTGTTTTGTTGTTGTTAATCAATTGTTTTTTGTTCACTTGTACAACGACTGCTGAATGTAAAGTCGAAACTTCGACTGTGAGTTTTGAAGTAGGCAATCCCGATTTTTATACCATCCAGAAGTCACACATACAAACGTATATATGGCACATTTATTTTCAACCCCTTAAGTGTAAACCAATCAAAATGATGGGTTATTGACTCACTCCATTAATTAAGGAAAGAAGAAATGAAAGACATAAATGACCACAGTTGTATGTATCAAAATGTTGAACTCTCTCGTAGTTGTATTGTATTTGTTTCCCCAACTACTTGACAATTTCTATAGGTGGTTGTAGATTTCCGAAACTATCAAAATAATGTATATAATTTTTATTTTTGTTATATGCGACCCAATGTGTACCACTTGATTGTGAATCATCTAGGTTTACTCTCGAATTCTTGGAGAGCGTGGAAGTAAATTCGTCATATATACTCCTCGAAAATTTGGTATATATTTTTGAGCAAAAGTTGTAATGTCTATATTTGAAAGTGGTCTATTGAATAGCTGACATATTAGTTTTTTGATTCCTAATACAATTTCCCTTACGGTTTTAGGTAGAATCCATAACCTGTTCTATACGGCTTGAGACCTCAATTATTCTCCTCCATATCCTCTTTCGCCATTTAGGGCAGTCAAAATAGGTACGATTGTTAAAAAACACCAATTTTGGGTACATTAATTATTCTTGGTATTTCACGCACATCTTTGAACCCATTGTCGATTGAACAGATTTTTGTGCAATTTTAATTGCACTCTTTTTTTTAATGTTCTAGTAGCAGCGTTAATAACAGTCGCCAGATTCGTCATCTTTGCATTTTTCCTCATCATCTCCCTTACATTTTCTTTTTTTGTTTTTGATATTCCCATTTCAAATTTTTTCTTTGCTTTCATAATGTTGGTTACAAAATATGCTGTTGCTTTTTCACCAAGAGTGCTGTCTGGGGCTTTTACACGTGACCAAGCTTTATCAATTAATATTGAATCTGCAATACTTCTACATGTTTAAACGGTGATGTATTAATTATGTTGTTGACAAGACCACCAGCTCGTTTACTATTAAAAACACTTATTAATCGATTATAAAAACTTTTCCCCATTACATTAATGTTTAATCATCAAAGCGTTCTCATCGAATGAGGAACATAAGCTCTAAGAATGCGTCTAATAAGTCAAAAACAAAAAATTATCGTTAGAAATATCAACGATGGAAACGAGAAAAAACAAACTCCACGACGTGGACCACGACGTGGACCATCAAATTGTGTTAAAACCAACATTATGCTCAGTTTGATAGAGTCCAAACGGATTGCAATTCGAAAATATTTACGTGTTTTCTATGAGTTTATATCAACCTAAATATGAGTATTTGGGAAAATTAATAAAACCTGTTAAAGGAATGGGATATGATACTTTCTCTCATTACGATGGTGTATTAAACCCAAGTGCAGCAAAAAAAAATTCTATTGTGATATTTGATGATGTAGCTTGTGAAAAACAAGACAGCATAAGATCTTATTTTTGTATGGGTCGTCATAAGAATATTGATTCCTTTTATTTATATCAAACATATACCCATATACCTAAACACTTGATTCGTGATAATGCAAACTATATTATAATGTTTAAACAAGACGATTTAAATATGCGACATATATATAGAGATCATATTAATACAGATATGGTGTATAACTCATTCGTGGAAATTTGTAAAAAATCATTTTCTTTTGATTTAAAAATTTATTAGATTTGGTATAAAAATAGACTTATAACAAACATTTCCACAGTGTAAAAACAGATTTCATTATGTCTAGATCAGTGATCTTGTCTTTTAATGGAAATAGTTTTTTTATATATACAAACTACTTTCCACCAATCGAACTGGACGGACGTTTTGAGCGTGCATTAATTGATTTTAATATGTACAATTCAATTCCAAATATAGACGAAAAAATAGCCTCTTCCATATTTGAACTGTGATTACAATTTCCATTGGATCCTATGAACTAAATGATATAACTGATTATATTTATAAAAAAGAAAGAACTTTTAAAATTTAAAGCCATAACAATACTCTTCAAGTGGAAATAACTAGCACTCGGGAGCCGATTTACTTTAATAAGGAAAGATCAATTGGTCAACTTTTTGGTTTTGATAAAAGAGTTTTAAAGCCGCACCCAACAAAAACCTATCTATCAGATAAGACTGTCAATATTTTAAAAATTAATACTTTTCGCTTGGAAAGTATCATAATCAGTGGTTCATATGTAAACCATACACCTAATCATACGTTACATGAATTCGGTATTAATGTCCCTCTTGGCTATAAAATGAATGTGACACCACATAATCTTATTTACTTTCCATATGGTGATTACTTGCCATCTCCAAAACGGATATTTGGTAAATTTACGTGGTGAAAACGTATTGATTCGGATGCATATTCGCATGATAGAATGATTATTTATAATAAAAGACCTGCTTCATACACTCAACCATGCATTACTAATTGTAAAGATATAGAAAGAGGATCTACTCTAAACAGAAGCTCACTTTCTTTAAAAAATAAATTATTTTTAAAGTTTCTCGGCTTCCAACTTCAAAATTAATAAAAAATATACTTAAAGAAAACAATGAACGAAATTTTAAATGTTCAAGAAAAAGTTTACTCCGATGCATTTCGAAATAAGAGTTTCATACCTTTTCGTCGTATAATCAAACATTTAAACTAAACGATGAAATTCGAATTACTATCCAAAATCAAGACTTGTATGTGCTCCCTCACAAAGTTGCCTCAACTTTCAAGGAATTATTAGAAAAGATACAACAGTAAGTCCTACAACTGATAATGTTAAAATTTTTTTTTAAATAATTGTATGGCTTACTCTTTGGATGAAATCAAGTATGAAATAAATGGATGCCAAATTGATAGAACTCGATTTGTCGGTATGACAACTACTCTTAAAAATTTTTTATCACTTGATAACCTTCAAAGTCAAAATCTATCAAATTCTGGATGGAGTGGTGGAGATGACTTTTCTACTGGACCATACTTTAACTTTCTCTCCTATTAAACAATTTTTTGGGGTTTGCTGAAGACTATAAAAAGGTTTTGTTGAATTGTAAACATGAACTTGTGCTAATGCTAACTTAAACCCTAGATCATGTCTATTGAAAAAAAGAGATTGCAAAAATTATGATGTATGATATTATTAAAAGTGGTGTAAACCATCCTATTGCATTTCGTAGTTGGGACTCCGACGTTAACCCAAAATTAGAACAAGAAACTTGCTACTGTTGGAATGTTAAACTTTCACCAAATCACCAAATCGGGAGAGACCAAGGTTAGCAATAATCGGATTTACACTGAACGGAAAACTTGTCACAAATAATTTATCAAGCTTGAAGGTTCATCTAAATTCTGACCCATATGATAATTGAAATATCGACTTCAATAAGAATCAGTTTGCTCACCTATATGAAATGTATTAAAGATTTCAATCTAGTTACTACAATCATGAGTCACACCCATTTTTAACACCATCGGAATTTAAAATGAAAGCTCCAATTATCGTAATTGATCTATCATATCAAAATAAAACAGTAAAATCTGGTCCTATTGACGTGAGAATTTCAACTGAACTGAAGACACCAAGTGAGGAAAATACCCAAGCTTATTGCCTACTCATACAGGATCGATTAGTCGAATATAATCCCTTAAACGGATTAGTACAACGAGTTGTTTGATATTGTTTATAAATGATTAAAAATATTATATAAATTGATATTCAAGGATTCATTGACAATAAAAATAAATTTATTCTTAAAGAAATTGGAATAGTATTCGAATAAAAAATCAATCTAGAATAACACTTTATTAAATACAAACTTAAACCACTGCAAACTGGTTAACAAATACACATCATAAAATTTTTTGGAAATTTTTTTCTGGAAGGGAATCGAAAAGAAGCGTTTTCTGCGGTCATTTTTTTGATACCACCATTTGATTAATGTTGAGGACATACAGTGTCCGTCATTAAACCGGGTTAGAGGAAACCGATTTCCTTATTGTAAAAATCATATCAAAGGTGGTGTCTGTGCTCTAAACAATGAATACAACATTCTAAAATTTTTAACAAGTAGTTCAAAATAAATAAAACATATCTGTTTGCATTCACTTCATTTTGAAGTTGAGACCACTTGTTACAAGACCTGTTCCATAAAAAATATTTCGATTAATAATGCAATTACTTGAAGAAATTGATACATTTTTTCTACAATTCAATGGGAAGATATTTCAAAATCATTTCCAATACCTTCTTAAAACCTAAATTATGTTCATGAATCAAGGTGCACAAGATCTGAAAATAATGAAATATGGTGAACACTTTACATTCTGTAACACCGATTCGAAATTGGAAACATGCGCATGCCTCTTTTACGTAAATCGAAGGAATGGAGCTAGAAAAATAATTTCATTGTATCAATAATTAATAAATTAACGTTTTATGTGGAATGAAAAAAACTTGTTTTCTTACTTTTTATGAATAAGGGAAGGAAAATACATATATACAGACTCACATGCACACGTACACATATACACTCATCTATTATGATCTACACTAACCGCGCTCTCTCTCTTGATTTTTTTTTTTTTATCTTATTCAAACGGTACTTTTAACAAAATTTGAAGTGGTTGGTGCAATGTTCTGCATTTTTAAGTTCCGTTTTAGTAACTTCGAGAACTCTGTGAGATTAGGTAAAGTGAAAAGAATATGTCGGCGAAAAACATTAGAAAATTGGCAAAAAAAACAAACCAACAAATTATTAAGCAAAGACATTGGAAGATCGTTTTTCGATTTATCAGCTTGACGAGTCTTCTTCGAGTCATTTAGATGATTAAAAAAAGATTCTTTTTACGCGCGACTAGAAAAAGACTCGAAAATGAGTCGTAAATGATCTTCAAATACGATATGTAAAAAAGCAAAAACAAAATTGTAAAGCAATCGAAAATTAATCATCCAGATGATTGAAAGGAGATTTTTTTTGCTTTACATTAACATTCGGTGAGAGAACTTGTAGCTTAACCGCGCTCTCTCTCTTGATTTTTTTCTGCTTTATCTCGTTTATCTTATTCAAACGGTACTTTTAACAAAATTTGAAGTGGTTGGTGCAATGTTCTGCATTTTTAAGTTCCGTTTTAGTAACTTCGAGAACTCTGTGAGATTTGGTAAAGTGAAAAGAATAAGTCGGCGAAAAACATTAGAAAATTGGCAAAAAAAACAAGCCAAAAAATTATTAAGCAAAGACATTGTGTTGTCTGAATTACGACGTACAGCAGGATAATGAGAAATTACAGCAATTTGTAAGTATTGTATATGTATATAAATCAATTTTAATTTCTTAATTTAATTTAATTTAATTTTCAGAAACAATTTTTTCAATTTTTAAGAGCAGCACTTCGAAAAGTATATTCCGACGACTTGGCTACAAGTTATAGTTGGAAAGGCACCAGCACAAAGCCAAGCACTGAAAAGTGCTTCAATAATAATAAAAAGTAAGAAAATATTTCTATTATTGGCGAAAAAAAGTTAATATTTTTCTCCACCTAGATATTTGCTACATAAAATTCCAATGCACTGATAAGGACATGAACATGGTCTTCCAAAAATTTTTCGTACATGCCAAAGACCGGGTTAAAAAAAGAAAGCGCGTGAAAAAGTTTAGTTGGTATTTGAAATACATATATATATAATAAATAAAAAATTGAAGAACAAAATATTATTGAATATTTCACTTATTTTCGGTTCTTATACGACTCGAAAATGACTCGCTTCTTTGGAGGAAAATGAGTCGAAAGCGAGCGAATTTCGATTAAAATATGACTCGAAAAAGACTCCCTTCTTGCAAGGAAAACGAGTCGAAACGAAACGAAAACGACTCTTCCTGAGGTGTCGAATACGACTCTTTAGGAAGAGTCGCGGCTAGGGTTCCATTTTCTCCCGAACAGAGAGTCTTTTTCGATCAGAAAACAAGCGCACTTATGATAATTTTGCTCTTCTAGGAGAGTCGAAAATGACTCATATTCGATCAGAAATTTCATAAAATGATTGCTGGGTACTTACATTTATAGAAAATGACAGTGTGTTTTGAGAAAACCCCTTAAGACGTTCCCAATCCTTCTAATTAGGGTCAGGAATAAATTTCAATATTTTCAAATAACGGAAAACTAATCATGTCACAATCGTCATATTTAATTACTTCTTTGAGCACGTGCACTCATTTTAAAAATTATAATTTATGGGTTTATGATTTCTGTGCCAGAATTCACACTGACTAAAAGGACCTGCGGGATGGTGAGGGGAAATCCTAATCACAGGAGACGAAAGATAATTGGTTTCGGGGTGGGGGAAACTATGTTTTAATCACTAATGTGACAGGTTAATAGCCCATAAATCTGTGCCAGAACCACCTTTTTATTACTACATACACTTGCAAAGATTTATGACTCCCTAGGCTCGTTGTCTTCAATAACAATAATTGATAAAATGTTTGAGCAAAAACTCTGGTTGCCAGAGCAAAAGTGTAGTCAAAACCTGTCCGATCCAGATGCGAATTAATGAAGGGTCTTAAAAAAATCGAACATCACTTTAAGATGACCGGTGCTGCAATGAAGTTACCAAAATAAAGGCCACACAAAAGCCGACGGCATTATGATCGCTCTGCTTAAAAAACTAGTCGAATAAAAGAGATAAGTGAGCGAGAGCGGTACGAAAGCTCGGGCAGACAAAGATTTAAGTCTTCGTGGTCATCTTTCTTGCTATCATTTGTTTTAAGACTTCATCAAAACAATTAATGGCCAATGGAATTTTAAATTGATCAATTTTGTTTCATGCATCGAACTCATTCCTAAATTGCAACTATGTGCTGCACATCTTTTCTCAACGTTAAAGGGGTTAGGAAGCATTGAGAGGACAAACTAAGGCATATTGATTTAGTGATTCCACACGCTGGCATGGATTAAAAACGGGAACAGAAGAGCCAAATTAATTCAACGGCAAACTAACAAGATTGGAAAGGATATAGAATGAAGCCATGTTAGATTAAAAGACAACTCAGCAGACGTAGAATCAAAGGGGATATCACTAGAAAAGTTGCTAGATTGTGAAATTTGGTGAAACAGTCCCCAATGATTCGCCTATTCGGAAAAATAGTGGCCAAACGAGGATCAAGTAGAGTGCCGTGACTATAAGATACCCGATACAGTTCTACACAATTTTAAAATATTCATTTCGGCAGTGTCAAAGGAAGCATGTTGATTAACTGATAATGACGTCACAAACCAAGTGAGGCCTTATATCTTAAATTTCTTTATAAATAGCCAAAAAATGTTCCAATTTAAAAAATCTTTGGTAAATCGATAGATATTAACAGAACTAAGTTATACAAGGTCAAACGAGGGCATTCAGAAAAATATTATAGACACCACAGTTTTACGCGGTTTGTGGGCGGTCTTATAGGTACCGAAATTTTTGCATTTTTGGCTTTTTGGGTTTTGTGGGCGTTAGGGTGGGCGTGGCTAGTTGAGTTTAAAACAGTTCGCA
The DNA here is from genome assembly GCF_018153835.1 of Drosophila eugracilis. Taxonomy (NCBI): domain Eukaryota; kingdom Metazoa; phylum Arthropoda; class Insecta; order Diptera; family Drosophilidae; genus Drosophila; species Drosophila eugracilis. Next base: position 44,278 of record NW_024571944.1, on the reverse strand, counting down.
TTTGGGGCAGCATGAAAACCTGCATGCTAAATCCGAACTTTCTATCACGTATACCTACCGAGATATCAGCTTTTCTAGAAAATGCGAAATAGTACCACTATAAGATCCGCTTGGATCAAAAGATTATACACACTGAAATCCAACTTTCTAGCTTTAATATTTCCTGAGATTTCAATGAGTTTAGTTTTTTGCGATATGTGGGCGATATAGTGGGCGTGGCAGGATGCTGAAATAAACTTGCGCTGCGTGTGGTCCTCAAGAATCTTCATGCTTAATCTAAACTTTGTATCTCATGTAGTTCTTGAGATCTCAGCGTTCATACGGACAGACAGACGATCCTGATCAAGAATGTATAAGTTAACACACCCAGTTCCCAAATTGGGAAATTGCCAAGATGCGGACCACATCCGGTAGCCAACACGCGGAATAGGGAAACCGCCGATTCCGTACTCCGGGGACAATCACTCGGAGCCCTTCCAGAAGTGGCCAAAACGCGTAATAAAGAAACCGCCGACTCTGCCCCATGGGGCAAACACTCAGAGCCCGGTCAGAAGTGGACAACACGCGTATTAGAGAAACTGCCGTCTCAGCACTCTTGGGGCCAAAATCGAAAGTAATACTAGGTCGGTCTAAATAAATTGTTAATTAAGTTTATACTCCTAGCGGCCCTATGATGGATTTTTAGGGTAGCTACCAACTGGCGAATGTGTCTGATGTCCGTCGCTATAACCGGTAGTCTGTGGTCGTCGGTACATGTTCTCGTTCGCGCTTCCGTCTGGTCAGCAAAGTCCTCGTAGGTCGTCATGCTCGATGCATGTTGTAGGTATCCGAAAGATTCCCAGACTAAAATGTCACTGTCCTTAATGGGGTATAGTCCGTGTTCGTATAGTCATTCAGTTTCACCGTCGCGTCCGTCTTAACAGCCATTAGTGCCTGCATTATAATGTATTTTATATGTTGTAGAAAAATACAGGAGAATATAAAAAGATTTAAAAACGGGTCGGAAGTATAGCGAAGTATACTTTGTCTTTGTGGACCACCCTCCCTCTAATTAAAACGTTCTCCCTAGGTCTGCTTCAATAGTTTCCTCAGAACATAGTGCTGAGAGCATGTTACCTAGTCTTTTGTTCGATTTTAGAAAAACTTGTTCTTGTCCTTATAGGTACTATTCTTGTTTACCTGGTCAAACGTTTTCTCCTGTGCCTGTTGAATTTTCTTTGGGCGTTGTGTGGACTATTTCTGTTATTTCTGAGTAGATTGAGTTATTGTATTTGTTGGTTACTAAGAAGATTAGATCTATCGTATCGTTTAATTTGCATCCATGTTTCAGGCATCTGGCTATTTCGGCTAGAGTGCCATGAAACCTCTCTACTTGGTCATTTGATGTGCTATGTAGAGGTGGAGCGTTGGAAATGGTGATATTGAAATGATTTAAGAAAATTGTTTTAATAGCCTCGGAATTTAGATTCTTTTGGTTTTTGGAAAGAAATTAATTATATTTAATAAAGGTTCCTTTATGTCTACTATGGACCTTGATGCGATGGCTTGCACTATAACGAATTTTGAGAATTTATCGACGCATGTATGGAAGAAGGCTCCATCTGTTGAGAAAATATCAATGTGTAGAACTTTCCCCACGAATGAAGGTATAGGAGTTTCTGCGACCATTTGTTTTGATGGATGGCGTTTGTAGTTTGCCATGGCACAGGCTTTGCAGTTTGATGTTATTTCTGTCGCTAACCGAAGAATTTTTGGGTAAAAATAGTCCATAAAAATTTTTTTGTTTGTTTGTTTACATTTTCTTGTGCCGCTCGGTGAGCCCTGTTGTGTTCTGTTCTGTTAAGTCGGTAATGTCCTGTACAACGTTTTTCGTGTGCTTGAAACAAGTGCTATGGAAGGAATCTACTAGTCGGTGCTGGATAAACGCTAAGGTTGGTAGAGAGCAATGTATTGCGTTTTCTACCTCCTCGTTTACAACGTCTTGTAATCCTTCCATCAGATTTTCCCGGTTGGAGTTCTGATTCTGTGCCTCATGATCCCTTTCCAACGCTTCAGCTTTGCATTGGAATCTTTTTTGACACGGCAAAGGTAAGTGGCTGATGATCGGTAAAGATCTGCATCCCTTTTGCTCCTTATAAATAATTCCGGAGGTTTTTAGTGCCCAAACAATGGAAAGGAGCTCTCGCTCATTGGATGCGTATTATTTTTCGCTGTCACGTAGGGCGCGTAATATCATTGTGATTGGGCGACCATCTTGAGATAGTACTGCCCCTAGTCCGAAGCATGATGCGTCAGTAGTTAAGTCGAATGGCCTCTTAAAATCTGGATGTGAGAGCAAACCGTCCTCCGATGCCATGATTTCTCTAAGTCCGTCGAACGTTTCTTTCTGTTCTTTGGTCATGTTGATATCCATCTTTCTCTATTGATATTTACTAACCTTCCCATTTTCTCCCTTTAGGATGCTTGTGATGGTCGCGAAGTTTTTAATAGCTTGCTAACCCTAAAAAATATCTGAGGTGTTTTTGTCAGGGCGAAATTCCTTAATAGCTCTTACCTTTTCAGGTGAAGTTTGCAGTCCCCCTTGTGACACTATGAAGCCCAAGTACTCGACGCTCTTTTTAAAGAACTTTGATTTCTCTTGGGATACTCTTATACTTGCTTCTAAGATCTTTGTTAAAACCCAGTCCACGTCCTTGATGTGGTTCTGTTTTGTTTTTGGGAAGATTCGTGTTATTTTATAGAATAAAAAAGGGTATTTTTTTTGCGTTAATTGATTCAGCTTCCTGTGCTAATGCTAATGCTGACGGCAAGTCCCGAGGTTGTGCCGGAAAAGGGCTATTTTTAAGGATTTTTTTAACCCAGATATGAACGCATGTAAAGCCTCATTTCTGTGCTGCTTATTTAAGATGGTTGCGTCGTGTGACATAATTGTTTTGGTTGTCAAAAGCGTTAGCTTCCGTTCTATTTCATCATAGTATTTGAGCAGTGGTAGCTATGCCTGTCTTGACAAACTTAATTCTTTTTTGATAACGTGCGTCGGAGTTTTGTCCGCGTACGTAAAATCTAGGCGTGCCACAATGGCATACAAATTAAATACTGTATTAAAGGAGGATAACACTGCAGCTGCTGGTCCTCCTACTATATTTTTTATATCGACGACTACTACCGTCGTATGATTCAAATACTTCATAGGCCGCGGTTGTGGCTTGCCTCCAGGAGATATAAGTTTCCTGCCTACCCGAAAATTCTGGACCCGACTTAACCATATCAAGGGATTCGTTGCACTGTATTTCTGGCTTTAATTCGATTTCCTGAAATGTTTGAATTTGTTGCGGGGTGCTATCTTTTGTTTTGAGTAAGTATGTAACTCCCCCATAACTGCATATAATTTTTTATCGAATAGCTCTTGTTGTTTTTGGAGTGCGTCGTCTATGGCGGCCTCCATGCTTGCGATCTGTTCTAGCTGCATCTTAAGCGGCTGTGGGTTTGTAGCGATAAGGGTACTAGGTCGAATAAATGCCGCCCTACTAGTGGATGGTTGGCAATATGTCTAAGTTTCTTGTTCCTGCTGAGTTCTCTGTCTTTCTACTTTTGTTTCTAAACGTTTCCTATACTTTGCAATACCTTCGTCGTCTGACGCGGGTTTTATGTTGGTTCGGTACATGGGGTCGTTACTAAGTTTAAAAAGGAAAAGGTCCATGGGCTGTCAGAATTTTATTAGATGTCTGTTAAATAATTATTTTTTGATATTTATATTTTTTCAAAACACCAAGAAAATTTTGTTGAAGTTTTTTTTTCAAATTCAAATTCGATCTTGTTGGCTTTCTTTAAATATTAATAAAATAAAATTTATTCATAAGGTTTTTTCGAGATAAATAAATAATGATATTTATTTAAAATTGCGGAAAAGGGAATTGATAATGCTCCCACGGTGGAAAAGCGCGACTCACGAGATACGCAATTTTATTGGATTTACAAAAGTAAATGCAATCGGAAATAATTAATTTAAATAAAAACAATTAATTAAAATCAAAAAGTGTAGTGCCCCAAATTGGCAGATAAAATATGTTAAGAAAAAATTTACGAACTTCACAAGTGAAAATAAAACCAAGAAAGGGAACGATAGAAATTCCTCTCACCCCTTCAAGAGAAGAGATGACAAATTCACGAACTTCGCAAGTGAAAATAAAACCAACAACGGGAACGGCAGAAATTCTCTTGGCGCTTATGGCGAATCTTGAGAATTTATCGACGCATGTATGGAAAAGAGCTCAATCTGTTGAGAAAATATCAATGTTTAGAATTCCCCCCACGAATGGAGGTATAGGAATTTCTGCGACCATTTGTTTTGATGGTTGGCGTTTGTATTTTGCCATGGAACAGGTTTTGCAGTTTGATGTTATTTCTGTCGCTAACCGGAACATTTTTGGGAAAAAATAGTCCCTAAGAATTGGTTTCCTGCTTGTGTCGTTGATTATTATTTGGTTTCGGAAGCAGTTTACTGGGTTGTCGGTTGTCTCGATGGTGTAAGTTAGGGACCATTCGCTATGAATGGTGGCTACCTCCGATTCCTGTACTCCTTCTAAGGTGTTAATATCTTGGCGAGATAACGCGTATGCCACGAAATTTTCTTTTCCTGGTTTATAAACCAGTTTTGCACCATGATCGTTATGATCCCTTTCCAACGCTTCAACTTTGCATTGGAATTTTTTCTGAGACGTCAATGATAAGTGGTTGATGATCGTAAAATCTAGGTGTGCCAGAATGGCATAAAAATTAAATACTGTATTAAAGGAGGATAACACTGCTCCTCTTACTTAATTTTTAAATATACCGACGACAACTACCGTCGTATGATTCAAATACTTCATCGCCCGCGGTGGCGGCTTGCCTCCAGGAGATATAACTTTCCTGCCTACCGGCAAATTCTGGACCCGTCTTTTCCATATCAAGTGGTTCGTTGCACTGTATTTCTGGCTTTAATTCGATTTCCTGAAATGTTTGAATTTGTGGGGTGCTATCTTTTGTTTTGAGTAAGTTTAACTCCCCCATAACTGCATCTAATTTTTTATCGAATAATTGTTTTGGTTGTCAAAAGCGTTAGCTTCCGTTCTATTTCATCGTAGTATTTGAGCAGTGGTAGCTCTCCCTGTCTTGACAAACTTAATTCTTTTTTGATAACGTGCGTCGGAGTTTTGTCCGCGTACCTAAAATCTAGGCGTGCCAGAATGGCATAAAAATTAAATACTGTATTAAAGGAGGATAACACTGCAGCTGCTGGTCCTCTTACTTAATTTATAATACACCGACGACTACTACCGTCGTATGGTTCAAATACTTCATAGGCCGCGGTTGTGGATTGCCTCCAGGAGATATAACTTTTCTGCCTACCGGCAAATTCTGGACCCGACTTGACCATATCAAGGGGTTCGTTGCACTGTATTTCTGGCTTTAATTCGATTTCCTGAAATGTTTGAACTTGTGGGGTGCTATCTTTTGTTTTGAGTAAGTTTAACTCCCCCATAACTCTATCTAATTTTTATCTTATAGCTCTTGTTGTTTTTGGAGTGCGTCGTCTATGGCGGCCTCCATGCTTGCGATCTGTTCTGGCTGCATTTTAAGAGGCTGTAGGTTTGTAGCAATAAGGGTACTAGGTCGAATAAATTCCGCCCTACAAGTGGATGGTTGGCAATATGTCTAAGTTTCTTGTTTCGCTGAGCTCTCTGTCTATCTACTTTTGTTTCTAAACGTTTCCTATACTTTGCAATAACTTCGTCGTCTGCCGCGATTTCTTTATTGGTTCGGTACATGGGGTCGTTACTAAGCTTAAAAAAAATAAGTCCATGGGCTGTCAGAATTTTATTAGAAGTCTGCTAAATAATTATTTATTGATTTTTATATTTTTTCAAAACACCAAGAAAATTTTGTTGAAGTTTTTTTTTCAAATTCAAATACGACCTTGTTGGCTTTCTTTAAATATCAATAAAATAAAATTTATTCATAAGGTTTTTTCGAGATAAATAAATAATGATATTTATTTAAAATTGCGGAAAAGGGAATTGATAATGCTCCCACGGTTAAAAAGCGCGACTCACGCGATCCGCAGTTTTAATGGATTTACAAAAGTAATTGCAATCGGAAATAATTAATTTAAATAAAAAAAATTAATTAAAATCAAAAAGTGCAGTGCCCCAAATTGGCAGATAAAATATGTTACAACGGGAACGGCAGAAATTCTCTTGGCTCTTCTGGTGAATTTTGAGAATTTATCGACGCAAGTATGGAAAAGGGCTCCATCTGTTGAGAAAATATCAATGCTTAGAGTTTCCTCCACGAATGGAGGTATAGGAGTTTCTGCAACTATTTGTTTTGATGGTTGGCGTTTGTATTTTGCCATGGAATAGGTTTTGCAATTTGATGTTATTTCTGTCGCTAACAGGAGCATTTTTGGGAAAAAATAGTCCCTAAGAATTGATCTTAAATTTTCTTGTGTCTTTGATTATTATTTGGTTTCGGAAGCAGTTTACTGGGTTGTCGGTTGTCTCGATGGTGCCAGTCAGAGACTCTTCGCTATGAATGGTGGCTACGTCCGATTCCTGTGTTAATGTTTTGGCGAGATAATGCGTCTGCCACGAAATTTTCTTTTTCTGGTTTATAAACCAATTTTGCACCGTGATCGTCATGATCCCTTTCCAACACTTCAGCTTTGTATTGGAATTTTTTTCTGTGGGTACGAGTACACCGGTTCCCCATCCCATTTTTTATTGTGGCTATTGCGTTTATATTAAATGGAAGTGCTTCGTCTGGATCAGCGAAGGCTTTATGATTTTTAACAATCATTTTATCAAAGGTGGCTTTAATTGCCTCGGGAACATCTTCGTCATCAATTTTAATAAAGTTGACGTTTTATGCCCTAGTGAATCGGATCTTTTCATCTCCGTTGTTTGTGTGAAAAACCTTCCCGGTAAAATCAAATTACACATTCGCTTGTTTAAGCAAGTCGGGGCCGATAATACCATCGAAGTCTTTAAGGTTATTTAGAATAAAAAAAGGGTGTTTATACCCGTTACTCGTAGAGTAAAAGGGTATACTAGATTCGTTGAAAAGTATGTAACAGATGGAAGGAAGCGTTTGCGACTCTATAAAGTATATATATTCTTGATCAGGATCAATAGCGAAGTCGATTGAGCCATGTCCGTCTGTCCGTCCGTCCGTCCGTCCGTCCGACCGACCGTATGAACGCTGAGATCTCAATAACTATAACAGCTACAAAACAGCTAAAATTGCTTAAATCTCAGGAAATATTGGAGCTAAAAAGTTGAAATTCAGAAAGTATGATCTTTAGATGCCAGCTCATCTTACAGTGGTTTTACTATCCGGTCACGCCCACCCATACGCCCACAAGGCTCAAAAGCCGGTTTTCGGAATTTCTAGAAAAGCTGATATCTCGGTAACTATAAGAGATAGAAAGTGGATTAAGCATGTAGGTCCCAATGCAAATTGTTTTTTTCCGAACAAGCCACGCCCACTCTAACGCCCACAAAACCTGAAAAACCAAAAATGCAAAAAAATCTCGAAAACTATAGGAGGTACAAAATTTTACTTAAGAAGACGTATTAAAGAGATGCCTCTGCATCTTGCCACGAAGATGCATCCGGCCACGCCCACTCTGACGCCCACAAACCGCGTTTGACCTTGTATTACTTATTGTTGTTAATATCTATCGATTTACCAAAGATTTTTCAAATCGGAACATTATTTCGCTATTTATAAAGAAATTAAGGTTATAAGGACTCACATGGGCAGTGACGTCACTATCAGTTACTCGACATGCTTTCTCCGACAATAGGTGGCGCTTGGGTAATTTCAACTAGCAAAATAAATATTTTAAAATTGTGCAAAACAGTAACGGGTATCTTATAGTCGCGGCACTCGACTATAGCGTTTCCTCTTGTTTTATTCTATAATCTCTAAAACGTTTCTCTCGTTACTTGATTCAGCTGTGCTAATGCTAATGCTGATGGCAAGTCCCGAGGTTCTGCCGGAAAAGGGTAATTTTTAAGGATTTTTTTAACCCAGATATGAACGCACGTAAAGCGTTATTTCTGTGCTGCTTATTTAAGATGGCAGCTGTGGTTGCGTCGTGTGTCATAATTGTTTTGTTTGTCAATAGCGTTAGCTTCCGTTCTATTTCGTTATAGTAGTTGGGCAGTGGTAGCTCTCCCTGTCTTGACAAACTTAATTCTTTTTTGATAACGTGCGTCGGAGTTTTGTCCGCGTACGTAAAATCTAGGCGTGCCAGAATGGCATAAAATTAAATACTGTATTAAAGGAGGATAACACTGCAGCTGCTGGTCCTGTTACTTAATTTTTTAATATACCTACGACTACTACCGTCGTATGGTTCAAATACTTCATCGGCCGCGGTGGTGGCTTGCCTCCAGGAGATATAACTTTCCTGCCTACCGGCAAATTCTGAACCCGACTTGACCATATCAAGAGGTTCGTTGCACTGTATTTCTGGCTTTAATTCGATTTCCTGAAATGTTTGAATTTGTGGGGTGCTATCTTTTGTTTTGAGTAAGTTTAACTCCCCCATAACTTCATCTAATTTTTTATCGAATAATTGTTTTCGTGGTCAAAAGCGTTAGCTTCCGTTCTATTTCATCATAGTATTTGAGCAGTGGTAGCTCTCCCTGTCTTGACAAACTAAATTCTTTTTTGATAACGTGCGTCGGAGTTTTGTCCGCGTACGTAAAATCTAGGCGTGCCAGAATGGCATTAAAATTAAATACATTTAAGGAGGATAACACTGTGGCTGCTGGTTCCCTTACCTTATTTATAATATACCGAATCCACCGAACTTGCTTTAGCGTTATATTTCACTTTATAACGGTGTTCTTGAGATGTGGGCCAAATGTGAGGCGTTTGTCTAGGGTAATACCAAGGTATAATATTTCGCTTGTGACGGCTGCTCCAGAGTAACTCCCTCTAACTGGATTAGAGGGGTATTGATTATTAGTGTTTTTAGTGTAAAAGTGGAGTTCGTTGTTTTTGACCGATTAATCGTTAGGTTCCACTGTTTGCACCAAGCTGCAAAGGTGGCAAGGTAATTCTGTAGACCGTTGGCTGCATCTTGAGATGTAGATGACTGCAATGTCATCTGCATATGTAGCAATAAATGTTTTTTATGGGTCTAATATATGTTGTCTGTTAGGGCTTGGTATATAAGAAGTATACAACGAATATAGCAACGGTTCAAGTACACTGCCCTGAGGAACTCCTGCTCTCATTGGATAGTTGTTTGATAATGTATCTCTTACTTTGACCTTAAACTCTCGATCGTCCAGAATAATGCAATAAGCCAGCATGCCACTCCTTATCGAAAGCTTGCCTCATGCCAACCATGACCATGTCCATGACGGTGTACTCCAAGTCGTACCCACACCCCATGGGTGTAACCGAATTCGTCAATGCAGAGGTTAAACAACTTCCAGCAGACGGCGTAATAAGGCCATCCAGGTACCCATATAACAACCCTACCAGGGTTTTAGATAAAAAAAAGGTATAGACCAAAATGGGGTTAAGAAGAAGCGATTAGTTATCGACTTCAGAAAATTAAATCAGAAAACCGTGGATGATAGATATCCTATTCCTACAATTTCGACAATACTGTCGAATAAGGGCGAGTCACAGTATTTCACTACACTCGACCTTAAGTCAGAGTTCCACCAGATAGAGCTCGCAGAAAATGTCAGGGAAAAAACAGCCTTCTCCATAAATAATGGCAAATACGAATTTTGTAGAATGTCATTTGGACTTAAAAACGCCTCAAGCATCTGCCAAAGGGCTATCGATGACGCCCTAACGCTTCGTTTATGTAGACGACGTTATAATATTCTCAAAAACAAAACAGGACCACGTCAAGGACGTGGACTGGGTTTTAACAAATATCTTACAAGCAGGTATGACGCCCGGGGCGCATAAAAAGAGGATAAGATATAAGGATTAGGAATAGCCATGGAGTCAAATAATGAAATCCCACAGGGATTTTGCGTCTCTTACGCGTCGGACCTTCAGGGCCTCGCGTCATCTCTCGCAGGAGTCCCACAGGGATTTTGCGTCTCTTACGCGTCGGACCTTCAGGGCCTCGCGTCATCTCTCGCAGGAGTCCCACAGGGATTTTGCGTCTCTAACGCGTCGGACCTTCAGGGCCTCGCGTCATCTCTCGCAGGAGTCCCACAGGGACTTTGCATCTCTTACGCGTCGGACCTCAAAGGCCTCGCGTCATCTCTCGTAAGAGTCCCACAGGGACTTTGCATGTCTTAGGCGTCGGACCTCAAGGGCCTCGGGTCATCTCTCGCAAGAGTCCCACAGGGACGTTGCAGTTCTTACGCGACGGACCCCAAGGGCCTCGCATCATCTCTAGCAACAGCCCTACCGGGGCTTTGCATCGCTCACACGTCGGACCCAAAGGGCCTCGTGTCATCTCTCACCCGAGACCCACTGGGTTTCTAGTCATTCTTTTATCATACCGATTCCATAATCTTTTCCTCATCACATTCACACTCGCTCGCGTAACCGGCCCTCGGGCCGTCACCCATTATCTCGTTTCCATTTTGTCTCTTCTTTCTTTAGCTAGCGGATCGCCCAGACGGTCAGGCCCTGTTCCCAAACGGCCTCCCCCTCAGCACCCTACGGAGCATCGGACACCCGACTACCCTCCCTCGGAAGCTCTCCCTCCTGGCCCCGTAGACCGCCCGGCGACGACCCGCCGAACCTTGTAAAATAACTCTGTAACCCTGGAAATGAAATAAACAACTGAGATATAATCTAACTTAACCGAACCAGCTGCGTCCTCACTCTGGGTGGAACCTTCTTTTCTAGCAACCACGCCTGACATCAAACTAAATGTTGGAACGAACTGCTGGTATGCGGTGAACCGTCCCAGGCACCCCGAAGCAGGACCGTTACATGGCGCCCGAACAGGTTGAAGTGGTTGCAGGAAAAAGGACACTAAGAGAGTAATGTCGAGCTGGGTATACCAGGCTACAAAAGCAGAGCTGGTAGAATACGCGAGTGAATTTGGCGTAGACCCAAGCGGAGGATCAAGGGAGCTAAGACAAAGACTGTCAACATACACGAAGAGCACGGAGCACACAGAGGAGATCAGGACAAGATTAATGGAGGTATCAAGCAAGAAGATGGAAGTACCGGGTGGAGGGGCACAGGTCGAGCCGGACAGCAAAAGGACAGCCACGAAGGAGGAGACACAGAGCATGGGAGACAGGAAGAAAGTGGAATCTCTGGACAGAGTAAGAAGTTGGGGAATACGGTACCAGGGCACATCCAACCCACTGGAGTTCCTAGGCAAGATGGAAGAATGGGCCACAGGATATGGCATAGACAAGGATGAATTGGTACAAACGATGCCTTTTATATTGGAAGGCGCCGTAGAAGACTGGTGGAATACGACGCCAAGTCGGGTAAGAACATGGGAAGAATTGAGAGGGGAACTCCTAGAGTACTTCCTACCACCAAGGTACCAGGAGCAACTGGATTTAAAAATCGGACAACTCCGGCAGAAAGAAGGGAAACCCACTCGGGCATATGCATTGGAACTGAGGAGGCTGATGAGATTCACCGGTTACTCAAAAAAGGAAAACTTGATAGGATATACAAGAACTGTCGGAGCAAAATAAAGCTTTATGCACGAAAATCAGGTTTTGCATCACTGACAGAGTTCCTAACACTAGCAGAGGAGGTGGAGGAAATTGAGGCGACGGAAAGTCAGGATCACCCGGCAGAGACAAGGGGCCACGGACTAAGGCCGGAGATCTGTATGAGGTGTGGAGGAACGGGACACGCCACAAGGGCGTGCGGCAACCCACCAAGGTTATTCTGCTGGGTGTGCGGGAGAAACGAGCGGAGGACAACTGAATGTTGTAGAGCCCGGCCGGACGTCAACAGGAGGCTGGAGCAGGCGACTCTGGCAGTACAGGACCGAGCACTAGGACCGGCAGGAAGAGGAGGGATAAGGTACGATGGATTCCAGGCAACGGCAGAGGTAAGGATCGGAACGAAAAGGGCGAAGGGAATAGTGGACACCGGGGCATCAAGAAGCGTGATCGACCAGGGAAGTTATCGAAACCTAAGGAAGCAGGGTAGATGGAACGAGGCGAGGGAGGAAATAACCCTGGCAAACGGAGCAAGGCAAAAGGTAATGGGGAGTTTCGCCACGCTCGTCCAGTTCGGGAGCAAGCGATTCCCTGGACCAAGTGACAGGAGGAATGCTGCTGGGGATGGACTTCTTGGCAAAAGTAGGAACGATAATACGATGCGACTACCAGGAAATAACCATCAGAGAGCCTCAGGAGGAACAAAAACGGAAACAGCGGGAGGAAGCAGGAATAAAAACGGAGCCATCCGAGGAGGAGATCCGGACATTCCTGGAGGAACAAATGATGGTGTTTGAAAGGATGAAGGGATGCAGTACGATCGCAACACACACAATATACATGAAGGACGAAAGACCAGTGAAACAACGCTATTACCCGCGCAACCCAAAACAGCAAGCCATTATAAACGAACAGGTGGATGAACTATTGGACCAGGGGCTGATAGAACCCTCACGAAGCTCATACAGCGCGCCGGTAGTCTTGGTACGGAAGAAAAACAACGAATGGAGAATGTGTGTGGACTACAGGTTACTAAACGAGAAAACGGAGAATGACGCATACCCGGTACCAAGGATGGATTTCATATTAAACCAACTCCGGGAGGCCAAGTTCATTATCGACCTGAAGGCAGGGTATTGGCAAATACCAATGGACGAGGATAGTAAGCAGTACACTGCATTTACGGTACCAGGACGAGGGCTGTTCCAATGGAAGGTGATGCCATTTGGTCTCACCACGGCACCGGCAACGTTCCAAAGAGCCTTGGATACCATCATAGGGCCAGAAATGGAGCCGTTTGCATTCGCATATCTAGATGACATCGTGGTAATTGGAAGGAATAAGCGGGAGCACCTGGAGAAGCTACAGGAGGTGTTTAGGCGGCTCCAAGAAGCGAACCTAAAAATCAACGCAGAAAAATGCCATTTCTTTCAAAAAGAGCTAAGGTATCTGGGACATATCGAGACCGATCAAGGAATACAGACAGACCCGGATAAAGTGGCAGCCATAAGGGAACTACCAACGCCAGGCACAACCAAGGAAGTCCACAGCTTTTTGGGAATGGCGTCACGGTACAGAAAATTTATACCGGGGTTCTCGGAACAGGCAGACCCGCTCCAGGAACTAATACGAAAAGGGAGAAAGTTCGACTGGCAACCTCGGCATCAGGCAGCATTTGATCAAATAAAGACCAGCTTAACACGGGCACCGGTGTTGGCATGTCCCGATTTCACTAGGCAGTTCGTGTTACAAACGAACGCCAGCGACTTCGGGATAGGCGCAGTGCTGACGCAGGAGAACCCAGAGGGGGAACGAATGATAGCATATGCGAGCAGGAGGTTGAACCAAGCGGAGCGGAACTACAGTGCCACGGAAAAAGAATGTCTCGCTATATATTGGAGTATCCACAAATACAGGATGTACTTGGAAGGGTACAGGTTCGTAGTAATACCCGACCATCAAGCCCTCAGATGGCTGAATTCGATCGAAAGTCCTTCGGGCAGAGTGGCAAGGTGGGCATTAGGCTTGCAACCGTTTCAGTTCGAAGTACGATACCGCAAGGGAAAACTGAACGCCGTAGCAGACGCATTATCTCGCGCGCCACCAGTCGAAGTAAAAATGGCACAAACAGGACAGGGCTGGCTAGAAAAGAAATACAAGGAATGCCAGGAGAACCCGGGAGACGAGGAATATAGGATCGAGGGCGGAAGATTGTACAAACAGGGCTCCAAGAAGGGAGACCTTAACCCCTGGAAGCTTTGCGTCGCGGGAGAAGAGGTACAGGCGGTATTACGAGAGAACCACTGCCAGGAGGCGGCAGGCCACCTAGGGATATTCAAGACACTCAGGAGGGTCACGAAGCAGTATTTCTGGCCAGGCAGAAGAAGGACATCGTACCCTTTGTGAAGACATGTGAAACCTGTCAGTAGTACAAGACGTCGCAACAACACCCAGCGGGACAGATGCTGACAAAGATCGCCAAGGCTCCATGGGAAACCCTACCAAGGACACGACACGGGAATACTATTTTGGTAGTGATCGTAGATAAATTTTCAAAGTGGGTAGAATTAAGGGCGGTACGGCAAGCAACGGCGGACACGTTCCTAAAGGTATTCCGGGAAAAGGTGATAGCAAGGATTGGAGCCCCTAAGATCCTGATATCTGACAACGGAGTACAATTCACCGGCAGGAAGACCAAGACAGCTATGGAACACTGGGGAATAAAACAGCAATTCACCGCGCCGTACACACCGCAGCAAAACCCGACCGAGCGCACGAACCGCACAGTGAAAACCATGATAGCGGAATTGACAGGAGGGGAACAAACCAGATGGGACGAAAACCTACCGGAGTTGATGCTCGCGTATAACAGCAGCACCTCGGAGTCAACGGGGCATAGCCCGGCACAATTACTCTATGGAAAAGAGCTGCGGTTGCCCGGAGCACTGTTCGACAAAGTTACGAAAAGCTCCGGTCTGGTATTAGAATCGGTTCCCGAAAGATGGGAACGACTGAAGAATACCAGGTCGGAAGCTTAAAGGAATATGGAAGACGCCGCGGAAAACCAGAAACGACACTATGACCTACGGAAAAGGGTATGGAAGCCCAAAATAGGGCAATTAGTGTGGTGCAGAACACACTTCCTATCTAGTGCGATAGACGAAATAATACGACGGGCCATGGGAGGTACGGGGTTTTCCGTCACCGGTAATAGCAGAGTTAAGGAAGCAGGGGGGCACAATTAAAAAACGGGCATACGTTGGGGATTTAAAAGAATACCAAAGTAACACTAACCCGGGCAAATCGAACCCCAATAACCGTAGTAACCAAACTTCCGCTCTCATCATTTCAGGAAACATGGACAAATTCCAAAATTCAAAAGAGCGGTTCCGACCGATGACGAGGCGCCGTCAGGAAGAGTCGAGAGGGCGGCAGGCCCCGTCGATCACACCAACGAGACACGAGACAACTCCCCGGACCGAGACGTACTACAGTGTTGCGTCTCGGAAGGTTCGGGGGGGGAGACCACCGGGCCACTCCAGGAGGAAGAAACAATAGTAAATAGCTGGGGGTGGACGGTCCCAGCAGGGGTCGTCCTCCGGCCAGCGACGGTGGAACAAATTCTGGACAGATGGAGGAGAAAGCCCAGGGGCAAACAGCAGAGCCTGTTGGTGCCGGAAGGGGCACGGACATGGAATGTGATCTTCGGCAGAGGCCGAAGAGTCACTATCCGACAGGCGAACCGGAGGCAGCCGGAGGAGGCCCGTCGACCGGACGCCACAGGAGGGCAGCGACGTGGGGACGATATGAGAGACGTCGAGTGCCAGATCCAGGCGGGAGTCCACCTGCTCCCAACCACCCAGGCCCACATCCGGGAGCGTTGGGCCGGGTTGCGGTTTGGACAGCACCGCAGCGTCCTGGTGCCCAATGGGGATGTCACCCTCCAGGTCATCTTCGGGCGAGGCCGCCGCATCATGATCCGGCCCCACACGCCAGCCGCCCATAAAAACGGGGGGGTAGTATGACGCCCGGGGCGCATAAAAAGAGGATAAGATATAAGGATTAGGAATAGCCATGGAGTCAAATAATGAAGTATTTAGGATAATTTGTCATAGTTGTAAGGAGAGTCAAATAATGAAGTATTTAGGATAAGTTGTTCATAGTTGTAAGGAGAGAAAAGACACTGAAATAGTCGCTGTTGAGTTATTAAATAAATAAGATTTGAATTTGAATGCGCGGGCGCGCCTTAGTGAACCACGATCGGTCACACCACCGGGCCGAACGGTCACACTACAGAAAGGGATTTTCGGGAACGGGCACACTGGCGGCAACCACCGGGTATATAAGGAGGACCAGTTTCTGGGAAGAGTCACTTGTGCGGTGGATCTCACCCAGGTAAGATCAGCCCTCTCCCGCAGTTGGGCACCCTCACCAGCACTAGTCACTTTTTGGGTCAGATTTAGCCTCAGGCTAAATCTAATAAATTCGACCTCGGTCATACCGAGGGAGCACTGCCATCGGCCATTCGCCGATGCTTGCCGCAGCAGATCCACGGGATCACTGCCAGGCACTGTCGCAACAGCCTTACCCGGCTTTGCGTCTCTTACGCGTCGGACTTTCAGGGCCTCGCGTCATCTCTCGCAGGAGTCCCACAGGGATTTTGCGTCTCTTACGCGTCGGACCTTCAGGGCCTCGCGTCATCTCTCGCAGGAGTCCCACAGGGATTTTGCGTCTCTTACGCGTCGGACCTTCAGGGCCTCGCGTCATCTCTCGCAGGAGTCCCACAGGGATTTTGCGTCTCTTACGCGTCGGACCTTCAGGGCCTCGCGTCATCTCTCGCAGGAGTCCCACAGGGATTTTTGCGTCTCTTACGCGTCGGACCTTCAGGGCCTCGCGTCATCTCTCGCAGGAGTCCCACAGGGATTTTGCGTCTCTTACGCGTCGGACCTTCAGGGCCTCGCGTCATCTCTCGCAAGAGTCCCACAGGGATTTTGCATCTCTTACGCGTCGGACCTCAAAGGCCTCGCGTCATCTCTCGTAAGAGTCCCACAGGGACTTTGCATCTCTTACGCGTCGGACCTCAAGGGCCTCGCGTCATCTCTCGCAAGAGTCCCACAGGGACTTTGCAGTTCTTACGCGACGGACCCCAAGGGCCTCGCATCATCTCTAGCAACAGCCCTACCGGGGCTTTGCATCGCTCACACGTCGGACCCAAAGGGCCTCGTGTCATCTCTCACCCGAGACCCACTGGGTTTCTAGTCATTCTTTTATCATACCGATTCCATAATCTTTTCCTCATCACATTCACACTCGCTCGCGTAACCGGCCCTCGGGCCGTCACCCATTATCTCGTTTCCATTTTGTCTCTTCTTTCTTTAGCTAGCGGATCGCCCAGACGGTCAGGCCCTGTTCCCAAACGGCCTCCCCCTCAGCACCCTACGGAGCATCGGACACCCGACTACCCTCCCTCGGAAGCTCTCCCTCCTGGCCCCGTAGACCGCCCGGCGACGACCCGCCGAACCTTGTAAAATAAATCTGTAACCATGGAAATGAAATAAACAACTGAGATATAATCTAACTTAACCGAACCAGCTGCGTCCTCACTCTGGGTGGAACCTTCTTTTCTAGCAACCACGCCTGACATCAAACTAAATGTTGGAACGAACTGCTGGTATGCGGTGAACCGTCCCAGGCACCCCGAAGCAGGACCGTTACACAGGTATGAGAGTATCCCAAGAGAAATCGAAGTTCTTTAAAAAGAACGTCGAGTACTTGGGCTTCATAGTGTCACAAGGGGGACTACAAACTTCACCTGAAAAGGTAAAGGCTATTAAGGAATTTCCCCCACCGAAAACACTTTTTGACCTCAGATTTTTTCTAGGGCTAGCAAGCTACTACAGGTGCTTCATAAAAAACTTCGCGACTATCGCAAGGGAGAAAATGGAAAAGTTAGTAAAAATCAATCGAGAAAGATTGATATCAACATGACCAAGGAACAGAGAGAAACGTTTTACAGACTGAGGGAAATCTTGGCATCAGAAGACCTTTTGCTCTCATATCCAGACTTTAAGAGGCTTAAGTACGAACTAAGGCTTCGGTCTAGGGGACTATCTCAAGATGGCCGCCCAATCGCAATGATTTCATGCGCCCTACGTGACTGCAAAAAATATTACGCAACCGATGAGCGAGGGGTCGTTGCCATTGTCTGGGCACTGAAAAACCTCCGAAGTTACCTATTCGGAGCAAAAGTGTTGCAGATCTTTACCGATCATCAATCACTTACCTTTGCCGTCTCAAAAAAAAAATCCCAATGCAAAAAAATGCAATGCGTTGGAAAGAGATTGTTGACGATCATGGTGCGAAACTAGTTTAAATTTTCGTGGCAGACGCATTATCTCCGCAATCCATTTACACCTTAGAAGACGTATAGGAATATGACGTAGCCACCATTCATAGCGAAGAGTCCCTGACTTACACCATCGAGACAACCAACAACCCAGTAAATTGCTTCCGAAACCAAATAATAATCGAAGACGGAAATAGATTTTCGGTGGATACATTCATCTTGTTTAAGAGCAAGCTGAGGCACATAATCAGAACCCTCAACTGGGAAAATCTGATGGAAACATTACAAGACTATATTTCCCAAAAATGCTCCGGTTAGCGACAGAAATAACATCAAAAAAATGGTCACAGAAACTCCAATACCTTCATTCGTGGAGGAAATTCTACACTTTTATATTTTCTTAACAGATGGAGCCCTTTTTCTTATATGCGTCGATAAATTCTCGAAATTCGCCATAGTGCAAACCATCGCATCAAGGCCATGGTAGACATAAAGGCACCTTTATTACAAAGAATACATTTCTTTCCGAAAAGCAAAACAATCTACTGTGATAATGAAAGATCACTAAATTCCGAGACAATAAAAACAATTTTGTTAAATCATTTCAAGATCCTCATTTCCAACGCTCCACCTCTACATAGCACATCAAATTGCCAAGTAGAGCGGTTTCATATCACTCTAGCTGAAATAGCCAGATGCCTGAAACTTGGATGCAAATTAACCGATACCATAGAACTAAACCTCTTAGCAACCAACAAATCCACTCAGTAGTTAAAAAAAACCCATGGAAATAGTTCATACGAAGCCTATGGAATTCGATAGAGAAATTAGTAAGAAAATTCAACAGGCACAGGAGAAGACGCTTGATCAGGTAAACAAGAATAGGACCTATAAGGACTATCGGGTAGGCGAAAAGGTTTTTCTAAAAGCGAATAAAATATTAGGTAACAAGCTTCCACCACTATGTTCGGAGGCAACTACGGAAGCAGAACTGGGGAGAACGGTCTTAATTAGAGGGAGGGTGGCCCACAAAGAAAATCTACGCTAACCATCCTTCGCTAAATCTCGACCCGTTTTATACCTTTTTATATTCATCTATATTTTTCTACATTATATAAAATTCATTATAATATGGGCACTAATGGCTGTTACGCGACGGTGAAACTGAATGACTATACGAACACAGACTATACCTCATAGAGGACAGTGATATTGTAGTCTAAGAATCTTTCGGATACCTACAACATGCAACGAACATGACGACCTACATTGACTTTGCTGACCAGACGGAAACGCTAACGAGAACAGTTACCGACGACCACAGACTACCGGTTATAGCGACGGACATCAGACACATTCGCAAGTTGGTAGCTACCCTAAAAATCCATCATAGGGCCGCTAGGAGTATAAACTTAATTGGGGCAAGCCTTAAAAGTTTTTGAGGGTACACCTGACTTTAATGATATGGAGCAAGCAAAAATCAAACAAGAGCAACTAATAAATACAGAAATAAATATCAAATTGCAAGAACTTTTGAATGAACTTTCGAGCGCAATTAATCAAATTAAACAAGAGGAAACGCTATAGTCGAGTCCCGCGACAATAAGATACCCGTTACTGTTTTACACAATTTTAAAATATTCATTTTGCTCGTGGAAATTCCCCAAGCGCCACCTATTGTCAGAGAAAGTATGATGAGTAACTGATAGTGACGTCACAAACCATGTGAGGCCTTATAACCTAAATTTCTTCATAAGTAGAAAAAAAAATTTCCGATTCAAAAAATCTTTGATAAATCGATAGATATTAAAAGAAATAAGTTATACAAGGTCAAACGAAGGAATTCATAATAATATTATAGACGCCACAGCTTTTCGCGGCATGTGGGCGTGGACGGATGAAAACTCGTGGGAAGTGGCAGTGGCATCCCTAAAATACGTATTCTTAAGCCTAACTTTCTAGCTCTTTGAGTTCCTGAGACTTTTACATTTTTGTTTTTTCGGGTTTTGTATGCGTTAAGGTGTGCGTGGCTAGATGGTAAAGAAACAATTCGCGTTTGGGGCATCATAAAAATCTACATGCTTAATCCGAACTTTCTATCACTTATAATTACCGAGATATAAGGTTTCCTTTAAAATGCGAAAACCGTCTTTTGAGCTTGGTGGGCTAATGGGTGGGTGTGGCTAGAGCTCTTATAGTTCCCGAGATTTCAGCGATTTTAGTTTTTTCGCGGTTTGTGGGCGTTAAAGTGGGCGTGGCAGGAAGCTGAACTGGTGATGTCCCGGGACCTCAAGAATCGTCATGCTTAATCTCAACTTTGTATCTGCAATAGTTCCTGAGATATCAGCGTTCATATGGACAGAGGGACAGAAGGACAGACGGACAGACACCCGGACATGGCTTAATCGTCTTAGCTATTCATCCTGATTTATAGGGTCGGAAACGCTTCCTTTCCTGTTACATACTTTTCAACGAATCTAGTATACCCTTTTACTCTACGAGTAACGGGTATAAAAATTCAAGACAAATAAAAACAAATTTAAATAATCACGGCAAATAAAGAAACACATCTTTTAAAAATCATTCTGGCTACAAATGGAATGGAATGGTCATTACAGACATAGAAAACACTCTGATGGGCTTGACCCTAGCAAAATTAAATATTGTAAGTCCGTCAATTTTAGATTGCTCTGATATTGGCGAATTTAAAGACAAGCAGCCTATTAACATTAGTTTGATAGAAATTTTAGAATTATCTAGAATAAGTGTTTTTCAAAATTCCGATATCACTCATTTTCTTATTAAATTCCCTAATCCTAAGCTTGTTTGTAAGAAGATAACAGTATATCCGGTCTAGATACCATTATCTAAGGACCAAAGTCCACGCCAACTCAAATATTAACGATGACTTGGAACTATCGGGTCTCCGGGACGGCGACCACTTAAAAGGAGGAGAAGTTAACACACCCAGTTCCCAAATTGGGAAACTGCTGAGTTGAGTTCCCAACATACGGAATTGGGTAACCGCCGACTCCGCACTCCGGGGAAGTGGCCAACATGCGTGATATAGAAACCGCCCCTCTGGGGGCAATCACCCAGAGCCCGTCCAGAAGTGGCCAACACTCGTATTAAAGAAACTGCTGACTCCGCACTCTGAGGGCCATCGGCCGGAGCCCGGCCAGAACACCTGTGCAGCGAGTGATCGTGAGCGACCGGATACCCAATGCTAGCCGGATTAAACCTTTAAGTTAGTCTAAATTCGTACTCCCCAGCCATACCTGTGTAATAAATAATTATTGTAACATTGTTTATATTATCCTTTAGGTTTAAGTGAAATAAATAAATAAAACTTAATAACCAAATCTATTAATAACGGCTCCAACGGGCCTGAGTGAAATTGAAAAGTAATAGTACAAAGGTCGGACTAAATCAACTGGCAAAACTTCACCTGAAAAGGTAAAGGCTATTAAGGAATTTCCCCCTGCCAAAAACACTTTTTGACCTCAGATCTTTTCTAGGGTTAGCAAGCTACTACAGGTGCTTCATAAACATTAGTTTGGTAGACATTTTAGAAATATCTAGCATTAGTGTATTTCAAAATTTAAGGGGCTCCGGGCGTGTTTAGAATTAATAAACGACGAAAATTGATTAAAAATTTGTAAAAATGGCAGCTCTGAACATTTATAGTTGATAGCTGTAGCTCTTAACAGCTGAGGGAGTATGTGGCAACTCTCTAGAAATTAATCTGGCAGCCCTTTTTTAAACAGATACATTTAAAATTTTGTTTATTTTTTGAAGGTTTTGTAGGAGCTTACCAGGATTCTAAATAATATAATTTTGAGATTCCAGAAAATGAATTAATTAAAGTTGAGGCTTAAAGAGGAACCAAACATTTGTTGTTTATGCCAAGATGAGAAATTCTTCGATGATTATAGGTACCAAAAGCAAGGCTAATCCGAAAAAAATCAAAAAACCATTCTGTTTTGGTGATACATATAAATAACACACGATTGGTTTAATTTACACAAGAATGACCGGTGCTGCAATGAAGTTACCAAAATAAGGCCACACAAAAGCCGTCGGCATTATGATAGCTCTGCTTAAAAAACGATTATAAGAGATAAGTAAGCGAGAGCGGTTCGAAAGCTCGGGCAGACAAAGCTTTTAGTCCCCGTGGTCATCTTTTTCGCTATCATTTGTTTAAAAGACTTTTAAGTGTATCAATTTTGATACCTGCACCGAAATCATTCCTAAATTAAATCAGCATTGAGAGATATTGATGGAGTGATTCCACATTCACGCTGGAATTGATTAAAACGGGAAAATTAAAGCCACATTTATTCAACGGCAAATTTACAAGATACGAAAATTTAAGGATATAGAATAGAGCCATGTTAGATTAGAAGACAAGTCAGCAGACGTACCATCAAGGGGGATATCACCAATAAAGTTGCTAAAATATGAAATTTGGTGAAACGGTCCCCAATGGTTCGCCTATTCGGAAAAAATATTGGTCAAACGAGGGTCAAGTATAGTAGTGCGACTAGTAGAGTGCCGCGACTATAGGATACCCGTTACTGTTTTACACAATTTTAAAATACTGCTAGTAAAAATTTCACAAGGCGCCACCTGTTGTCAGAGGAAGCATGTTAGGTAACAGTTTATGACGTCACTGCCCATGTGAGCTCTCGTAACTTAAATTTCTTCACAAATAGCGAAATAATGTTCCGATTTTAAAAATCTTTCGTATATCATGGATATTGACAAATATATGTTATACAAAGACAAATAATGTGGACGCCACACTTTTTTGCGGTTTGTGGGCGTCAGAGTGGGTGTGGTCGGATGAAAACTCGTGGCAAGTTTAAGTGGATTCTCTTAAATCTCTTCTAGCTCTTAAAGTTCCCGAGATTTTTGCATTTTTGGTTTTCCGGGTTTTGTGGGCGTTAGGGTGGGCGTGGCTTGATTGGAAAAAAACCCTTCGAATTGGTGGCATCATAAAAACCTAAATGCTAAATCTGCTCTTCTTTATTACTTATAGTTACTGATTTTCCAGCTTTTCTACAAAATGCGAAAACCGTCTTTCGAGCTTGGTGGGCGTTACAGTGGATGTGGTCGGATAATGGTACCACCATAAAAAGCGCTTTCATTTTAAAAGTATACACACTAAATTTCAAAGTAATTTTAATTTTTCTAGCTTTAACAGTGCCTGAGATTTCAGCGATTTAAGTTTTCCGTGATTTGGAGAAGTTAGAGTGGGCGTGGCAGGATGCTGAAAAGAACTTGCGCCGCATAGAGACCTCAAGAATCTTCAGCTTAATCTCAACTTTGTATCTCTTATAGTTCCCGAGATCTTCGCGTTCATACGGACAGGCGGACATGACTCAATCGACTTTGCTATTGATCCTGATCAAGAATATATATACTTTATAGGGTCGGAAACGCTTTCTTCTACCTGTTACATACTTTTTAAGGAATCTAGTATACCCTTTTACTCTACTAGTAACGGGTATAAAAATGACACACATTTCATAATTTACATAAATTCTTACGTAAATCATTACGTAGATTCACTAAAACACCTGAACGACGGGAAGTAAGGTTAGGAAATTATCGAGTATGCGATGCTCAATCCCTTTCGTCACATGACACATGACACAGAACAACGGGAATGTCGCCGATAAATTATTCGAGCAAGAGTGCTTCGAACAAGACGAACACTACGCATTGATTTAAATCTCGCTGCATTCCATTATGACAGTAACATTGACTACAGTCTTCATCCAGGTATCGCCATTGGAAAAATAAATAAAATTTGCACGTATTGCAGCGCACTCAAACTTAAGAACAAAACGCCAGGGATGTGTTGCGCCAGTGGCCAAACTGCCAGAATTACATTCATTACATTACCATTCATCGTTGCTTTCAGGCGTAACACATGATTCAAAAATCAAAGGTGAAGACGTACTGTTGCAATAATTCCGACAGATATACCATTCGAATTAAAACTTTGCAGTTCCCAGTGTGACTTGCCTTCTCTATGACTATCAACAAAGCATATGGACAATCATTGCAAATGTGTGGATATTTGGTTGGATACCCCACACAAAAATTATTTTAGTTATTTTATTTTGCCCGCGCATGCCTTAGAAGACTGGGACAAGCTTGAGAAGCGGAGCGAAGCGAGGTAAGCTCGCCAGTTAAATAAAAAAATATAAAATTTCTCCTCTCAGTGGGTCCGAACCTGGAAACTCCAGACTGTGGAACTCGCACCTTGCCCGCTGTGCTACGATGACTCTTTCTCTAAGTTGTGACTCAGTGACTACTCATTCAACAAGTAGGTAAGGCAGTGCACAATTCGCCGTCTTTCAGGCTCCGATGATAAGCAAAATATATCAGACTGTGGAACGTCATCAGCATTAATGTCAGAGGCTTTAAAAAAATGATAGCCGAATGTATGATTCTACTTCATCAAGCTAAACATATCAAAGATTGTGGAACGTCATCAGCAAATAATGTCAGAGGCTTTAAAAAATTATAGCCGAATGTATGTTCCCACTTCATCAACCGCCGGACGCGACGGTGAAACTGAATGACTATACGAACACAGACTATACCCCATAGAGGACAGTAACATTGTAGTCTAATCTTTCGGATACTTAAAACATGCAACGAACATGACGACCTACGAAGACTTTGCTGACCAGACGGAAGTGCTAACGAGAACATTTACCGACGACCACAGACTACCGGTTATAGCGACGAACATCAGACACATTCTCAAGTTGGTAGCTTTATGATATGGAGAAAGTAAAATTCAAACAAGAGCAACTAATAAAAACAGAATTAAATATCAAATTCCAAGAACTTTTAAATGAACTTTCGATCGCAATTAATCAAATTTAAAAATTCAAGACAAAAAGAAACAAATTAAAAAATTGGAAACAAATAGAGAACAAATTAAAATAAATAAAGAAACAGATTTTTTAGAACTCATTCTGGCTAAAAATAGAATCGTCATCACAGATATAGAAAAAAATGGAATGGGCTTAACCCCTGAAAAATAAAATATTGTAAGTCCAACAATTCTAGATTGCTCCGACATTGGCGATACTTTTAGAAGAATCTAGCATAAGTGTTTTTCAAAAGTCAAGGGGCTCCGGGCGTGTTTAGAAATCATAAACGACGAAAATTTGTATAAATTGAATATTAGGAAAATTGATTAAAAATTTGGAAAATTGAGTAAAGTTGGCAGCTCTGATAAATTAAGTCCCATGATAAAATGCCAATCCAAACTCATGATGCGTCCAAAAAGCATTCGCAGCCATTATTTTTGCCAAGGTGAGAAACTTTTCAATGTTTATAGTTAGCAAAAGCAAGGCTAATCCAAAAAAATCAGCCGTGGTTCATGCCAAGGTGAGAAATTCTTCGATGAATATAGGTAGCAAGAGCAAGGCTAATCCGAAAAAATCAAAAAACCATTCTGTTTTGGTGATACATATAAATAACACACGATTGGTTTAATTTACACAAGAACAAGATCTGTATGATGAAATGACCGGTGCTGCAATGAAGTTACCAAAATAAGGCCACACAAAAGCCGTCGGCATTATGATAGCTCTGCTTAAAAAACGATTATAAGAGATAAGTAAGCGAGAGCGGTTCGAAAGCTCGGGCAGACAAAGCTTTTAGTCCCCGTGGTCATCTTTTCGCTATCATTTGTTTAAAAGACTTTTAAGTGTATCAATTTTGATACCTGCACCGAAATCATTCCTAAATTAAATCAGCATTGAGAGATATTGATGGAGTGATTCCACATTCACGCTGGAATTGATTAAAACGGGAAAATTAAAGCCACATTTATTCAACGGCAAATTTACAAGATACGAAAATTTAAGGATATAGAATAGAGCCATGTTAGATTAGAAGACAAGTCAGCAGACGTACCATCAAGGGGGATATCACCAATAAAGTTGCTAAAATATGAAATTTGGTGAAACGGTCCCCAATGGTTCGCCTATTCGGAAAAAATATTGGTCAAACGAGGGTCAAGTATAGTAGTGCGACTAGTAGAGTGCCGCGACTATAGGATACCCGTTACTGTTTTACACAATTTTAAAATACTGCTAGTAAAAATTTCACAAGGCGCCACCTGTTGTCAGAGGAAGCATGTTAGGTAACAGTTTATGACGTCACTGCCCATGTGAGCTCTTGTAACTTAAATTTCTTCACAAATAGCGAAAAAATGTTCCGATTTTAAAAATCTTTCGTATATCATGGATATTGACAAATATATGTTATACAAAGACAAATAATGTGGACGCCACACTTGTTTGCGGTTTGTGGGCGTCAGAGTGGGTGTGGTCGCATGAAAACTCGTGGCAAGTTTAAGTGGATTCTCTTAAATCTCTTCTAGCTCTTAAAGTTCCCGAGATTTTTGCATTTTTGGTTTTCCGGGTTTTGTGGGCGTTAGGGTTTTTCCTTAATTAAAATATTTTAAATAAATAATTTTTTTTTTTTAAATTTTTTTTTTTTATTTTTATTAAAAATTTATAAATAAAAAATTGGTGGGCGTGGCTTGATTGGAAAAAAACCCTTCGAATTGGTGGCATCATAAAAACCTAAATGCTAAATCTGCTCTTCTTTATTACTTATAGTTACTGATTTTCCAGCTTTTCTACAAAATGCGAAAACCGTCTTTCGAGCTTGGTGGGCGTTACAGTGGATGTGGTCGGATAATGGTACCACCATAAAAAGCGCTTTCATTTTAAAAGTATACACACTAAATTTCAAAGTAATTTTAATTTTTCTAGCTTTAACAGTGCCTGAGATTTCAGCGATTTAAGTTTTCCGTGATTTGGAGAAGTTAGAGTGGGCGTGGCAGGATGCTGAAAAGAACTTGCGCCGCATAGAGACCTCAAGAATCTTCAGCTTAATCTCAACTTTGTATCTCTTATAGTTCCCGAGATCTTCGCGTTCATACGGACAGGCGGACATGACTCAATCGACTTTGCTATTGATCCTGATCAAGAATATATATACTTTATAGGGTCGGAAACGCTTTCTTCTACCTGTTACATACTTTTTAAGGAATCTAGTATACCCTTTTACTCTACTAGTAACGGGTATAAAAATGACACACATTTCATAATTTACATAAATTCTTACGTAAATCATTACGTAGATTCACTGAAACACCTGAACGACGGGAAGTAAGGATCAATCCCTTTCGTCACATGACACAGAACAACGGGAATGTCGCCGATAAATTATTCGAGCAAGAGTGCTTCGAACAAGACGAACACTACGCATTGATTTAAATCTCGCTGCATTCCATTATGACAGTAACATTGACTACAGTCTTCATCCAGGTATCGCCATTGGAAAAATAAATAAAATTTGCACGTATTGCAGCGCACTCAAACTTAAGAACAAAACGCCAGGGATGTGTTGCGCCAGTGGCCAAACTGCCAGAATTACATTCATTACATTACCATTCATCGTTGCTTTCAGGCGTAACACATGATTCAAAAATCAAAGGTGAAGACGTACTGTTGCAATAATTCCGACAGATATACCATTCGAATTAAAACTTTGCAGTTCCCAGTGTGACTTGGCTTCTCTATGACTATCAACAAAGCATAAGGACAATCATTGCAAATGTGTGGATATTTGGTTGGATACCCCACACAAAAATTATTTTAGTTATTTTATTTTGCCCGCGCATGCCTTAGAAGACTGGGACAAGCTTGAGAAGCGGAGCGAAGCGAGGTAAGCTCGCCAGTTAAATAAAAAAATATAAAATTTCTCCTCTCAGTGGGTCCGAACCTGGAAACTCCAGACTGTGGAACTCGCACCGTGCCCGCTGTGCTACGATGACTCTTTCTCTAAGTTGTGACTCAGTGACTACTCATTCAACAAGTAGGTAAGGCAGTGCACAATTCGCCGTCTTTCAGGCTCCGATGATAAGCAAAATATATCAGACTGTGGAACGTCATCAGCATTAATGTCAGAGGCTTTAAAAAATGATAGCCGAATGTATGATTCCACTTCATCAAGCTAAACATATCAAAGATTGTGGAACGTCATCAGCAAATAATGTCAGAGGCTTTAAAAAATTATAGCCGAATGTATGTTCCCACTTCATCAACCGCCGGACGCGACGGTGAAACTGAATGACTATACGAACACAGACTATACCCCATAGAGGACAGTAACATTGTAGTCTAATCTTTCGGATACTTAAAACATGGAACGAACATGACGACCTACGAAGACTTTGCTGACCAGACGGAAGTGCTAACGAGAACATTTACCGACGACCACAGACTACCGGTTATAGCGACGAACATCAGACACATTCTCAAGTTGGTAGCTTTATGATATGGAGAAAGTAAAATTCAAACAAGAGCAACTAATAAAAACAGAATTAAATATCAAATTCCAAGAACTTTTAAATGAACTTTCGATCGCAATTAATCAAATTTAAAAATTCAAGACAAAAAGAAACAAATTAAAAAATTGGAAACAAATAGAGAACAAATTAAAATAAATAAAGAAACAGATTTTTTAGAACTCATTCTGGCTAAAAATAGAATCGTCATCACAGATATAGAAAAAAATGGAATGGGCTTAACCCCTGAAAAATAAAATATTGTAAGTCCAACAATTCTAGATTGCTCCGACATTGGCGATACTTTTAGAAGAATCTAGCATAAGTGTTTTTCAAAAGTCAAGGGGGCTCCGGGCGTGTTTAGAAATCATAAACGACGAAAATTTGTATAAATTGAATATTAGGAAAATTGATTAAAAATTTGGAAAATTGAGTAAAGTTGGCAGCTCTGATAAATTAAGTCCCATGATAAAATGCCAATCCAAACTCATGATGCGTCCAAAAAGCATTCGCAGCCATTATTTTTGCCAAGGTGAGAAACTTTTCAATGTTTATAGTTAGCAAAAGCAAGGCTAATCCAAAAAAAATCAGCCGTGGTTCATGCCAAGGTGAGAAATTCTTCGATGAATATAGGTAGCAAGAGCAAGGCTAATCCGAAAAAAATCAAAAAACCATTCTGTTTTGGTGATACATATAAATAACACACGATTGGTTTAATTTACACAAGAACAAGATCTGTATGATGAAATGACCGGTGCTGCAATGAAGTTACCAAAATAAGGCCACACAAAAGCCGTCGGCATTATGATAGCTCTGCTTAAAAAACGATTATAAGAGATAAGTAAGCGAGAGCGGTTCGAAAGCTCGGGCAGACAAAGCTTTTAGTCCCCGTGGTCATCTTTTTCGCTATCATTTGTTTAAAAGACTTTTAAGTGTATCAATTTTGATACCTGCACCGAAATCATTCCTAAATTAAATCAGCATTGAGAGATATTGATGGAGTGATTCCACATTCACGCTGGAATTGATTAAAACGGGAAAATTAAAGCCACATTTATTCAACGGCAAATTTACAAGATACGAAAATTTAAGGATATAGAATAGAGCCATGTTAGATTAGAAGACAAGTCAGCAGACGTACCATCAAGGGGGATATCACCAATAAAGTTGCTAAAATATGAAATTTGGTGAAACGGTCCCCAATGGTTCGCCTATTCGGAAAAAATATTGGTCAAACGAGGGTCAAGTATAGTAGTGCGACTAGTAGAGTGCCGCGACTATAGGATACCCGTTACTGTTTTACACAATTTTAAAATACTGCTAGTAAAAATTTCACAAGGCGTCACCTGTTGTCAGAGGAAGCATGTTAGGTAACAGTTTATGACGTCACTGCCCATGTGAGCTCTTGTAACTTAAATTTCTTCACAAATAGCGAAATAATGTTCCGATTTTAAAAATCTTTCGTATATCATGGATATTGACAAATATATGTTATACAAAGACAAATAATGTGGACGCCACACTTTTTTTGCGGTTTGTGGGCGTCAGAGTGGGTGTGGTCGGATGAAAACTCGTGGCAAGTTTAAGTGGATTCTCTTAAATCTCTTCTAGCTCTTAAAGTTCCCGAGATTTTTGCATTTTTGGTTTTCCGGGTTTTGTGGGCGTTAAGGTGGGCGTGGCTTGATTGGAAAAAAACCCTTCGAATTGGTGGCATCATAAAAACCTAAATGCTAAATCTGCTCTTCTTTATTACTTATAGTTACTGATTTTCCAGCTTTTCTACAAAATGCGAAAACCGTCTTTCGAGCTTGGTGGGCGTTACAGTGGATGTGGTCGGATAATGGTACCACCATAAAAAGCGCTTTCATTTTAAAAGTATACACACTAAATTTCAAAGTAATTTTAATTTTTCTAGCTTTAACAGTGCC
Source organism: Drosophila eugracilis (assembly GCF_018153835.1). Taxonomy (NCBI): domain Eukaryota; kingdom Metazoa; phylum Arthropoda; class Insecta; order Diptera; family Drosophilidae; genus Drosophila; species Drosophila eugracilis. Next base: position 13,933 of record NW_024571944.1, on the reverse strand, counting down.
TGAGATTTCAGCGATTTAAGTTTTCCGTGATTTGGAGAAGTTAGAGTGGGCGTGGCAGGATGCTGAAAAGAACTTGCGCCGCATAGAGACCTCAAGAATCTTCAGCTTAATCTCAACTTTGTATCTCTTATAGTTCCCGAGATCTTCGCGTTCATACGGACAGGCGGACATGACTCAATCGACTTTGCTATTGATCCTGATCAAGAATATATATACTTTATAGGGTCGGAAACGCTTTCTTCTACCTGTTACATACTTTTTAAGGAATCTAGTATACCCTTTTACTCTACTAGTAACGGGTATAAAAATGACACACATTTCATAATTTACATAAATTCTTACGTAAATCATTACGTAGATTCACTGAAACACCTGAACGACGGGAAGTAAGGATCAATCCCTTTCGTCACATGACACAGAACAACGGGAATGTCGCCGATAAATTATTCGAGCAAGAGTGCTTCGAACAAGACGAACACTACGCATTGATTTAAATCTCGCTGCATTCCATTATGACAGTAACATTGACTACAGTCTTCATCCAGGTATCGCCATTGGAAAAATAAATAAAATTTGCACGTATTGCAGCGCACTCAAACTTAAGAACAAAACGCCAGGGATGTGTTGCGCCAGTGGCCAAACTGCCAGAATTACATTCATTACATTACCATTCATCGTTGCTTTCAGGCGTAACACATGATTCAAAAATCAAAGGTGAAGACGTACTGTTGCAATAATTCCGACAGATATACCATTCGAATTAAAACTTTGCAGTTCCCAGTGTGACTTGGCTTCTCTATGACTATCAACAAAGCATAAGGACAATCATTGCAAATGTGTGGATATTTGGTTGGATACCCCACACAAAAATTATTTTAGTTATTTTATTTTGCCCGCGCATGCCTTAGAAGACTGGGACAAGCTTGAGAAGCGGAGCGAAGCGAGGTAAGCTCGCCAGTTAAATAAAAAAATATAAAATTTCTCCTCTCAGTGGGTCCGAACCTGGAAACTCCAGACTGTGGAACTCGCACCGTGCCCGCTGTGCTACGATGACTCTTTCTCTAAGTTGTGACTCAGTGACTACTCATTCAACAAGTAGGTAAGGCAGTGCACAATTCGCCGTCTTTCAGGCTCCGATGATAAGCAAAATATATCAGACTGTGGAACGTCATCAGCATTAATGTCAGAGGCTTTAAAAAATGATAGCCGAATGTATGATTCCACTTCATCAAGCTAAACATATCAAAGATTGTGGAACGTCATCAGCAAATAAGGTCAGAGGCTTTAAAAAATTATAGCCGAATGTATGTTCCCACTTCATCAACCGCCGGACGCGACGGTGAAACTGAATGACTATACGAACACAGACTATACCCCATAGAGGACAGTAACATTGTAGTCTAATCTTTCGGATACTTAAAACATGCAACGAACATGACGACCTACGAAGACTTTGCTGACCAGACGGAAGTGCTAACGAGAACATTTACCGACGACCACAGACTACCGGTTATAGCGACGAACATCAGACACATTCTCAAGTTGGTAGCTTTATGATATGGAGAAAGTAAAATTCAAACAAGAGCAACTAATAAAAACAGAATTAAATATCAAATTCCAAGAACTTTTAAATGAACTTTCGATCGCAATTAATCAAATTAAAAAATTCAAGACAAAAAGAAACAAATTAAAAAATTGGAAACAAATAGAGAACAAATTAAAATAAATAAAGAAACAGATATTTTAGAACTCATTCTGGCTAAAAATAGAATCGTCATCACAGATATAGAAAAAAATTGAATGGGCTTAACCCCTGAAAAATAAAATATTGTAAGTCCAACAATTCTAGATTGCTCCGACATTGGCGATACTTTTAGAAGAATCTAGCATAAGTGTTTTTCAAAAGTCAAGGGGGCTCCGGGCGTGTTTAGAAATCATAAACGACGAAAATTTGTATAAATTGAATATTAGGAAAATTGATTAAAAATTTGGAAAATTGAGTAAAGTTGGCAGCTCTGATAAATTAAGTCCCATGATAAAATGCCAATCCAAACTCATGATGCGTCCAAAAAGCATTCGCAGCCATTATTTTTGCCAAGGTGAGAAACACTTCAATGTTTATAGTTAGCAAAAGCAAGGCTAATCCAAAAAAAATCAGCCGTGGTTCATGCCAAGGTGAGAAATTCTTCGATGAATATAGGTACCAAAAGCAAGGCTAATCCGAAAAAAATCAAAAAACCATTCTGTTTTGGTGATACATATAAATAACACACGATTGGTTTAATTTACACAAGAACAAGATCTGTATGATGAAATGACCGGTGCTGCAATGAAGTTACCAAAATAAGGCCACACAAAAGCCGTCGGCATTATGATAGCTCTGCTTAAAAAACGATTATAAGAGATAAGTAAGCGAGAGCGGTTCGAAAGCTCGGGCAGACAAAGCTTTTAGTCCCCGTGGTCATCTTTTTCGCTATCATTTGTTTAAAAGACTTTTAAGTGTATCAATTTTGATACCTGCACCGAAATCATTCCTAAATTAAATCAGCATTGAGAGATATTGATGGAGTGATTCCACATTCACGCTGGAATTGATTAAAACGGGAAAATTAAAGCCACATTTATTCAACGGCAAATTTACAAGATACGAAAATTTAAGGATATAGAATAGAGCCATGTTAGATTAGAAGACAAGTCAGCAGACGTACCATCAAGGGGATATCACCAATAAAGTTGCTAAAATATGAAATTTGGTGAAACGGTCCCCAATGGTTCGCCTATTCGGAAAAAATATTGGTCAAACGAGGGTCAAGTATAGTAGTGCGACTAGTAGAGTGCCGCGACTATAGGATACCCGTTACTGTTTTACACAATTTTAAAATACTGCTAGTAAAAATTTCACAAGGCGCCACCTGTTGTCAGAGGAAGCATGTTAGGTAACAGTTTATGACGTCACTGCCCATGTGAGCTCTTGTAACTTAAATTTCTTCACAAATAGCGAAATAATGTTCCGATTTTAAAAAATCTTTCGTATATCATGGATATTGACAAATATATGTTATACAAAGACAAATAATGTGGACGCCACACTTTTTTGCGGTTTGTGGGCGTCAGAGTGGGTGTGGTCGGATGAAAACTCGTGGCAAGTTTAAGTGGATTCTCTTAAATCTCTTCTAGCTCTTAAAGTTCCCGAGATTTTTGCATTTTTGGTTTTCCGGGTTTTGTGGGCGTTAGGGTGGGCGTGGCTTGATTGGAAAAAAACCCTTCGAATTGGTGGCATCATAAAAACCTAAATGCTAAATCTGCTCTTCTTTATTACTTATAGTTACTGATTTTCCAGCTTTTCTACAAAATGCGAAAACCGTCTTTCGAGCTTGGTGGGCGTTACAGTGGATGTGGTCGGATAATGGTACCACCATAAAAAGCGCTTTCATTTTAAAAGTATACACACTAAATTTCAAAGTAATTTTAATTTTTCTAGCTTTAACAGTGCCTGAGATTTCAGCGATTTAAGTTTTCCGTGATTTGGAGAAGTTAGAGTGGGCGTGGCAGGATGCTGAAAAGAACTTGCGCCGCATAGAGACCTCAAGAATCTTCAGCTTAATCTCAACTTTGTATCTCTTATAGTTCCCGAGATCTTCGCGTTCATACGGACAGGCGGACATGACTCAATCGACTTTGCTATTGATCCTGATCAAGAATATATATACTTTATAGGGTCGGAAACGCTTTCTTCTACCTGTTACATACTTTTTAAGGAATCTAGTATACCCTTTTACTCTACTAGTAACGGGTATAAAAATGACACACATTTCATAATTTACATAAATTCTTACGTAAATCATTACGTAGATTCACTAAAACACCTGAACGACGGGAAGTAAGGTTAGGAATATCGAGTATGCGATGCTCAATCCCTTTCGTCACATGACACATGACACAGAACAACGGGAATGTCGCCGATAAATTATTCGAGCAAGAGTGCTTCGAACAAGACGAACACTACGCATTGATTTAAATCTCGCTGCATTCCATTATGACAGTAACATTGACTACAGTCTTCATCCAGGTATCGCCATTGGAAAAATAAATAAAATTTGCACGTATTGCAGCGCACTCAAACTTAAGAACAAAACGCCAGGGATGTGTTGCGCCAGTGGCCAAACTGCCAGAATTACATTCATTACATTACCATTCATCGTTGCTTTCAGGCGTAACACATGATTCAAAAATCAAAGGTGAAGACGTACTGTTGCAATAATTCCGACAGATATACCATTCGAATTAAAACTTTGCAGTTCCCAGTGTGACTTGCCTTCTCTATGACTATCAACAAAGCATAAGGACAATCATTGCAAATGTGTGGATATTTGGTTGGATACCCCACACAAAAATTATTTTAGTTATTTTATTTTTGCCCGCGCATGCCTTAGAAGACTGGGACAAGCTTGAGAAGCGGAGCGAAGCGAGGTAAGCTCGCCAGTTAAATAAAAAAATATAAAATTTCTCCTCTCAGTGGGTCCGAACCTGGAAACTCCAGACTGTGGAACTCGCACCTTGCCCGCTGTGCTACGATGACTCTTTCTCTAAGTTGTGACTCAGTGACTACTCATTCAACAAGTAGGTAAGGCAGTGCACAATTCGCCGTCTTTCAGGCTCCGATGATAAGCAAAATATATCAGACTGTGGAACGTCATCAGCATTAATGTCAGAGGCTTTAAAAAATGATAGCCGAATGTATGATTCCACTTCATCAAGCTAAACATATCAAAGATTGTGGAACGTCATCAGCAAATAATGTCAGAGGCTTTAAAAAATTATAGCCGAATGTATGTTCCCACTTCATCAACCGCCGGACGCGACGGTGAAACTGAATGACTATACGAACACAGACTATACCCCATAGAGGACAGTAACATTGTAGTCTAATCTTTCGGATACTTAAAACATGCAACGAACATGACGACCTACGAAGACTTTGCTGACCAGACGGAAGTGCTAACGAGAACATTTACCGACGACCACAGACTACCGGTTATAGCGACGAACATCAGACACATTCTCAAGTTGGTAGCTTTATGATATGGAGAAAGTAAAATTCAAACAAGAGCAACTAATAAAAACAGAATTAAATATCAAATTCCAAGAACTTTTAAATGAACTTTCGATCGCAATTAATCAAATTAAAAAATTCAAGACAAAAAAAAACAAATTAAAAAATTGGAAACAAATAGAGAACAAATTAAAATAAATAAAGAAACAGATATTTTAGAACTCATTCTGGCTAAAAATAGAATCGTCATCACAGATATAGAAAAAAATTGAATGGGCTTAACCCCTGAAAAATAAAATATTGTAAGTCCAACAATTCTAGATTGCTCCGACATTGGCGATACTTTTAGAAGAATCTAGCATAAGTGTTTTTCAAAAGTCAAGGGGGCTCCGGGCGTGTTTAGAAATCATAAACGACGAAAATTTGTATAAATTGAATATTAGGAAAATTGATTAAAAATTTGGAAAATTGAGTAAAGTTGGCAGCTCTGATAAATTAAGTCCCATGATAAAATGCCAATCCAAACTCATGATGCGTCCAAAAAGCATTCGCAGCCATTATTTTTGCCAAGGTGAGAAACTCTTCAATGTTTATAGTTAGCAAAAGCAAGGCTAATCCAAAAAAAATCAGCCGTGGTTCATGCCAAGGTGAGAAATTCTTCGATGAATATAGGTAGCATAAGCAAGGCTTATCCGAAAAAATGAAAAAAATAATTCTGTTTTGGTCATAAATTTAAAAAGATCTGTATGATGAAATGACCGGTGCTGCAATGAAGTTACCAAAAAAAGGCCACACAAAAGCCGTCGGCATTATGATCGCACTGCTCAAAAAAACTAGGCGATTATAAGAGATAAGTGAAGGAGAGTAGTCATCTTTTTCGCTATCATTTGTTTAAAAGACTTCATCGAAACAAACAATAGCCAATGACATTTAAAATATATCAATTTTGTTACCTGCACCGAAATCATTCCTAAATTAAATCAGTTAAGTTTGCTGCTTGTCCCATTGTGCTGGAAGCTGGGAACGGGGAGCGGAGAGCAACAGCTGATCGCTCTCGCGTTTTAGGACGATGCGTGGGAGAACGAAAGCGGGAAGAGGGAAAAAGTCAGTCGTCTTTGGCAAGCGAGAGAACGCGCAAGTTGCATCTAACTCGGGACGCTATTTGCACATATTATATATTAATAAACGTGAATTTTTGTGAATTTGTCTTTGCATTGCCTGGGACCTCTCTTACAATGACCCTTTGCTAATTGAATACAAGGGGACACAATTATGCATGGTTGCCCATGAGGGGAATCTGCAATTGCAAGCATAATCGAAAATTCTTAATTCTGTGTAAATAAGCGCCGTTGGATCGCAACTGCGCTAAGTTTGCAAGTCGGCTCTGCATACCGCGAAAAGTGAAAAAGAAAGAGAACGGCGATACATAGACGCAGCTACGGAAGTTTCTGGACCTTTCTGGACGTTTTCTTCGCTTTCTTTCGCTTTTTTGGGCATAACGGAATCATACATGCGATACATAGGCGCAAGACGACAGTTTTTTTAACTTTGGAGACGGTCGTTGATCTTCGCTTCGTCTTGGGGTGGATTCTGGTATACATAACTGAGTAAGTAGACAAGTTGTGTGCGAATAAAATTTACTGAGTTTTTTCTATTAAATTATTATTTGGGGTGGTGAGTTGCGCGCGAAGTTCGGTTTTACAACATTGGTTAACATGAAGGCCGGATCGGATACGCCTACTTTGGAGCAGCTGGTTAACTTGCAGGCGAATCGATTTCAGTCCGTGAAATCCCTGTTGAAAAATTTTAAAAAGGATTCGCAATCGAGGAAAACGAGGATTTACCTGAAGAAACGGCTGGAACAAGTTGAGGAGTTACGAAGCGCATTTAGGGAGACGGATTCAGTTATCGTGAACCTGGAAGGATTTTCTGTGTCGGCCTATGCCACGAAGGATTTCCAGTCGGAGTTCGAGGAGCGGTGCATGGATGCCTATTGCGCTTTCGCGGAGGAGTTGGACAAACTTGGACCTGAGGCTTGTGCGCCTCCGCCGCCAGTGAGTGGGGGCGCCGATGCGGAAGTGCGGCTGAACATGCGCGTGTGTCGATTGGGCAGGCTATTATGATGCCTTCACGAGCCTAATCCACAACAACGCCAATCTGAGTAGTGTGCAGAAGTTGCACTTTCTCAAGGAGTCGCTGCCGTGGGACCGCGATAATGACATCCGTCAGATGCAGCTCACGAAAGGGAACTATTCGGTGGCTTGGGGATTGATGATCAAGCGGTACAACAATCCTCGCCTCGTTTCTGCCCACCATGTGAATGCCATCTACGCGTTGCCTAGGCTACAGAAGGACAACACAGAGTTAATACGGTCAATATTAAGCACGGTCAATGTTTGTCTGGTTGCATTCCGCCGCGTTCAAGCCTTGAACGGGGAATCGCAGCACTGGCTGGCACACTACGTAGCATCGAGGCTACCAAAGGAGACCCGCAACGCTTGGGAGCACCATCAAGGAAGTTGTTCCACAGTTCAATCATACAGAGAGTTGGAGTCATTTTTAAACGATCGGTTGTAATGGATGCGATTGAGAACCGAGGCTCGTCGTTCGACTCCGCTGCTAGCCCAGGATCTTCAGACCCTACCAAACGAGTGCGAGTGCACAGTGCACAGGAGCACGCTAGGCGCCCTAGCGGCGCCTGTTACCACTGCGGCGGCGACCATATCCTGCGTCGTTGCTCAACGTTTTTGGACTAAGACTGCTACCAGAGTAAGGACATAGTAAACAGGGCTAAATTATGCATCGATTGTCTAAGTAAGGCACATGCCCTTTCGCGCTGCACGAGTAGTAAAGGCTGTCAAGTTTGTGGGCAGCGTCATTACACATTGTTGCATTTCCCTGTTTTGGCTCATAGCCAGTCGCCGAGCAGGGTGCCGCCGCATCATGTGGCGCCGACTCCTAGTGCACCTGCAGATAGGTATAGCGTATCTCAACAGCGCAGGCAGCCAACGACAGACCAGAACCCCGGCGCATCTTACGTATGCTATTCAGCAACGTCATCGGATCCGTCTTCGAGAAATGTCCTTCTTGCCACTGCTCGTATCACCGTACGGAACCCGGTCAACGGACTTCACGCTGTCATAAATGCCCTGGTCGACCAAGGATCGGAGACAATCATTGTCTCGGAGCACGTGGTACAGTCCTTGCATCTGAAGCGATCTGGCACCCGAACATCTATTTTTGGGATGGGTCTTGGGGGCGGTAGGCGATGCAAGTATACTGTCAATTTTGAAATCCGTAGTAATGTTAGCCCTGACTTTTCAGTAGACGTTGATTCCGCGTATGTCCTCAATTCGGTTACTTCCTGTCTTTCGTGTCGCAGCTTCGTGCCTCAGCGTTGGGACCATATGCGAGGGCTCCCGCTGGCGGCCAGCAACTTCGTCCCTTATCCTCGTCAACCCGTCCCGAAACGTTCGCCACCGTTTTACGAGGGCGTCCGGAACCTCATCGTCCCACTCCAGCGCCGACTGAGTGCTATCCGCATGCCCTTTCTTTGCCATGGTTACCTCCTTTAAAATCAGCTTTCCCACGATGATGACTGGTACGATGAGACCCAGTGGATCAAACAGCCTAGCTATGCTCGATAGAATCATCCGTTTGGTAAATGTAGCTGGAATCTCGAAATTGACTTGAAATTTAAAACAGTCCTTATTCGGGAGCCAATACATCCCTAATGCCTTGATAGGTTCCATAGTGTCCCAGTTTAAAGGAGTCCGGCTGCACTGATGCTCCGCAGGAATCGAGAGCAAGAGACTGGACTCGTTGCTGGACCATTTTCGCAACTCCATGCACGCGGATTTTATCGCCTCCGATACTTGTGTCCGCTTTTCCCTTGCTTCCTCCAACGTGTGACCTCCGGAAAGAATATCATCCACATAGATTTCGCTCATCAACACCTCTTCCGCCTTGGGAAACGAACGGCGCTCGTCCTTCGCCAACTGCTGGATGACCCTGATGGCCGTGAATGGTGCGGTCGCCGTACCAAAGGTTAACGTTGACAACGCGAAAACGCTGATGGTCCCATTTGTGGTGAGAGGACAAACTAAGGCATATTGATGGAGTGATTCCGCATTGATTAAAACTGACAAAATATGAAAATTTAAGGATAAAAAATGGAGCCATGTTAGATTAGAAGGCAAGTCAGCAGACGTAGTATTAAGGGGGATATCACCAATAAAGTTTCTAAAATATAAAATTTGGTGAAACGGTCCCCAATGGTTTGCCTATTCGGAGGAATTCAGTGGAAGCACTGTTAATGGCGTCACTGCCCATGTGAGCTCTTATAACTTAAATTTCTTCACAAATAGCGAAATAATGTTCCGATTTGAAAAATCTTTGGTAAATCGATGAATATTGACAAATTTATGTTATACAAAGACAAACGAAGACATACACTATAATAATGTGAACGCCACATTTTTCTAGCTTTAACAGTGCCTGAGATTTCAGCGATTTTAGTTTTCCGTGATTTGGAGAAGTTAGAGTGGGCGTGGCAAGATGCTGAAAAGAATTTGCGCTGCATAGAGACCTCAAGAATCTTCAGCTTAATCTGAACTTTGTATCTCTTATAGTTCCCGAGATCTTCGCGTTCATACGGTCAGGCGGACATGGCTCAATCGACTTCGCTATTGATCTGATAGGGTATCCGATATAGGGTCGGAAACGCTTTCTTCTATCTGTAACATACTTTTCAACGAATCTCTTTTACTCTACGAGTAACGGGTATAAATAGGTTGAACATTTAACCTCGAAATTCGAAATGATAAGTTTGAACTTAAGAAAATGGAAAACTTAATGGAAATTGATGAATGGATGGAAATTGGATCTCAGAAATAGTAGAAGCTTACAAGGCTTTTAATAATATAATTTTTGAGATTATATCTATCAAAGATAAATTAAAATTTCCACTCATTACCACGTTCCTTATTAATAATACATATTTAATCATAAAAGACGAAAATTAAATATTAGGAAAGCTTATTAAAAATTTGGAAAATTGAGTAAAGTTGGCAGCTGTTATCATTTAAAGTTGGCTGCTCTAGCACTTAACAGCTGAGGATCAGCCAGGATCTTCAGACCCTACCAAACGAGTGCGAGTGCACAGCGCACAGGAGCACGCTAGGCGCCCTAGCGGCGCCTGTTACCACTGCGGCGGCGACCATATCCTGCGTCGTTGCTCAACGTTTTTGGACTTAGTCTGCTACCAGTGGAAGGACATAGTAAACAGGGCTAAATTATGCATCAATTGTCTAAGTAAGGCACATGCCCTTTCGCGCTGCACGAGTAATAAAGGCTGTCAAGTTTGTGGGCAGCGTCATTACACTTTGTTGCATTTCCCTGTTTTGGCTCATAGCCAGTCGCCGAGCAGGGTGCCGCCGCATCATGTGGCGCCGAGTCCCAGTCCACCTGCAGATAGGTATAACGTATCTCAACAGCGCAGGCAGCCAACGACAGACCAGAACCCGGGCGCATCTTACGTATGCTATTCAGCAACGTCATCGGATCCGTCTTCGAGAAATGTCCTTCTTGCCACTGCTCGTATCACCGTACGGAACCCGGTCAACGGACTGCACGCTGTCATAAATGCCCTGGTCGACCAAGGATCGGAGACAACCATTGTCTCGGAGCACGTGGTACAGTCCTTGCATCTGAAGCGATCTGGCACCCGAACATCTATTTTTGGGATGGGTCTTGGGGGCGGTAGGCGATGCAAGTATACTGTCAATTTTGAAATCCGTAGTAATGTTAGCCCTGACTTTTCAGTAGACGTTGATTCCGTGTCTGTCTTTCTGTCTTCCGTGTCGCAGCTTCATGCCTCAGCGTTGGGACCATATGCGAGGGCTCCCGCTGGCGGATCCGAACTTCTCACGATCGAAGCGAGTCGACCTCATCTTGGGTGTGGACCTGTTGGCGCAAATCATGTTGCCGGACACCAGGATCGGGCTGGCCGGCGAGCCTATAGCTCAGAACACTCACCTTGGGTGGATCCTAGCAGTTTGCTGATGCGTACTTCTACGGGTAGGCATGTTCCTGCCTGCACGCTTCCTGCGTGCTGCCGCATCATGCGGTCTTTAAGAAGGAGTCGCAGTACCTTAAGCAAAGAATCGTATTCGACGCCTCCGCAAAGACTAGCAACGGAAAATCTCTAAACGACGTGTTGTGGACCAGCCCTTCAGAACGACATGTCGCACGCCATACTGAATTGGCGGAAGTATCGTTTCGTTTTTGCAGCGGATATCCAGAAGATGTATCGTTGTATAGATGTTAATTCGGAAGACGCTCAATACCGGCGGATTTTATGGCGGACGGCGGATGGGACCATCAGCGTTTTCGCGTTGTCAACGTTAACCTTTGGTACGGCGACCGCACCATTCACGGCCATCAGGGTCATCCAGCAGTTGGCGAAGGACGAGCGCCGTTCGTTTCCCAAGGCGGAAGAGGTGTTGATGAGCGAAATCTATGTGGATGATATTCTTTCCGCAGGTCACACGTTGGAGGAAGCAAGGGATAAGCGGACACAAGTATCGGAGGCGATAAAATCCGCGTGCATGGAGTTGCGAAAATGGTCCAGCAACGAGTCCAGTCTCTTGCTCTCGATTCCTGCGGAGCATCAGTGCAGCCGGACTCCTTTAAACTGGGACACTACAGATCCTATCAAGGCGTTAGGGATGTATTGGGTCCCGAATAAGGACTGTTTTAAATTTCAAGCCAATTTTGAGATTCCAGCTAGGTTTACCAAACGGATGCTTATGTCGTCGATCCTCGTCAACCCGTCCCGAAACGTTCGCCACCGTTCTACGAGGGCGTCCGGAAACTCATCGTCCCACTCCAGCGCCGACTGAGTGCCATCCGCATGCCCTTTCTTTGCCATGGTTACCTCCTTTAAAATCAGCTTTCCCACGATGATGACTGGTGCGATGAGACCCAGTGGATCAAATAGCCTAGCTATGCTCGATAGAATCATCCGTTTGGTAAATGTATCTGGAATCTCGAAATTGACTTTAAATTTAAAACAGTCCTTATTCGGGAGCCAATACATCCCTAATGCCTTAATAGGTTCCGTAGTGTCCCAGTTTAAAGGAGTCCGGCTGCACTGATGCTCCGCAGGAATCGAGAGCAAGAGACTGGACTCGTTGCTGGACCATTTTCGCAACTCCATGCACGCGGATTTTATCGCCTCCGATACTTGTGTCCGCTTTTCCCTTGCTTCCTCCAACGTGTGACCTCCGGAAAGAATATCATCCACATAGATTTCGCTCATCAACACCTCTTCCGCCTTGGGAAACGAACGGCGCTCGTCCTTCGCCAACTGCTGGATGACCCTGATGGCCGTGAATGGTGCGGACGCCGTACCAAAGGTTAACGTTGACAACGCGAAAACGCTGATGGTCCCATTTGTGGTGAGAGGACAAACTAAGGCATATTGATGGAGTGATTCCGCATTGATTAAAACTGACAAAATATGAAAATTTAAGGATAAAAATGGAGCCATGTTAGATTAGAATACAAGTCAGCAGACGTAGCATTAAGGGGGATATCACCAATAAAGTTTCCAAAATATGAAATTTGGTGAAACGGTCCCCAATGGTTCGCCTATTCGGAGGAATTCAGTGGAAGCACTGTTAATGGCGTCACTGCCCATGTGAGCTCTTATAACTTAAATTTCTTCACAAATAGCGAAATAATGTTCCGATTTGAAAAATCTTTGGTAAATCGATGGATATTGACAAATTTATGTTATACAAAGACAAGCGGAGACATACACTATAATAATGTGAACGCCACCCTTTTTTTCGGTCAGAGTGGGCGAGTCCGGATGAAAACTCGTGGCAAGTTTCAGTGGATTCTCTTAAATCTCTTCTAGCTCTTAGAGTTCCCGAGATTTTTAATTTTTCTAGCTTTATCAGTGCCTGAGATTTCATCGATTTTAGTTTTCCGTGATTTGGAGAAGTTAGAGTGGGCGTGGCAGGATGCTGAAAAGAATTTGCGCTGCATAGAGACCTCAAGAATCTTCAGCTTAATCTGAACTTTGTATCTCTTATAGTTCCCGAGATCTTCGCGTTCATACGGTCAGGCGGACATGGCTCAATCGACTTCGCTATTGATCTGATAGGGTATCCGATATAGGGTCGGAAACGCTTTCTTCTATCTGTTACATACTTTTCAACGAATCTCTTTTACTCTACGAGTAACGGGTATAAATAGGTTGAACATTTAACCTCGAAATTCGAAATGATAAGTTTGAACTTAAGAAAATGGAAAACTTAATGGAAATTGATGAATGGATGGAAATTGGATTTCAGAAATAGTAGAAGCTTACAAGGCTTTTAATAATATAATTTTTGAGATTATATCTATCAAAGATAAATTAAAATTTCTACTCATTACCACGTTCCTTATTAATAATACATATTTAATCATAAAAGACGAAAATTAAATATTAGGAAAGCTTATTAAAAATTTGGAAAATTGAGTAAAGTTGGCAGCTGTGATCATTTAAAGTTGGCTGCTCTAGCACTTAATAGCTGAGGGAGTAGAAATTAGATCTAGAAATTAAGCTGGCAGTCCTTTTTAAACAGTTACATTTGAAATTTTGTTTATTTTTTGAAGGTTTTTATGTGATTTACGTAAGAATTTATGTAAATTGTGAAATGTTTGTCATTTATATAAATTATGGCCAGATAATAGCCAGAGGGGGGAGTATTCCCCCGGATATTACCTAGTTAATGTTATCTGCTTCCTCGCCTTTCCAATTCCAGGTCCCTTCGTCCTTCTCTTTCGTTAATTGGAATTGAGTGGCGCACGTATCCGGCATGTGGG